>NC_072474.1:102113564-102417782 GCF_027574615.1 Eptesicus fuscus | reverse complement strand
CCCTTAAGAAGTTTAGAATATAGAATGGGAGATTAAAATCAGTAACTATGATTCAAGGTAGAAAGTGGTAAAACACCTTCAACCAGATCCCAGAGCCAACACCTCCCTAAGAGGCCTTCCTGCGTGCCATTGAATGTGGGGCTCATTCACTCTCTGCCTCTGCACCTTGTTTCAGTTTCTTACAGCAACCTTGTTACATAACTTTCTCATGGTTATTTAACTTCTAACTTACCAGGTTTTGGTCAGTCTCTTTCCTGAACATGTGAACCTTATGAGAACAGAGGCCCCCTCTGTCCTATTCATCACTGTAAAACGATGCTCCAAGAATACCTGTGGATGAGCAAATGAGAGATTCAAACTTCGAAGTTAAAAGACTGCAGAGATTATTTCTATGTGTAAACACTAACAATTTTCCCAATAGCAAAATTCTGGTCTGTGAGTTTTATATCATTTCTGGTGAAATCTAAGAGGGGTGTTCTCCCACAGGACTGAGCCTGGGGACTGAGCTTGAGGAGAAGATGTCATTGAATAAGGCTGGAGGATCCCATCTCCCAACCAGCCCCTGGAGAAACAACCCCTAATTCTCACCCTAGGTATAGAATGACTGATTTATGCTATCTTCTTGGAGAACAAAAAAGAAAATCAATTCTGTTTGATAAAGGAGCTTTTTCACATTGTTCTTCATGAGTCATTTAACATGATTTAATTTCGCACATGTCAATGCCATATTGAGCGAATATATAAACTTATAGCAGAGAGCCTTTAACCTTTAGAATACACCTGAAGACTAATGTATAAAGTCCCAATAGGATAACTGCCATTCAAAATAGAAAAAAGAAAGCCCTAGCCAATTTTGTTCAGTATATAGAGCTTTGGGCCTCGGACGAAAGGGTCTTGGGTTGGATTCTGGTCAAGGGCACGTACCTCGGTTGCAGGATTGATCCCCAGCTATTGTAGGGCTGCATGAGGGAGGCAACCAATGGGTGTGTCTCTCTCACATTGATGTTTCTGGAAAAATATCCTCAGGTGAGGATTAACAAAACAAAACAAAAAACTAGAAAAACACACACACACAATACTATAAACATTCTAAGGTAATCTGACTAGACAAAGTTTAAACAACCCAAGAAATATCCATGCCTTGTCTGAAAAGACTATAATTAAGTGTCTAATATAAAGAAAATAGCCTATAATTCCCACATTTCTTTTCTTACAGTCCTTGTAAGATCAATAATAAAACACAAGTTTTTACAATTTCATTATAGTTAAATTGTATTTACTAAAAATTACCTTCTTCATCATTAAAATAATGTTTCATTCAATAACTATTGCAAGTGTCAAACCAATTTACACAGGTTTGCCTCAATTTCCATACTGCTAGACTGGACTCAATTATTTTTGTTTGCAACCTCAACAAAACTTCTCTGCACTGAATGGCAATGAAAGGAAGATGACTCGTGGGATGAGAATTTGGGGGTCATTAAAAAATGATTTCAGTCTTGATGTTTGATATAAACCAGGGGCTCAATTAATAGTTCTCAGTTGTTGGAATTCCTCTGGAGTAAAAGTGACTGATGAGATTAAGAGCCTCTCCAGCAAGAGAACTCGCATTTATAAGATTCCCACTGTACACAGTAACTCTACATGTGCTGTCCTGCTTAATCTAGTGCCAAAAACATCAACCAGCTATGTATTATTTACTACCAGGCGTCTCGCACTGTGCTCTGGGGATTTGGTGGTGTGAAGAAATGAGGACCTACACTCAAAGGCCATATATTTAATTTTCATAATAACATTTTGAGGTGAGTGACTACTATTCCCACTTTATATACTGTGTAGGTTTCAATGTGGAATTAATCTATGTCTATCATGCTGTGCCCAGTAGATGTCCATTTGTATGAAAGAGTGAAGAGCTTTATGAGGGAGAACTTACTAAGGGAGGATGAGCGCAATGATCTTTATCCTATTGAGAGGGTCAATAAAATATGACATCCTTGAAGCAACTCATAAGAATTTGTGTATGGGTCCTAAGAAGGTAAAAACAAACACAAATAAACAAATAAGCAAAAAAAAAAAAAAACAAACAAACCCAAACAAACAAACAAAAAACCAACCCCAAACAAAACAAAGAGCCATTTCTCTAAAAAGTGTGTATGTCCATAGACCATAAGCAGCAAGCTTTAGTGCCCCATCGTTGGCCCAGACTAGAAAGTCACCTGCCCATCTATTCTCATCTATTCTCCTCCTTTCTTCTTTCCTAACATAATCCCAACTTTGTTCAGTTCTTCACTCTTCCTCATAAAAGAGGAAACTTACTCTGGGGAAACTGGCCCCACACCCACTCTGATGGTGGGCTTGAGTGGTGTTGATGTCACCCCTCCCCCCTTGCCATTGATTGTCTCAAATGTGTGTGTGTGTGTGTGAGGCGGGGGGTGGGGGGGGGTGGGAAGGGGAGTGATGCAATCCACCTTTGCTAGGATCTGGTGGGAAAATTCTCTCACATTCCTTTAGGAGAATTTCCAGAAGCATTCTCTTCTCTCTGGACATGGTTGTGGTGGGCATGTTCTGAACCGGCTTCAGTTGTTTTATTGACCAAATTCAAATGAAGCCAAAACACAGAGTAGAACAAAGCGAAGAGAATCATAAAAAAACAGAGTTGAAGCCTCTGGAGTTCATCACCCTGAGACGTGCTCTGGCAGCAACTAACCCTCCTGATTTTATTCTCCTCATTGTCCATGTATTAGAGGCCTC
Organism: Eptesicus fuscus; assembly: GCF_027574615.1. Taxonomy (NCBI): domain Eukaryota; kingdom Metazoa; phylum Chordata; class Mammalia; order Chiroptera; family Vespertilionidae; genus Eptesicus; species Eptesicus fuscus. The sequence continues at coordinate 102,415,031 of NC_072474.1, read as the reverse complement.
CTTATAGCTGGGCACAGGGCCATCCAGAATAAAGACTTCTCTTTGCAATTTGGCATGTCCATGTGACTAAGCTCTGGCTGATGGAATATAAGCAGAAATGCCATGTGGCAGCTTCTAGGAACCTTCCTAGAAGACAGCTGGTTCGTGACACCTTCTTTACCCTTTCCTCCTTCCTGCTGTGGGAGCATGTACACGATGACTGGAGCTCTGGCCACCACCTTGGACTATGACAGTAGCGACTACCTTTTTAGGAAACGACAGAGCAGTGAGCAGGAAGAGCCTGGAAGGAGCTGGAAGCTTGTCCACATTTTTGTTGAGCACAGTTGTGATAGAGGCTCTGGTCTTCCTATCTCTGGCCTTGTATGTGTGTGAGAGAAACAAAGCTCATTTCAGCTACTTTTAGTTTGGGTCTTTGTTTCTCTTAGTTTAACCTAATCCTCACTGGAATGTAAGTCTTCTTACCTTTGGACTTCTACTTTATTGTCCCACAAACAATAAATTCCACTTGTTTGATCCAGATTGGGTTGAGTTTTCTATTAACCTGCAAACAAAAACATCCTACATAATACATGAGGCGAGGCAGCCTCATCCCCACTTGGCTACAAACTACCTTAAAGCATTGGTGGCTCAGAGCATGCAGCATATTGATGGCTGCACCAGGATAAACATGGCATTAGAGAGGGGGTGCCCACAGGAGACATTACTGCCCAGTGGTAGCCAGAAGATATAATGACGTCTACCAGGAGGGGGAAAAAATGAAAATTTGACTACTACTCCACATGGTAGTTAACATGATAGCTCAGTGGATTCATCATAGACTTAATGCAAGAGACCCCAAGACTCTCAGAAATAGTTGAGTATCTCATTGCCTAGATGAAATAAGAATGAATAGAATATGCTTCGTTACCTAAAGTTGACCTCTTTTAACCAACAGGTTGGTGAAAACAGAAAAGGTTGAACTACAAATATGTCAGTGAACAAGTTCAAAATAGTTAAATAACTTGCCCAAGTTTATGTCACTAATTCCACAATGCGAATCAACACCAAGTCCTTAAGAAGGGGCATTTTAACATTGTTTTGTTCCTTAATATCGCCTTCCTCTAAACAAATGCACTTTTTTTTAAACCAAGGATTTTCTAATATTGGGTGAAAAACTAAAACATATTTATAAAAATACCCACTGACCCACGATAACTGAAGATTACCTATCAGGAAAAAGGGTAACTGGATGTTCCCTTCTAAATATAAGTTCTATGATTCCACTATCGATCCCTACCTATTAATATAATTGAAAGTATATGTTTGAGATTCAATCCATATAATTTTAAATAATGCATATATTTCTCCATCATCTTAAATAAGAAAATACAAGATTTAATTTGCTACTGAAATGATTCAAATAATTTTCACTGTTGGGTTGTTTAGTTGTTAAAAATTGTCTTCCCAGTTTCAACCAGTCAGCCTTAGCTTCAGAACATGTGCAACTTAGTGAACCTGGCAGAGAGAAAAGACAGGCATTTTTGCAAAGATTGGCCAGAAAATGTGTGATTTTTTTTCTCCTGCAGGCTGTTGGCTTACCAATTGCAAAGAGCAAATCTCAAGAGATTCAGAAGCTCAATTTGAATAAACAAGCATAAGTTTGGATGCTTATCAAAACTCTGGCAAAACTAGGCCAGAAATGGACCTGATTTTCTAGTGAGGTTTCCAGTATTTCCTGTTTCCAGTAGAACTGGACTATCTTGGGAAGAGTATGCTAACAACTGGGACCAGCTGGACATAACTGGAGAACACTCAAAGACGGAGAAAGAAAAAAAAACTAGAGAAAAGATAGGGCATGCTGCTTCAAGCTGCAAGAGAGATGGAAATAATTAAAATACAGCACTGAAAATAAAGTACTACTGGACTTGCTGCTTCTTTTATTTCCCTAGGGGGAAAATCTGAAGTGTTTTTATTCTTTCTGCCTTTGGTACTGCCCCAGAAAAGAGATCTACCTGGTGGGCCTCCCACCATACAAGCCTATCCAAGGCTTAGAGCTCGGGAGAGAAGGGGGTTGTTTATCTACTCATAGCCATTACTAAGTTACTGTGAATCAATAAGTTGGAAGAGGTGAACATGCAACCTATGATAAATAATAGTCTGATAATGAGTCACCCTTCCCCGAGCCAAATAAGGCTATGCTCACTCATTCCAAAGAAGTGGGTAATAAATCTATTTGGAGAAAGATGTTCCAAAGAGCCAGGGTAACCCTCTGTGGTAAACACAATTGATCAAAGCACAACATCTCTTCCAACTCCTCGCTGGTGTGCCTGCCTGCAGAGGAGGTCAGAAAACTAAACAGTACTTCCCAGCCTTCCTACAGCTAGAGTTCTGGGTATCACTTGGATTCCACTGATTGGAATCACTAGTGCAAGATTTGAGGTAGGGAGTGGGATGGATGCTACACTTCTGCTTCTGCTATTTCTGCAGGCAAACACCACCATGGCAGATGTAGTGCAGTCCCAGTAACCAGCTGCTAGTGTCAAGGTGCAAGCCATCCATGCGGCAAGTATGGATTCCAGAGCTGGCAAGCATCAGGGGCTCACCGATGATGGCATATTCTTGACGATGTTGGTGTTCTGACCGTGTACCCTGATTGTACTGGCTTCCCGACTGTGGCAGCGGTGAGTGGTTCTGGAGCCAGCAGCTGTAGCAGCAGCTTCCACATCTGGCAAGCAGCTTCCTCATTACAGTAGCTACTTTGGTGTCCTTGTTCTAGAGCATGGCTTTGAGAGTTGTAGAGCATGGCTTTGGATACAGAACTCAACTTCCCTAATAGTTCTGTAAGCCACTGAATACTCCTTAAGAAATGCCTTTCTGTTTTATTTTATTTTATTTTTTTAATCCTCTTCAGAGGATATTTTTTTCCATTGAATTTTGGGGAGTGTGGGTGAGAGAGAGAAAGACAGAGAAACATCGATGTGAGAGAAACACATCAATCGGTTACCTCCTGCATGAGCCCTGACCAGGGCCCAGGCTGGAGAGACTGCAACCAAGGTATGTGCCCTTGACCTGAATCAAACCCAGGACCCTTTGGTCCACAGGTCAACACTCTATCCACTGAGCCAAACGGCCAGGGCAATGCCTTTCTGTTTTAAAATGACTAGAATGTATTCAGTTTTCTGCTGCTGAACCCTAACTGATACACCACCTCCAGAAGATACATCTACAGAAATCCCAACCTCCTCCCAGTTTTTGCACCTGGACCCCTTAGACTCTTGATTCCAATAATTACAGGCTGTTGTTGTTCCTTGTGATTAAGCCCCTTAGGATAAGCTGAATGAGGGGTGAGGGTGGAGTAGAAAACAGAAGGGGTGTTTCCAGATTTCCAGGAGTTGCTTGGCCGAGGGGTTTTACCCAGGAAGCCATTTCTGAATTAATGAGTTGTGAAGAAGAGAGAAAATCAGAAGCCAGGAAATGGAGCCAAGGTCAGAACAGAAAAGAAAATAAATTCTGTATTTAAATGGGAGTGGCTGAGATAAAGATAAAGACCAAGGATGAGTTAAAAGGCCTGTGGCTAGAGAAGCTGAGATTGTGGAACAAGGGAGAGATGCAACTCTAGGTAAGACCGAGTTCTTCAGATTGTTGTGGTCAATTGGTCCTTAAGAATTAGGTAGAAATTGGCTCAAACGCCCATCCTACACATCCTAGTAAATCCAGTTTTCCTCCCAACACACCAAAGTGCCTTGGAAAGGAGTGTTGACTCATGCTTCTAATCACCACAGGCCCTCGCTTCCACTGTCTTCAGCTCTGCTTTGTGCTCCAACCTCAAGAAGAGCTGTACCCTTTATTCCCCGAGGTATTGCCCTCAGGCCACCACGTCAAACCCTTCCCTTCCCACACTGTCACCAGTTCAAGACAGTGTGTAGCCGACTTCACGCGAGGGTTGGGACATTACATCACAGCTTATTATAGAAAACCACAACTTTGAAAGAGAGTCCCTTTCTTAAAAGTTCCTTGACCAATTTGGCCTTCAAACAATTCTCTTTGGCTCTTTCTTCCATTTGGAGTCCTGCTTCATCCTCACGTAATCAAGACCCTCCTCTTCCCTCCAGCAAATTCTTATTTATTTTTTTCTGTGGAGCACTTTACATTTTTGTCTGCTTCCTCATCCAGTCTGGCCTCCCCAAATGGCCCTTTCTCCAGCCAAAATGACCTATTGAGACAGCTTGTCTCTTAAATCATGGCAGAAGGCATAGTAGAGATGTTTCTATGGAGCAAAGTCCCAGAGGAGAGATGAGCGATGACATCCAGGCTCAGATGGAAGGGGTGATTCACCTGAAGCCCCTCCCACTGAGAAGGGAGGAAAGCAGCAGGGAGCAGGCCACGGAGGAGGCAGCAGGTGAAAGACTGTTCCTGCTCTCATTCCTGTAAGGCTGGAAGGCCAGTGAGCAGGTCCTCTTTCCTTTCAGCCCTGGTGCCTTCCATGGTGGTAGAGCATGCTGGCTAAGGGCCTGCCTGCAGCACTAGGCTGCCTGAATAGAAGTCTTTGCTCCACTACTTACCAGCTCTGTGGCTTTCAGGCAAGTCTGCATTTGTAAAATGAGGATAAAAGTAGCATTTATCTTGTAGAGCTGATGGGAGTATTAAACAAAGTGCATAGAACAGTGACTGAAATACCTTCAGGGCTCAATAAAAGCCAGCAAGTGTCATGGTAAGAGAAGTGCCCTCTTAAAGTAACCAGAACGGTGGGACACATCTAAGACCCAGCACGAATCAGTTGGGCAGGAGAGTAAGATGGAGGGGCAGAGCTCCTACTCAGCTATTTAAGAGCTTAAGGTACTGCCCAAGCTGCTTAACTTGTCCAAGGCTCAATTTCCTCATCCATTAAGTAGAGGGATTATGCCTCCCCCGCCCCCCACCTTTAAGGGGCTCTACTGAGCATAAGAGACAATGGTGTTTACTACAGAGAGAGGAGCATAGGAGCACTATGACGTCTCTCCTTGTCCAGGAAGTTGCCTCCACTGCCAGGCTGATCTCTCTCATTCTTGATCTTCAGCAACCGGCCTTTGGGGATTAAAAACACCAGCAATAATAAGCTGTGGATGTCTCTCTTGCCTTCATCTTTTTTCTATCATTCCTCCTGAACTCTCCATTGATTTTATGAACAAAATAAAATTGAATAAGAATAAAACTGAAGCAACAATAAATATCAATATATATAAAAGCCCAAGCGACTGAATGACCAATTGCTATGATGTGCACTGACCACCAGGGGGCAGACACTCAACACAGGAGCTGCCCCCTGGTGGTCAGTGCGCTCCCACAGTGGGAGCACCACTCAGCTGACCAATGGGCGCCTGATGCTGGGCTCACCTCTGGTGAGTGCAACTGAGGAGGCACGAGCCTCTCCCGCCTCTGTGGCAGTGCTACAGGACAGCAGCTGCAGTAGGCGCAGCAGGGCTGGGATGAGTGAGAGTGGTGTGGGCTCAGGCTCCTCCCCAGCTGCCTGCTGCTTTGCACACTGCTACATCCCCCAAGGGGTCCAGGATTGCGAGAGGATGCAGGCCAGGCTGAGAGACCCCACCGGTGCATGAATCTGTGCACTGGGCATTTGGTACTTTCATAATAATCCTGCTTAGAACCAGCCACCTGAATAAACCAGGCAGGCCGGAGGGCAGACCGAATCCATGTCATTCTTTCTCTCCTTGCCCATTCAACATTCTCTTTGGCCCTCTCCCATCCTCTGGGGTGAAATCACAGATACTTCCCCCATCATTCTTAGACACTAAAAAGCTATCAAGTTATTTTAAACCATTAAGGAGAGCAATCTAATGGAATAATTAAATAATCAAAACGACATGCTTCTGCAACTTAGGTGGGCCTTGGGGAAATGATGCTAAGTGAAATAAGTCAGATAGAAAAAGGTAAATACTGCATGGTCTCACTTATGTGTGGAATCTAAAATAGCCAAACTCAGAGATATAGAGAGTAGAGTAGCAGTGTTGTGGGTAGGGAAATGGAGAGATATTGGTCAAAATGTATAAACTACCAATTAAAGACTAACAGGTTTGGGGATCTAATGTACAGCATGGTGATTATAGCTAATAATACTGTATGTACCATATATGTGAATGTTGCTAAGAGAATCGATCTTAAATGTTCTCCCCACAAAAGAGAAATGGTAACTATGTGACAGAATGGAAGTGGTAGCTAATCATATGGAGGCAATCATTTTGCAATTTATAAATGTATCCAAGCAAAACATTGTATACCTTAAACTTAAATAATGTTATATGTCAACTAGAGGCCCAGTGCACAAAAATTTGTGCACTGGAGGGAGGGGGGGTGTCCCTCAGCCTGGCCCGTGCCCTCTCGCAGTCCGGGACCCCTTGGGGGATGTCCACCTGCTGGCTTAGGCCCACTCCCTGGGGTATCGGGCCTAAGCTGGCAGTCAGACATCCCTCTGGCAGCCTGGGAGCCCTTAGGGGATGTCCACCTGCCAGCTTAGGCCTGCTCCCCATGGACATCTTACTGCTGCCACAGAGGCAGGAGAGGCTCCCGTCACCGCCGCTGCACTTGCAGCCATCAGCCCGGCTTGTGGCTGAGTGGAGCTCCCCCTGTGGAAGCGCACTGATCACCAGGGGGCAGTTCCTGCATTGAGCATCTTCCCCCTGGTGGTCAGTGCACATCATAGCGACCGGTTGTTCCCGGTCGTTCTGCTGTTAGGGTCAATTTGCATATTATCCTTTTATTATATAGGATTATATCTCAATTAAAATTAGGGGTGGGGGAGGAACCACAAGCTTTCACCTGGCTAACACTTCGCTTGTTCCTCAACGTAGGCTTGCAGTAGCTAAGGAGATGTGATCCATTTCTCTTTCTTCCTCCACCTGGATCTACAGGCAGCGCTCCAAAAGCCCTCCTCACTGGGCATAAGGTGAAAGGAACACACAACTCTCCCCAGCCCCACGTAGTGCACAGAGAAATGCTCAGGACCCCTATGACGCCCCCCATGAGAGTCTTTTTCTCCACTGACCTCCTCACCTCTTTCTTCTCTTCTACAGCCCAGGCCTGGCTCTCAGGCAAAAGCTGGCAGAACAAACTTGGTAATTTCTTAGCATGTTTTGCACAGGGGTCTGGCCCTTGCTCCCGACGAGGCTTTACTGGGCAACAGTTATACTGTTCTCTGCTTTTTAGGCTTCCGAAAACCTCTAGGACAGAAAGAGTCCCTTTTTAACACCCTGTTAAAAAGAAACAGGTGTGACGAATGGAAGTTTTCAAAATAAAACCACCGAAATTAGCATTGCGCTCAAGTTTCCAAATTTTCATCAAGGTCTCATGCAATAAAACCACAATCCAACATTTCTGATCCGCACGCTGGAAACGCACAGCCCCTCATGTTGACGGGCTGAAGCAGACCGACTCCTGTGGCCACATCCACAGGCTGCACTGAGCCGAAGGGTAGTCCAACCAATAAATGGGCAGTGACGACCTCAGGAGACCAGTCCATCACTGCTGCCTGCAGCTTGACCTCAGTGTATGGAATGCCAGGTGTGCTGGGAAAAGCTGGGGAAAGAAGACCTCACCTGACCTTACTCTGTGTGTGAGCCAAGTCTCGCAGGGAGCACCGGCTGAGGGGAATTGGTCACATGTGTCTGTACTCTTTTTTCCCAGACTGTTATTGCAGGTCCCTTAGCATCCTGTATCTTCAAAGTTCCCCCAACAGTTTCTGAGTCCTTTGGAATATCTGGTATGACTGTCCTCTCAGCTACCCTGGATGTACACCATTTTCCCCTCCATAGGCCTGAGTTCCTAGAAGGAACTATGGCAGAAGCTTCTCATGCACCTGAAGGTGTACCAAACAGATGGTAAAGAGAGGATCAGGCCACACAGGGTTCATCCAGGCCACCGTATTCCTGACCTCCTGCTTTTATCGATGCCGGCACCCCTGTGGCTGCTGCCTCTGAAGTCATATGCTGCCAAAGCTGCCCCAAAGTGGCACGAAAGGGCTCCACTTTCTTTGTCGCTAAGGAGAGCCCTCTGTCCCTCCTGGGGTGGCGCTCTGCAACATGGGACCCTGATGCTGATGTGACTTGGGCTTCCAGGTCTCACACAGATTCTGGATAAAGTGCTCTTGAGTAAGACGTGCAGGTGTCCCTGTGGCTGAACCAGAAGGAAATCTGGGAGACAGTCCCTGGGAGGCAGGCTGCTAGATTCAGACTCCAAGACACCTGCTGTGGAACACGTGTGGGCCTTGGGTTCTCGTCTCTGAACGTGAGTTCTGTCCCAGGAGGGGCCAGGGAAATGCCCTACAAAGTGCCTGTGTCTAAGCCCAGACCCAGGAACAAATACCCTGTGATGAACATAGCTTTGATTTTGAGAATGCCGACTTCCCACATATTGAAAGCAACAACCATTTTTTTCAGAGAAAAAGTCAAACAGTCAAGATTAACTATTGAATTAGCAGGAACCACTAAATGCCAACTGAGACAGAAAAGTTGATTTCTTGAAGAGGAGGATGATTAACATTGCTCTACAACAGGGGTGGGGAACCTTTTTACTTCCAAAGGCCATTTGGATATTTATAACATCATTCTCAGGCCATACAAATTTATCAACTTAAAAATTAGCCTGCTATCTTTGGCCAAACATTTAATTAACACACCCCTAATGCCTTGACTGGGCCAGACCAAATTATTTCACGGGCCTTATGCAGCCTGCAGGCCAGACGTTTCCTATCCCTGCTGTACAAGGTGGAGAGAACCATCTATGACGTTCCCCTCAGCACTCCTGCCCATGTGACCACCCCACTCCCCAGCCTCTCAAACATCTTCCATGATCACAAAACAGTGTAGGCCGTTTCCTGTAGCCCAGCAATCTTGCTCTGTTGTGTCCAGTCCCAGATATCTTACTATACCTCCCCCTGAGACCCCAAATTCTGACAATCTTCCTCAATATTATCTCACTATACCTAACAAGATTAGACCCTTCTACATTGAATATTATGTAAAATATAATATGAAATATTATAGCCAAAACCGGTTTGGCTCAGTGGATAGAGCGTCAGCCTGCGGACTCAAGGGTCCCAGGGTCGATTCCGGTCAAGGGCATGTGCCTTGGTTGCGGGCACATCCCCAGTGGGGGCTGTGCAGGAGGCAGCTGATCGATGATTCTCTCTCATCGATGTTTCTGACTCTCTATCCCTCTCTCTTCCTCTCTGTAAAAAATCAATAAAATATATTTAAAAAAAAAAAAAAAGAAATATTATAGCACATGTCGGCCAAGCTGGGAATAGACAATTCAACTCAATATTGCACACATGTACTGATTACCCACTAGGTGACAAGTGTTAAATAACAGAGATGAATCAGACCTACTTCACAGCTACAAGAAGACTATGCTTGATATTGCTGTGAAAACATGCAATCTAATACACATGAAACACTCAGACAAGTGCCTAGTATTATTAGCATTTATAATAATTACTAGAGGCCTGGTGCATGAAATTCATGCACTCGAGGGGGTGTGGGGGTTCCTCACCTGGCCTGTGCCCTCTCACAGTTCAGGAGCCCTCAGGGGATGTCTGACTGCCTTAGAGGTAGGAGAGGCTCCCACCACCGATGCTGTGCTCACCAGCTGTGAGCTGGCTCAGGGCTTCTGGCTGAGTGGCGCTCCCCCTGTGGGAGCACAATGACCACTAGGAGGCAGCTCCTGCATTGAATGTCTTCTCCCTGGTGGTCAGTGCACATCATAGCGACTGGTGGTTCCACTGTTCAGTCGATTTGCATATTAGCCTTTTATTATATAGGATTAGGGAAGATAGATATGGACATAACTGCTGGTACTATAATAAGCTAAATTATTTAGCAGTGTAGTAAAAGTATAAACAACAACTATACACAACTATACACAATTCTATATCCTTATTTAAGCCAAAGCTATGTCCACAGCTAAGATTTCAATATACATTCATCCATATATGTATACTAATTGCCTACATTGTGCCAGGCACTGTGCTGGACCTGGAGGACAGAGTGATAAGCAGGACTCAGGAGGGCTCAGCCCTGACCTTAAAACATTGTCCACTTAGCCTTGGCCAGTGTAACTCAGTTGGTTGGAGCATCGTTCTATACACTGAAAGGTCACGGGTTTGATTCCCAGTCAGGGCATATTCCTGGATTGTGGTTTTAATCCATACTCAAGGTGTGTACAGAGGGCAGCCAGTTGATGTTTCTCTCTCACATCAATGTTTCTCTCTCACTCTCTCTCTCTCCCTCTCCCTTCCTCTCTTACTAAAATCAATAAGAACATATCCTCAGGTGAGGATTAAAATAAATTAAATAAACATTGACTGTTAGTCAGTAGTTAGACAGAATTAGAGACACGATGTCCACCAGGTATCTATTTGTGTGAAGAACCTCTTTTGAAAGAAGTTCATCCTTCTGCATTAATCACCCACCAGGTAGGACACAAATTATTGGTCAATCCATGATTTGGTTACTCCCTGCCAGCTGTGGCCAAGTGGGTGGGAACTGTGTGGAGACATGGCTGCCTCCTCCTCCCTAGGGCTGTAGGCAGGGCTGTCCTCTAGTAGAGTGGGTGGACTGGGCCCACAAGTCGGCATTGTTAACACCAGCAGGCAGATGTGGGAGATCAGTCAAGGCTGTAGGGCAATGTGGCCAAGGTACAGGGAATGAACATTCATGCCGGTCCAAACTCAAGGAAAAAGTAATTGATTGGTCCACTTCTTAATGCTGAGTCTCCTGATCTCTTTATGTCCTTTAATTTCCACCACTGCTTAAGTTGATTCATGTATTTTGCCTTAAGGGAAGGTCAAAATAAGCTCATAACCTTACTCATATCCCCAAATTTCCTTTTATGTTATCTGACTTCTGTCCACAGCACTGCCATAGTTCCCATCACCCACTCCTGAAAACTTGACATTCTGTTTGACTGCTCTTTTTCTTGCCCCAACATTAAGTCAGTTGCCAATGGCTTTGGAAAGCAGTGCAGAGCAGTCAGAAAGCACGACTTTTAGAGTCTTCCAGACCTGAGTACAAAGTCTAGCTCTAGCACTCACTAACCTGTGGTCTTTAACATGTTACTACATTGACCTGAGTCTCAGTTTCAGGATAGGTAAAATAAGACTAATAACACCTATCTTAGACTGTCATTGTTGGGTTAAATAAAATATTGTAAGACATGCTCTAGCACAGGCTGCACATCGTGAACTTCGATAACCACAAGCTCTTATTTGCTACCTCTGAGAGGCATTTCACATGCATTATCTCATCTCATTTTCTCTGACACACCCTAGAGTGACAATAATAACCTCCTTGTCTCCCATTGTTTCTCCCTCCAACCTATTATGTACCCAAGCTGTCGTAACTCCTCCTAAAAACAGTTCCAACCCCTTCGCTGCCCAGACTGGAAATCTTTACTCACTCCTCCAATGTCAACCCAATAAATAAAGTTCAGACTCTTTAGCTTGGCATTTAAATGTTCAGATTTAGCTCCCTTTCTTCCCTCCCTATGAAAGCCTCCGACCTATTCAAACTGCACGAGTTACCAATTACCCCCAAACTTTTCATGTCGCTGCTTTTCTTTACCCCCTTCTCCCTGCCCAGAATAGAATGCACTATCCCCCTCGTTCTCTCTTAACAAAATTCTATCCGTTCTCCAATGCTTCATTTTATTTTCTGACTTGCCAGTTTTAAATCAACTTTCTCTCTGAACTGCCACAGAACATTTTAGCATCTCGCATAGGGTATAGATTACCTTTTACATTACAGTGGCATTATCAGTGTAACTGCCTTAACTCTTTTGTGGTACAAAGCAGAGATGGAATTATTATATTCAAGTACTGGACAGGGTGTGAAGCTTTAAAATGCCTGAGAGTGATATAGACCCTTTTCTTCATAGCTGATATATAAGATACGATGTTTTGGATTACAAGAACCAACCACCCTGGCTACAAATCATTGAATAGGGCTTTGTGCCTGAGCCATAGGCATCCATTTTACAGGCAGGTTCTCCTTCTGGGAGAGTTTAAATTTGAGTAGTTGGAAGAACCAGCCTTTGAGAGAACCTAAGAAGCCAATAGAGATACCAGTAAGCAGACATCCTGGGGCAGAAGCCATGAGTGAGCAAAAAGCATGAGCTAGAGCAGAAAGAAGGGGAAGCCACAAGTCATAAGAGAAGCACCCGCTCAGACTCAGTTAAGGAGAAGCAACAAAGGGAAAGCTGAGTCGTCTGAGAGATGAACCACTTGAACTGCTGCTGGGACCTGAACTCCACTGGGCAAGCCTCTTCAGCTGATGTTGACCTTCCAGAACTCCACTGGGCGGCCTCTTCAGCTGATGTTGACTTTCTGTGCTTTCTTATTAGCTAAGCAAACCCCCCTGGGACAACTGAATAAATATTTGTTCTTAATAGTCTAGAAGAGCCTCCCATCGTACACCCAGACCTGAAATAGCTCTCTCTGTGCCCATTTTCTTCTCAGCTACAGATTTAGTTCTCTCTGGCTTGCCCCATAGCACATTGGTGAAATGCATAAATGCTTATGGCCTTTCATACTGTCCAAACAGTAGATATCTTAGGTTTCTGGGACCTGTTTGCCTTCATCCTGACCTTGGCACCTTATTGCTTGATACCATCTTGCTCGAAATCCTGGCACATCTCTTTGTGTCCTGATTGGCATATGCCAACTTCTTAAACCCAGAGGTTATTCAAGAGCATCATCTCAACTTTATAGATGAGACAGTTGAGGCATAGACAGACTGAAGCCTGGCAAGAGTACTGTGGTTTGGAAGCAAGAATGTAATTTAGAAGTCCTGAGATGTCCCCGCTATTATTCTCCCCTGATCTCTGTGATTAGACTGAGATGAATGAACATGAATTAAAAAAGAAGAAGAAGAAGAAAAGAAACCATCTACCATCTTCAGAAGTGGGTAGTAATTGAAGCAGTAATTTAACATAATGATTGACTTCCTCCTGGGAGCCCTTTCAAAACCTACAGAAAATGATAGATTCCAAGCACTTACCTGAAGCATCAAGCTCCGTGGGCACAAGCAGAGATTTAATCTAGTCATGTATTGGATCTGAAGCCAGTTGGCTGCCCTGCTTTTTCACCTCTGAATTTTACTTCATCAACAAATTTTCTCTTGCCAAATGCTCCTCTGTGGGTTGTCAAAAACTTGAAAGCCAAATTGCGAGACGAGTTTGCACCCAAATCATGGAAAGCCCAAAATGAAACCAACTGGCAGGAAAGATTTAATTCTCAAAACAATTATGAGAGCGCAAGTTCATCATCCCTGTTTTAAAGAAGAGTAAATTAAAAAAAATTTTTTTATTGTTTAAAGCATTACAAATAGTAGTACATATGTCTTCATTTTTTCCCCATTGACCTCCCCCAACCTCCCCAACCTCCTGGCCCATGCCCTCACTGCCCCCCCCCCACCAGTGTCTGTGTCCATTGGTTATGCTTATATACATGCATACAAGTCCTTCAGTTGATCTCTTACCTCCCCCACTCAAAAAAAAAAACAAAAACACCTCCCCTGCCTTCCTGCTGTAGTTTGACAGTCTGTTTGATGCTTCTCTGCCTCTGTATCTATTTTTGTTCATCAGTTTATAATGTTCTTTATTATCCATAAATGAGTGAGATCATGTGGTATTTTTCTTTCACTGACTGGCTTATTTCACTTAGCATAATGCTCTCCAGTTCCATCCATACTGTTGCAAATGGTAAGAATTCCTTTTTTATAGCAGCGTAGTATTCCATTGTGTAGATGTACCACAGTTTTCTAATCCACTCATCTGCTGATGAGCATTTAGGCTGTTTCCAAATCTTAGCTATGGTGAATTGTGCTGCTATGAACACGGGGGTGAAGAAGAGTAAATTGAGTCCCACACAAAAAGAGCTAAATAAGTTGTCATGACCACCCAAGAAGCAGAAGAGCAGAGCCTCAAACCTGCATTGCTAACTCCTTATACCACCCTCTGTCTACCACTGCGTGATTCTCTCTTTTTACATCCTGCTATTTAGAGAAAGCTGGTTGTTGCCTATATTTCAGATTTCAATCAGACATTTAAATTCTATAAACTATAGTCTTGGCTAAAATGAAAAAAAAGGGGGAGGGAAGGAGGCGATTATTCACAATTTGCGCAGGCTTTGTGATGTGCTGAGGTTGGTATAATAATTTAAACAATAATTAATTGGCATCCAAATCAGACACTAGAGATGCACATTAGCTGGCAAATAAATGTAGCATCCAGAAGCAACCAACACTACCCACAAGAACCCAGAGTTGTCTGGAATGAGCACCTATTGTGTACATTTTTGTTATTATGTTTTAATCTCTTGTGTTTCCCCCCACCCCCCGTTTTTTTTTTCCTTTTTAGGTAATAAAACCAGTCTTTCCTAAAAGAAATTCATTCCATGTTGACCTTGAGCCTCATCACTTGGCTGATCAAATCACTCCCTTGTCCTAAACACAATGATTGGTTCAAGCATAAACTTTGACTCAAGCAGGCCAATCAGAATTGTCTCTAAAATTTCATATGTGTACACATTTATGGATTAGTAGCCAGGAGGATGCAGGCTCCAGCCTTACAGCAACCATATTTTCAGGGCACAAAGAGCCCATTTAAGAAACAGATTATTAGAGATAAGCAGAGCCAAGAGATGGAGAAAAAGAGCCAATAAATTATCCTCATTAAGTTAAATTTTGGCTACAAGCAATCAAAATTATCCAACCACATACAATACCAGACCCAGCATTTTGTAAGAGCTGGCAAGTAGCTCAAATGTTTCTGGCAAGGAAGAGAGTGACAATAAAAATATGGGTATTGTAGGTTCATATAGGGTGGAGTCTAGAGTAAATTCACCCATTTTGTGTAGAGATTTTTTTTTTGAAAGATTGAGTGATCAAATAAAACATAAGGAGACAGTAAAATATCTTGAGGTAACCATCATTAACATTTTTATATAAATATAAATTCATTGAATACAGCAGGAGTTGGCAAACTTTTGCTGTAAAGACTCAGAAAGTAAATATTTTTGGCTTTGTATGTCATATGGTCTCTATTACAACCTGCCATTGTATCC
The DNA here is from genome assembly GCF_027574615.1 of Eptesicus fuscus. Taxonomy (NCBI): domain Eukaryota; kingdom Metazoa; phylum Chordata; class Mammalia; order Chiroptera; family Vespertilionidae; genus Eptesicus; species Eptesicus fuscus. The sequence continues at coordinate 102,399,943 of NC_072474.1, read as the reverse complement.
ATAGACAATACAAAAATGAGTGGGTATAGCTGTGTTCCAATTAAACTATATTTGCAAAAACAGGTCGTGGGCCAGATTTGGCCAGCAAGCCACAGTTTACTGACCCTTAGGATATAGAATCAGCTGCTCTAACAGAAACTCCAAATTATAATGACATAAATAAACTAGAAATGCATTTATTTTTCAGGAACAGTTTGGGCATAAATAGTAAAGGGCTGCTATGGCAACTACAAAGTGTCAGAGACCCAGACTCCTTCTGTCTTGTTGCTCTGCCACTCCTAGGATGTTGCCCTGGTGCACGTGATCTGAGGTGACTTTGTGGGGATGGAGAAACTTTCCCCTTTTCCTATTAGTTCTTCTGACTGGTCAAATAATTAAAATGACATAAGACAGATCAACAGGAGAAAATCAAGTTCTAATATAGGAAATTTACATAAACATGAAAATTCCGAAGATAGTAAGGCAAAATGAGGTATATATGTCATTCTGGATGAAGGAAGGGGAAGTAGGATCTAGAACTTCAAAGGGCAATAAGACAATTTATAAGGAGATAAAAAGAGTTAACACTTAGTAAATAAATGTTTGTTGGGCTATTTTGAAACAGAGAGGTCTTTGATCAAATGGGCCTTGTTAGTTTCCTCCCTGTCTATCACACACACTGGTTTAGATTAAACTATAGTTATCTATGGTGATACCTCCCTTCCTGGAGCAGGTCCTCTATCTTAACTTCCTTTTAGGCACTAAGGGGGAAGTCGAGGGTTTTTCCTGTCTTTTGATTATTTCTTAAAAATAATCACCTTGAAATAATATCTCAAAGAGGCATATTTTAGGTGGCAAACTCTGCTCCCCTTCAGTTTACTACCATGTCCATTTTCCAGCCAGCAGGAAGGGAAAATGAGGGAAGGAACCATGGAAAGGAAAAGCCCTGCCCTTTAAGGATGCCAACCAGGAATTGCACATACTTTCACTCACATCTCATTGGAGAGAATTTAGTCATATGACCGTATCTAGCTGCAAAGGAAACTGGAAAATGCAGACTATATTCTGGGCAGCATGTGGCTAGCTAAAAATTAGGGCGTGTTATTTTACTATAGCAAAGGGGGAAACAGGTATTAGGAAACAACTAGCTGTCTTTGCCACAGATTTCCTCCTGTCTTTCACTTTAATACATATATGTATGTAAGAACAATCTTGTCATTCTCCAGCCCCCAGCCCTCAGATTAGAAAGAAACCCAGGAAAGAAGTGACTGGGACAGATGCCTTCATTGTCAAATTAATGGAGTAGGTTTTGTAATCTAGCTCAGAGTCAGAAGGTGGATAAATGTCCTTTAAGAAGAGTAACATGACTGTGTTGTCTAGACTTGAGGTTTCTTAGCAGGAGTTTTTATCAGTGAAAGATATGTATGTTTTTGGTTTAGATGTTTGGAACAAAATCAAGTGTCATTAGGAGTGGAAAACACTCCCAACCCTTCTATCTTGAGGCTCTACATTCAAGTTTCTCTACCAGCAGGAGAAATGATAGCCTAGACTATGCCTTTGACTCACAAGCAGGTTCCAGGAGCAGGAAAATTATAAGACGTAAAAGGGGATATGAGACTTGATGAATTCGGAGAAAAGCACTGTGTGTCCCAGAAAATAGGGTGGGGTGAGTATGCCAGGACTTAGTTTGGTAATGCCGGGGGTCTTGATCCAGCATCTAGAAGGGTTCAAGAATCTGGAGAAGCAACTGTGTGTAAATTAATCAAGAGTCAAGAGACGAAACATAATTTTGGAAGGCATTTTGGGGAGTCAGAGAAGACTTGGCTAAAGGAACCAAGTTCTCTTGTCTCTCTGGACCCCTTACTCTTTATTAACACAAATTGTCCTAAAGCAAGGTAGATATACATATCAAAGGGTAAGGTTTGGTATACAGTAGGCATTGTTAAATTGGGGGGAACTGCCTACGGCTGTTCGGGTGTTTGGCCAGTAGGAGGCAACAACATGTAGATTGAAATGCCCTCAGCCGTCTGGCAGCAAGCAATCATTTATGCATCCTTTTCATGTTTGGGGAAATGCCCTTAGCCATTTCCAACAGGCAAATACTATATATGATTCAGCCCTTGCTGAGTTCCCAAGTTCCATCAACCTTTTGATGAAACTCTTGCATTTATGACATGCTGGAATTAGCTTCTGGCAATTTGGGAGGAAAGAGTTAAAGAAAGAGATAATAAAAAGAAAGGAGAGGAGGCATTAGGACAAGAGAGAGTTTCGGGGTGGGGAGAGCACCATCTGGAGCCCCATGTGGCACATTCTGAGGTCTGGGCTGTGCACATCCCCCGCCCACATTGGTGGGAAGGGGAAGGAGCCAGCCTAGATGCGCAGTTGATTTTCTACACCCGCGACTCAGGAAAGTTTTAATATATCCTTGTAACCTCTGAGTAAAAGGCTGCTTACACTTCCCCTGGAGGACAGGTTTTCATGTGATTGTTAGAAGGGCAGCCAAAGTGGTATCTGGAACTAGGAAAAAACAACCCCCTGTCGTTAGATACTAGGAGGCACTCTCTTGGTGGGTTGTAGGGCGACTGAGGATTCTACTCATGGACAACAGTACAACTAGAGGGACAGAATGACACAAGTCCATGTGCCCACACAGTGCATGGATGGAGGCCAACCTGCCCTCTAAGGTGTTGTCACACGCGGTGTACATATACTGCCTGTATGCCCCAATCACACTTCCAGATTTTAAAGCCCTTAAGAATTGGCATTTTATGTATCTATCTTTGCCTTCCTGAAGGAGCAAGCAGGAGCCTTTCTATATGTATTGATTCCTTGAATGAAAGAGATAATTGAATCTGTAATTTCTGTGTGTTTTTTTAAAATATATTTTTATTGATTTCAGAGAGAGGAAGAGAGAGGGAGAGGGTGATGGAGACATCAGTAATGGGAGAGAATTGATTGGTTGCCTCTGGCATGCCCTACACTGGGGATCAAGCATGCAACCCAGGAATCAGAACCATGACCTCCTGGTTCAGAGGTCGATGCTCAATCACTGAGCCATGCCAGCAGGCTGAATCTGCAATTTCTTAAAAACATCTATGAAGCACCTATTGAGTGCCAGGCACCAGTCATCTGGGTAAAAGATGAAAATTTGTAGTTCCTGACTTAAAAGCTTTTAGCCTAGTAGGAAAATAGACACTGAAGTGGACATCTGCTGTTTTCTGGCTTCCAGCCCTCAACCCCAACTTCCTTTTAGTTAATCACTCCCCCTTTTGAGAACTCCCCATACTGTGTGTTTGGGATGGGCAGTGCTATCTCACAGCACAGAAGCCAAAGTTGCTAGATGTTCCTCTCCTTCTCCCTTTTCCATTCCTGGTTCAGCCACAGGCTGGCACAGGGCAGGCCCAGCCAGGCAGATGTTCTTCTGGGACATGCTATCTCGATGGTGTGTAAGAGCCTTGGGTATGACTGGAGCTTATAGCCATCATGATGTTGGTAACAGGTCCTCTGGTTCTTGCCCACTTTTCAACCCTGGTCTTCACAGTCTTTCTTTGATTTTGAGAACCCATACTATCATTCCAGTAAGTTCATTTCTTTCCCTTAATATTTCCAGCGTTTTATTGTGGCCAACAACCAAATTCCTTGCTGATGCAGAAACGCTCTTCTTTCGAATACAAAGATGAGAAACTTACCCCCACCATATCAGATAAATGGAGAATTTATTGTAGGAATGCAGTGAGCACTATGGGAAGTGGAGATGCATAAATTTAAGGCCAGATGCCATTACAAGAGAGGCTTAATAAAGCTTGAGCTTAATGAATAGTTCTGGGTCTAATCAATCATCAAATACACAGCAAATAATATAGATTCCAATAAATATTAAATAATAAACTGTAAGCAAAATATTGCAGTTCATGATAAACATCATGAAAGAATGAAGAAAATGTATTTACTAGAGACCCAAGATGATTCTAGGACCCTTAGCTCAGGAGCTGCGATTGACATGAGTACTGTCCCTGAGATGTCCACTTCTTTTAGTTCCACCACTAAGTGAATTCTGGACTCCCTATAACATATCTTTTCTATTTTATAGCTTCTGCTTATTCAGAGTTTCTGATGTCTCACAATGTAAGCTTCTACATCAAAGCTTCTGTAATGTCTCAGGTTAGGTTCCCTGAGAAGCAGATCCTGAGATGGAGGTCAGCAGGCCAGAGGTTTATTAGGATGTGCTCTTGGGATTCCCACTTGTGAGTGGGAAAAGAAGTTGATAGAACTAGGTGGAGAGAGAAGTTGAACCACAGTGCTGTCTTGATTTGCATGATCAACTTGTCCAAGTTTTCCTGGGACTTTCAGGTTTTAGCCCTGGAACGTACTCTATTCCAGGCAAAGCAGGAGAGCTGGTGACCTACTATTGACAAAGGACTTGGCCAACTACATAGGTCCCTCTGAAGCTGCTAGGGCATTTCAAAAATTTCCCAAGAGATTGAACCTGCTTTTGTGTCACCCAGCCATTGGATATGGGCTTTCCTGGGAAAGGTGCATGGTCTTGGGTAGGGGGAGAAGGAACTCTTCAATAGAAACATTCCCAATGGAAGCTGGCAACTGAGGGCTCGCTGCTGGTGCACTCCCAGCAGCAGGGGGATAAATCTTTCATTCCTGAATGGAACCTGGGCAGCACATCACAGCATCCACTACATCAGGGTCTCTGTAGATCATACTTTCAGCTTCAGTTCCTATTGTTTGTTGCTAAAGTCTTTCCCAATTCAGATCCTTCACAGTGAGACTCTGACCTGGCCTGGCCCACAGCACTGGTCACTAACCATGTGGAGATTGGCTTCCCTTGTCTACTTAGCTACGTTTAGAAGCAGAATTATACAGTAGAAACATTCCATTCAAGACTCATCCCTGATGGGAAAAATACCTAAATAGACACTTCTCCAAAGAGGACATACAGATGGCCAACAGACATATGAAAAGATGCTTAGTGTCACTAATCATGAAAGAAATGAAAATTAACACCACAATGAGATATCACCTAGCACCTGTCACAATAGTTATCATCAATAAATAAACAAACAAAAAGCATTAGCAAGGATGTGGAAAAAAGAGAACCCTCATGGACTGTTGGTGGGAATGCAGACTGGTGCAGCCACTGTGGAAAGCAGTATGGAGTTACTTCAAAAATTTAAAAATGGAACTGCCTTATGATCCAGAGATTCCACTTCTGAGAATAAATCTGAAGAAACCCAAAACACTAATTTGAAAGAATTATTCACACCTATATTCACTGCAGTGTTATTTACAACTAGAGGCCCAGTGCACGAAATTTGTGCACTGGTAGGGTCCATAGCAGCTGCTGGAAGCTGGCTGGGGCCTCCCTCCCTTACCCCTAGCCAGCCCCACCCCCTGGACAAACTCCCGGTCAAGGGGACAATTTGCATACTATGCTTTTATTATATAGGATAGCTAAGATCTGGAAACAGCAGCCCAAGCGCCCATTAGTAGATGAGTGGATAAAAAAAGCTGTGATACATTTACACAATGGAGTACTATTAAAAAAGAAGGAAATCTTACCTTTTTGCGACAGCATGGATGGACCTGGAGAGTGTTATGCTAGGTGAAATAGTCAGTCAGAGAAAGACAAACACCGTATGATTTCACTTATCTGTGGAATCTAAATGAACAAAATAAGCTAAAAAAAAAATAGAAACAGACTCATCTATACTAATAAAAGGGTAATATGCTAATTAGACCAGGAGATCTTTTGGACAAAGCCATGGTGGTGGGGCCAAGGCAGAGGCGGTTAGGGGCAATCAGGCCAGGAGGGGAGGACAGTTGGAGGTGACAGGCCAGCTGGGGAGGGCAGTTGGGGGCGATCAGGTTGGCGAGTGGGCCAGTTGGGGGCAAGAAGGCCATTGGGGGGAGTAGTTGGGGGTGAGCAGGCTGGCAGGCAGAGTGGTTAGGGGTGATCAAGCAGGCAGGCAGGTGAGCGGTTAGGAGCCAGTGGTCCCAGTTTGGAGAGGGTGCAGGCCAAGTTGAGGGACACCCCCCCCCCCCGTGCATGAATTTCGTGCACTGGGTCACTAGTAGAAAATGATCTGACAGCTGTAAGAGGAGAGGAGGTTAGCAGGACTGGGTGAAAAGAGTGAAGGGATTAAGCAATGAGATGAAACAAACAAAATTTTTTTCAAAATTAAAGAGACATCCTTCTAACACGGTTGGTGTGTATCTTAAATGGCATGTCCATATACTAATAATCAGTGATAATGAGCCTTACCAGATGGAGCAGATCAATACAGTTGACCCTTGAATACCATCAGGGTTATAAGAATCAACCTCCATGCAGTTGAAAATCTGCAAATAACTTCTGACTCCCCAATAACTTAACCAGAAGTCTTACTGCTAACATAAACAGCTTACTAACACGTATTTTGTGTGTTATATGTTATTATATATTGTATTCTTACAATAAAGTAAGCTAGAGCAAAGACAATGCTATTAAGAAAATCATAGGGGAGATAAAATACATTTGTAGTATATATATTTTTTAAATCCATGAATAAGTGGACCCACAGTTCAAACCTATGTTGTTCAAGGTCAACTGAAGAGAAGATGGAATATGTAAGTACCTAGTGGATAAAATATACATATTTATACAGTTTGTGTATTGTGAAAAGCACTTGGGTCTACAGACTTGAATTAGGACTTGAAGGATGAGCTAGGAGAAGGGCTTTGCCCAGAAGGTGAGTAGAGAAAGGCACTCCAAGCAGAGGTGTAAAGGGAACTGGAGTGTCCCTGAAGGGCTTGGCCTTCCAGCCACCCCTGTACTCACTCGCTGCCTCTCAACCAGGTGCCTGGGAGGCATTTCTGGCAGCTGCTCCGAGGGAAACATGCCACCCATTGAATCATCTGGGGCACTCCCTGTTCCCACCTTTTGTGAGCTGGTGCCAGGGAGTTCTCTGGGCCAAGTTTTGCCCCACCCTGATCCTGTTTGGCTTATGTGCTCTGCCAGGATCCCCACAAGGGGTGGCATGGCCTGGGGCCCCTGCTGTTCTTCAGTCAACAGCAGCAGCCAGGTCAGTGCAAATGCTGGTCTCTCCTCAGTGTGAGGCTCCCACTGCTGTCAGCTGGGCCTTGTGGGTGAGGGGAGGCAGCAGGTGGGTTTAGTTGCCAATTTGGCTGTGCAAGGTAGCTCTGCTGTTCCTATTTCAGCACTAGGAATGGAAGGATTCCCAGGAGAGGTGTGGCAGTCCCATCTAAGGTTTCCAGAGGCGCTAAAGTTTGCTGACTTTTAAAGCATCACACAACTACAACAGTGAAGACGACATCACTCTCCAGCAAATTTGTAAGATATAGCTAACAGTTATTGAGCACTTATTCTGTGTCAAACAGTGGTTTGTAGGAATTAGTTCATATAGTCCTCATAAAAACCCTATGTGATAGACACTATTTTTTATTATCCTATTTCTCACTGTAGAAGCACAGAAGAGGTTAGGTAGCTCTGCCTGAAATCTCACATCATATATATATATATATATATATATATATATTATTGATTTTTTTTACAGGGAGGAAGGGAGAGGGATAGAGAGCTAGAAATGTCGATGAGAGAGAAACATCGACCAGCTGCCTCCTGCACACCCCCCACTGGGGATGTGCCCGCAACCAAGGTATATGCCCTTGACCGGAATCGAACCTGGGACCTTCCAGTCCGCAGGCCAATGCTCTATCCACTAAGCCAAACCAGTTTCGGCAAATCTCACATCTTTAAGTTAATTTGAGCACAGGCATTCCCTCCATCTCAATCACCACATTAATCTGTATTCTGATGATTTAACTGGCATCTTAGGAGGTGGTGTCTGAAAATGCTCTATGATTTATTAACACAACATTCTTTCCATTCACCTTCACATTAATCCAATGAGATAGTGAAGATGAGTATTGCTATCCCATTTTATAGACGAGGAAATGAAGGCTCAGAGAAAATAAAGAATTAATAACCAGCAAGTGGCTAAATTGGGACCTCAAATAAGTGTTCTGCTTCCCAGTCTACACTGTTGTGTGTCATTTCAAAGGGCCTAAGAATAATAGTATTCAAAAACATGTAATGGAAAAAGGAATAAACTCTATTTCTGTATTCATAACTGTAGACCTCCTTTTGCCCCACCCTGTATATTTCTTCACTGTCCTTAAATAAAATCTTTGACATCACCATCACCCTTTCTTTCTAAATATCAATAAAAGCATATTAAAAAATATATATATATTTGGAAGGGACAGGAAGTTCATTAAAATCTAACCTCTTGGATTTTCAGAGGAGAAAATTGAGGTCCCAAATGTTACTTAGTCAAGGTCACTGGCATCCAGGCTGGGGCAGAGACTGACCCCGGAGTCCTGCTTTCTAGCTCAGACCTTTCTCCATGTCAGCTTTACTCTCATTGTATTTAATGTTTGTACTTGAGGAAATACCCGCTATCCTATCTAATAAAAGAGTAATATGCAAATTAACCATCACTCCGCTACACCCACAAGCCATGCTCACCAGCCAATCAGGAGCGAGTATGCAAATTAACCCAACCAAGATGGCTGCGGCCACAGAGCAAGCAGGAGGCTTGGGTTTCCCTGGCAATGGAGGAAGCCAAGCTTTCCACACACCCTGGCAGGCCCAGGCCTCCACTCAAGTCTACAAAGTTGCAATTATAGAAGATAAATAAATCCCAACAAAAATGGCGGCAGCCACAGAGCTGGAGAGAGCAGGAGGCTTGAGTTGCCCTCGGCGATAGAGGACGTCAAGCTCCCGCAGCCCTGGCCTGCCTTGGCTTCCACTCAAGGCTAAAGTTTCAATTATAGAAGATAAACAAATCCCAGATACCAGGGCCTCTGCTTGGGTCGCCGGGGGCCGTGGCCAGCCTGCAAACCACCACAGGCCCCTCGCCCAGGCCACCCCACGTCCCAAGGGAACCCCCACCCTGATCCGGGACACCCTTCAGGACAAACCAGCTGGCCCCCACCCGTGCACCAGGCCTCTATCCTATATAATCCTATCTAATAAAAGAGTAATATGCAAAGTGACTGTAACTCCAACACACAAGATGGCTGCCCCCATGTGGTCAAAGATGGCTGCCCCCATGTGGACACAAGATGGCTGCCACAAGATGGCCAGCAGGGGAGGGCAGTTGGGAGGGACCAGGCCTGCAAGGGAGGGCAGTTGGGGGTGATCAAGCCTGCAGGGGAGGGCAGTTAGGGATGACCAGGCCGGCAGGGAAGGGCAGTTAGGGGCAAACAGGCTGGCAGGGGAGCAGCTAGGCATCAATCAGGCTGGCAGGGAAGTGGTTAGGGGGTGATCAGGCTGGCAGGCAGAAGTGGTTAGGGGCAAACAGGAAGGCAGGCAGGCAAGCAGTTGAGAGCCAGCAGTCCTGGATTGTGAAAAGGATTTCCTACCAGTATCGGGCCTAAATGGGCAGTCGGACATCCCTCAAGGGGTCCCAGATTGGAGAGGGTGTAGGTTGGGCTGAGGGACACACACACCCCTGTGCACAAATTTGGCGCACCAGGCCTCTAGTCCTATATAATAAAAGGCTAATATGCAAATTGTCCCCTTGACCAGGAGTTCAACCAGGAGTTCGACCAGAGAATGGGGCCAGCCAGCTGGCCAACTGCCCATGGCCCCTCCCCCCCGCTGGCCCTGCCCCCTGATTGCTCCCCCCCATCCCAGTTGGGGGTGGGGCTGGTCCACCAACTGCCTGCAGCCCCTCCCCCCAGCTGGCCCCTTCCCCTTGACCCCCCCCTCAATGGGACCAGCCAGCCAGACCCCACCCATGCATGAATTTGTGTACCTGGCTTCTAGAATTAAATACAAGCACAAAACCATGTGTGGTACTTTTAGGGTACGTATATTCATTACATATTTCTGTGGGTTTTTTTTCTAGTTTTAGAAGAAGCTTTAATGGCCTAAGAAAAGTTTACAATACAATGTTAAGCAATAAAGAAGAATATGAAACTGTACATGTGATAATCCCAATTAGATTAAAAATATAATGTACCAATTTATAATCCCACCATCAGTGTACAAGAGCTCCCTTTTCTCCACATCCTTGAGAACACTGGTATCTTTTATGTTTTTCATAACAACCATCTTAACAGGCAATATCCTGTGGGTTTGGTTTGCATTTCCCTAATGATATCGAGCACCTTTTCATATACCTATTGTTCATTTCTAGATATTTTTTGGGAAAAAAAAAAAGTCTTTTTAGGTCCTTTGTCCATTTTTTAATCAGGTTGGTTTTGGGTGGGGGGTGTTGCTAATGAGTTGTATGAGCTTCTTATATTTTAGATATTAAGCCCTTATCAGACATGGTTTGCAAGTATTTTCTTTCCATTTGTAGCTTGCCTAATCATTTTGTTGATGGTTTCCTTTGCTGTGCAGAAACTTTTTAGTTTGATGTAGTTCCACTTATTTTTGCTTTTGTTGTCTGGGCTTTTGGTGTCACATCCAAAAATACCTTTGTGAAGGACAGTGTTAAGGAGCTTTTTCTCTGTTTTCTTCTAGAAGTTTTAATCCATTTTGAGTTGATTTTTGTGTATGGTGGAAGATAAGGATGCAGTTTCTTTCTTCTGCATTTAGATATCCAGTTTCCCCAGCACCATGGATCCTTTCCCCATTACATATTCTTAGCACCCTTCTCAAAAGTTAGTTGACTGCATAGGCTTGGATTTATTTTTGGCTCTCTATTCTGTTCATTGGTCTACATGACTGTTTTGATGCCAGCACCATACTACATTATTTACAGATTAAAGCTTTCTGTGCTTTTCTCATTCGTCTGTGGTAATTTATGTTTAGTGCCATTGTGATTAAAAAGCACAAATACAAACAGTGAAAGCTTGTGGCACTAAGCTATAAGGTAATTGTAGTGTTTTTCAAAGTGGATTAACAACCTGATAGTGGGTCCTGAAATAAATGCAGTGAGTTGCAGCAAGCACATTTTAAGAAAATGATATAGAAAAGAGAAAAAAATCAGAATACTACATGATGTCAAAAATAAGTATTGTATACAGAACATTGTCGCTCTCTCTCTCTCTCTCTCTCTCTCTCTCTCTCTCTCTCTCTCTCTCTCTCACACACACACACACACACACACACACACACACACCCCTGCGATCAATCAAAGAGATGCTGGCATAGCCTCTGGAGCAGGGCCTTACAAGCTCACTGTAGTAGTTTGAATAACAGCTCCCAACAATGTCAGGTCCTAATCCTTGGAACCTGTGATGTTACTTTATAAAGGGAAAGGTTCTTTGCAGATGTGACTCAATGAAGGGCCTTGAGAAGGATGGATAGCCCTGGATTATCTGTGTGGGCCATACCAGTGCCGTCACACGTCTTCTTATAAAAGAAAGGCTGGGGGGAGGGTTGCCACAGATAGAAGCCCAGCTATGTTAACACCTAGGCTTTGACCCAGTGAAACTGATTTCAGACGCCTGGCACCCAGAACTGTGAGAGAATAAATTTCTGATATTTCAAACCACCCATTTGTGGTCATCTGTTATAGCAGTCACAGGAAATGAGAACACTCCCCTTGAACTCTCACCTCCGATGGCTATTGCTTCCTGGGGTGGTTGTGGAGGGCTCAAGACAGGGAGGCCTCAAGACTGGGAGGTGTGGGTGACACTTAGGAGGCTCACAGTTAGTGACCAATTAGCTTGGAGTAGGTCCCTATTTTCACAACTGGCGCAGCTGCGTTGGCCTAGGTGGGCTTCCCGTCAGCACTATTTGTGTGAGCGTAAATATCAGTGTATGGAAACCAGGTCACCATGCAAAATGGATGCCTTCTGAGGGTGGATGCCAAAAAAAAGATGGGAGGCTGCTAACCCAGATGACCCAAAATAGGCTTGGACTGACTTCTATTTTTTTCCAAGTTCGCTTCAATATGAAAAGGCAAAATTAAATACCCTCATGGAGAATCTGTGGATGCCCAAGATTCATCTGCAAGTGCTCACGGACTCTTGGGTTGGAGTTTGAGAAACTCAGTAGACCCATTTCCCTCCAGCACCCGGCACAGATGAATCCTCTTTACATCTCTTGTACCTTGAGCCTGATTTGTGTGGGCTCATCCACCCACGAACTGTGCGCAGCTGTGCTCCCTTCGTCGGCAGCTCTTGGCCCCGCTCCTCAACCAGGCACTTTCACGCGGGCCACGGCCTGTTGGGCAGGTCTGAGGCCTCTGGAGGACCCGCCCCTGGCTGTGCAGGCTGGAGCTGCTCTGACCACCTGTCCTCACCTGTCCTCCACCTCTCAGCCTCAGGGCCTCACAGTCTTTTTATTACAGGGAGCCCTGGGCTCTTGGCCGTCTGGAGTTTCAGAGGACTGAAGTATCTTAGCCCCGTGGTCTTAGAAGCAATGATTTTGAGCAAAATGCTGCTTTACACCTGAAACAAAATAAAAACGCTGTCTCTGACGTATGTATAACAAACTTATTTCTTTTGGGCCTGATTTCTGCTTCTCCTTGATTCTCAAACTGTTATCCCCCATCCCCAGCTCTGGCACAAGAATGAGGAGGGCCCTTACCTAACAAGCAAAAAACGTGCTTGTTACCCCCCCAACATCCCATCTCAACTGAAAAGCCTATTTCTGCACCCCTGAGTGTTCTCTGTCCTGTCCCCTTCGAGGTGGATTTTACTGTTGTTATTGATGGGTCTGCCTTCCTTGTGGCAGAAAAGCTTTGAGCAACCAGGACATGAAGTTCCAATTCCCATGACACGTGGAACCTCCCACCTGTTTCCCACCTCAGGTTACTGCCCAGCTCAGGCCCACCTTAGGGACACCAGAGGTGCCTACTGGGGCTGAAACCTTCCCTGCATAACCCAGGTGTCCTTCTCTCTGGCCAAACCATTTCCTTACACATGCACCAACCAACACCACAGGTCATGAACATAATCAGGACTGTATAGCTCCTGCCATTCTGTATTCGTGGACCTCTGACCATCTGATCCTCACCACATCCATGGGCATTGGTTGTGTTTGCATCACCTCATTTTGCAAATGAAAAAAACTGGGGCTCAGAATTCAAGAGACCCATTATCCATCTTCTAGTAAGTGGCATTGCTGGCTTGAGATGCCCATCTTCTAGCTCTGGTTCTGGTCCAATTTCCACTCTACCTCTTTGCCTTATTCTCTTTGTCTAGAACAGCTAAAATGGGGGGAAGGGAGAAAGGAATCCTCTACCCTCTTCTTCCAACAGGGGCTGTCAGCCTGGACAGAACCTTCCCTACCCTGAAGTTGAATGAGTTTATTCATTAACCTTGTTACTAAGAGTAATATAGCATAGATGAAAACCTAGCTGGTATAGTTTGAAGGCGCCCATGGAAGACCCTTCCTTCACCCTAAAACCTGACAAAGTGGCTGAAATCAAAACTCCACTGGTAGAGTCTATTTTCTTTGAGTCTCAAAGCATGGGGTAGCAGAGCTTTGGAATCTGACACATCAGAATTCCATCCCATTTCCACAACTTCGCTGTGTGGAGAAAGGGCGAGGGCAACCTCTGGAGTCTCCATAAGGGCACTAATCCATTCACGAGGGCTCCACCTTCATGCCCTAGTCACCTCCCAAAAGCCTCACCTCCAAATTCCATCATCCTGGGATTAGGTTTCAACATATGAATTTTGGGAGGAGGATACAGTCAGTCTATATCTATAGCATCTTCTTTGGCAGAAAACTAAGAGGCCCTGCTGGGTACTTAAGAACGAGGAGCTGAATTCAGCTGCCAGGAGGGAACCTCAGCAGAGTCAAGGCGAATGGCTTCCTGACCTTTGCAGCTCACACACGAAGGTTGCATCCGCCTCTGGTGGAGAAGCACCTTGGCCAAGCAATGGGACCTGAGCAGGCCGGCCCACTTGTGGTGGGTGTCTCCACTTCAGGGCCATACCTGCCAGCTCTGCTTAGGGAAGACAGTCAGATATGGAACCAGCTTCACAATCTAGGAAGCTAAAAAAATCCCTTCTTTCTCAAGGTCATAACCTGGTCTCCTGCTCCTCCTCTCACCTCTGTACTCTGACCAATCGCACCCCACCTCACCCCCAACACTGCACCCAGACCTACCCCACAAGTCCTTCCTTCCTTGTTGACTTCCACACTTCCAGCCTCCACACCTATCTCCATGGTGAGGAAATTGCAGGGTTGGTTCTCCAGAAGCAAGGAACTGTGGGGGAAGCAATGGACCGAGATGGCAGTCGACATTGGATGAAAACAGCCTGCTCCCTCCACTCTGCGTTGCTACTGGCAGCACCCTGGTGGTGGTCAGGCCCGTCAACAATTTAGATTATTTAGGTGGGAAAAAATCAGTCACAACAGGCTCTTAGACACATCATAGTCATCATCTTCATCATCATCCTTGGTAACTTTTTTTTACCATGCCATCTTTTTTTTTTTAATATACATATACACTGAGTAGCCAGATTATTATGATCTCTGAATGCATAATAATCTGGCCACTCAGTGTGTGTGTGTGTGTGTGTGTGTGTGTGTTAGAGGCCCAGTGCATGAATTTGTGCATGGGTGGGGTCCAGCCAGCCTGGCCAGGGGGAGGGGACATGGGTGGTTGCCCAGTCTGCCTGCTGGTCGAACTCCTGGTCGAGGGGACAATTTGCATATTAGCCTTTTATTATATAGGATATACACTGAGTGGCCAGATTATTATGCATTCAGAGATCATAATAATCTGGCCACTCAGTGTATGTTTATTGATTTCAGAGAGGAAGGGAGAAGGAGAAAGAGATAGAAACATCAATGATGAGAATCATTGATCAGCTGCCTCCTGCACGCCCCCCACTGGGGATCAGCCTGCAACCCAGGTATGTGCCCTTGCCTGGAATTGAACCTGGGACCCTTCTGTAGGTTGACGCTCCAGTCACTGAACCAAACCGGCTAGGGCCCATGCCATCTTTAGCCAGGCTCCACTCTAAGCACTTTTCATATGTGAATCTGTTCATTGAGCACTTAGCATGTCTAACTTCTTTATTTGCCTTATCCCAATGACTCAAAGGGGCTGTGACCCTTATGCTCTCATTGTAGAGATGAGAAAGCTCAAGCTCAGAAATCTAAAGTAATTTGCTCAAGCTCACACAGTTAATCGGTGGTAAACGGCAAAATTAAATTTCTGTACCATGTAAACATCTTTAAGAGTCACTTCTAGAACTAGATAAGCTTCTAAAAAAAACAAAAACAAAAAAACATGCCTTTCTGCCAGCAGAATGCTGACAAGTGAAAGACTGGAGAAAAGGGGAAGACAGATCCCCTATCTTCAAAGGCCTCGCCATTAGGTTACCAAGTTGGTGTTTCTCTACAAAAGCAGTTGGAGAAGCAGGTAGGAGAGAAGGGAGTGTCTGTGGGGCTGGGCCAGTGGCCAGAGAAGGCACAGGCTTTGGATTCTCCCTATAGTCTCTCTCTTTAAAAATATATATAAAATCCTAATATGCAAATAGACCCAACGGCAGAACAACCGAACAACTGAACAACCAGATGCTATGACATGCACTGACCACCAGGGGGTGCGCACAGAACATGGCAGGCATTGGCTGCAGCAGGATGATGGTAGAGCAGGTGAGCAGGGGTGCCAGACCAAGGAGGGGCACCAGTCACTGTCATTGGGCGAGACTCTGGTGGTTACTGAAAATTCTTTGTTCTCAGGCACTGCGGTCCCACCCAGCGCTCACACCTGCCACCTGCGCCAGCCCCACTCCCACCCGCTACCGGCCCTGATCACTCAGTGCCATCAGCGGGTGTGAGTGGTGGCTGCCAGCCCCAATCACCCCTCAGGGCTTCTCCACCTCCCCTTGCTCCTGAGGGGGATTGGGGCCGGCAGCCGCCTCTCGCACCCACTGGCAGTGCTGGCCCCACTCACACCCACTGCTGGTACCTGCCCCAATCGCTCCATGCCGTCAGTGGGTGCAAGCAGGGCCAGCGCCGTCAGCGCATGGGAGCGGAGGCAGTGGGAGCGGGGCTGTTGGCAGAGAGGGGACCAGGGGCTGCAGTGGGAGGGGCCAGGCGGGGGTGCGGAGGATGGGCCGAGACCCAACCCTGTGCCCACAGCAGCCTTGCAGCCCACAGTTCCTTTCAAGGTGCATGAATTCATGCACTGGGCCCCTAGTATACACTGAGTGGCCAGATTATTATGATCTCTGAACGCATAATAATGTGGCCACTCAGTGTATATCCTATATAATAAAAGGCAATATGCAAATTGTTCCCTCCACCAGGAGTTGGACCAGCAGGCAGGCCGGCCAACTGCCCATGTCCCCTCCCCCTGGCCAGGCTGGCTGGACCCCACCCATGTACAAATTCATGCCCAGGCCTCTAATATATATATATATACTGAGTGGCCAGATTACTATGCATTTAGAGATCATAATAATTTGGCCACTCAGTGTATATATAAACATAGAAACATCAAGGATGAGAGAGAATCATTGATTGGCTGCCTCCTGTATGCCCCCAATGGGGATTGAGTCTGAAACCCAGGCATGTGCCCTGACCAGGAATCGAACTGTGACCTCCTCATTCATAGATAGATGCTCAGCCACTGAGCCATGCCAGTCGGGTAGTCTCTCTCTTTTCATAAGACCCTGGATTTTTCTCCTGGTGACCTCAACTAGTTGCTGGAGCAACTTAACTGATGCCATTCCAACCACCAGACTTTTTAGTTATTTGTATAGGTAACTAAACATCTCGCACTGTTCAAGTTTGAGTTGCGTTTTCTGTTACTACAAGAGAGCACTATGCTACCCAGTCTTCTTGCTGCTCCTCTCTTTCCTTGTTCAATGCTGGAGGGACTCTTTCTCACAGAGAAGAAAAGCAGAGGAGGGAAGCAAAGAGGAGAGGATTTGAAAGCCAAGTTCATAGATTGGACTTCTTGGTAGCTGCCCTGGAAAGAGGTCCAACAGGAGACACTTGGCCAGAATAAGACCCAGAGTTATTTGGAAATGTCAGTGCTCCATTCTCTCCCTTCTCCCACAGATAATCAAGAGTTGGCTGGGAGTGCTAATCCCCACCAAACCCAGCCAAGGAAATATCACTGCTCTGGAATCCTGAGTCTTTCCAGAGGTTTAAACCATCATGTTCAGGGTGCGTTCCAGGGCTGGGGGCAGAGGCCACCTCTGTTAGTGAGCCATCTGGAGCACCTCGAGCCTATAAGCAGCCCTGCTTGCTCCGGTCCCCCTGTGTCCCAATTTTACCCCAAAGGACAAGATGAGATGAGGCCTGAGAGAGCCAGTTCAAGAAATCAAGCGCATGGCACGGCCTCTTCTGGTAGCAAGATTTGAGATAAAGAGTGAGCCCTAGTGGTTCCTTGAAGTGCCAGGCAAGATGCTGGGGATGACTGGGACCACCTGAGATTGCTCTGAGGCCAAGATGCGGGAGGGAGGCTGCCTGAGGGATGACAGGGCAATTAGTTAATAAGCCAGGATGTCCAAAGCTCTAGGCCAGCTCAGGGGCAACTCAGGCAACTGTCAGCATCCGAGGTTCCAGGGGGAGGGAACACATCACAGCAGCAGGGAGTCGGGGAGGCGGTCACTACCCGAGGCTCATGTCCACGAGGCGTAGAGCGCCAACCCCCTGTCTCCAGCTCGAACACGCACCAGCTGTGTGCCTTCAAAGCAGCTCTTGGAGATTCAGTTTCTCATCTGGAAATGGGAATAAGAATTCCTCCCTTCTAAGTTTGTTTTGATGAATAAGTGCATGCTAAGAGCGTAGGACAGTGCCTGGCACGTGGCTGAACTCCACACAAGGCACTTTGGGGCTCCTAGGGAGAGGGGGAGCTGGGATGCAGTGGGGAGGCTGGCATGGGGAAGGGGCTGAGAGCAAAGCAGGAGCCCAGTGCTCAGCCCTCTGTAATCATTCCCCACTTAGCCTCTCCTAACTGGAGATGCAGATGGGAAAGCCTCAGTGAGGCAGGACCCCACAGGGGCCAGCTGAGGCCTTCCCTCCCCCTGGAGGAGAGGCTCCCTCTGAAATTGGGGTAGGCATGTCTTACTGGGTAGCGCTCAGCGGGCTGCCTCCACGGAGCAGACGCGAGGCAGGGGTAGACAGGGATCTATGGAGCCTAGAGGGCAAGGGCACTGCACAGAGTTGGCTGAGTGGGTGCCTGTCCGCGGCCCCCTGCTTTCTGCTTCCCTCAGTGTCATGGGTCGAGCAGGGAGTCTGAGGGAAAACCACAGGGATGACCATCTTTGTCTCTACTTGTGTGGGTCGGAATTTTCTTAACCAAATGCCCTTGAATTTTCACTCATATATCTGTATTTTGTTTTTAAGAGTTAAATAGAAAAAATAAAAATAAATTTAAAAAACTGTTCTGCATGGATGTCCCCGTATCCTAGGATCCACTGGAGCCTCTGCCCGGGGCTGGAGGTCCCGAGTGCAGGGGGCAGAGTGCCCGAAGCCAGGCGGCTGCACTTGGAGCCTGGCCCATGGAACTCCCAAGTTTGGAGGTGTGTGAACTGGGACACGTTCTCCAACCTCTCTGTGCCTTCGAGTCCCATCTTCACTAAAAAAGTGGAGACAATGGTAACTTCCATGAGCTAATATGAAGAAAAGCACTGAAAACAGGCCTTGGTGAAGGTCACACAAGCGTTTGCTAATACTGCCCTGGTCCGCAGCCCCAGGCGCTGTAACTCTCCCCCTGTAGACATAAGGGCCTTCCTAATTGCTCAGTTACGGGCCAGACTGTGGCACAAAGCACACATTTACTGAAGGCTTAGCGGAGCCGTTAGGATTCTTTTGGTTACAAGCAACAGTAAACCTGCCGCAGGCTGACGTCACAGAAATGAGATTTTATGAGGGTACATAGCTGAAGAGCACATGGCTTGGTTCAGATGCTCCAAGGATGAGGTCAGGCTCCGCTGTGTCCTCTCAGCTCGGCTCTGCTTCCTTCTCAGACGGGATTTCCTACTCGTGGCCACAAAATGGCTCAACAGCAAGAGGGGCTGCATCCTCCCTGGCTGGCGATTTCATGAGAAAAGAGAGAGACTTCTTCCTGATGGGCTCATTCACATCTCATGGGCCTGCCTTGGTCATGGAATAGACACCAACGTTTCGATTAGCAAGGTCTGGGCCAAGTGTCACCCCTGGAGCCTGAAATAGAGCCCCATAGAGAAAGGGAGTGTGACTTGACATGGTTAGTATTAGAATAAAGGAATCGAGAAAAAAAGCAAGCGAGTGCAAAGGGTTAAACATAAATTGAGGCACTACTCCCTCCACACAGAAATGTTGGCAATATTTGAGGATGGCGGAGGAGCACGAAAACGGAGGAAGAAAAAGCCCTGCCTCCTTTCCCCCTAACATTTCTACGCAGTTTATCTCCTCTTTCCATTCCAAACAGGAGCGTCAGGACAGTTGTAACCTGGTGGTTGAGAATTTGAGTTTGAGAATAAAACTGCCTTGTGACCCAGGACGATTCTCTTTACCGCCTGGGGCCTCGGTCACCTTTTCTGTAAAATGAGACCCCAAATCCTACCTACCTCATGGGGGTGCTGGGGGAATTAAATGAAAGGATCAGGCCCAAGGAGCATGAGGCCCACAGGAGATAATCCATTTGCACTTGCAATTGTTATGAGCGAGTGACTGTTTTTACTCCAACTCTGGTCTATGTCACTTGATGCAGGGCTCTGGGCAAGAGCCTTCAGAAGAGAGAAGGCAAGGAGGGCAGTGGCTGATTGACCCCGTCCTACAGGTGAGGGAAGGAGCCAGGAGGGCAGGACCCGGGAAGGCCAGGCTGGTACACAGGCCTGCAGACAGGAACTGGCCAAGGCCAAGTTCCTAAGAAGTGCTCTCTACCACTCAGTTCATAAGAAAACCACAGCGTCTCTTTTTGTCCACATAGCCCTCTCTCCTGAGGAAGGCAGTGGAAAACACCATCCAAATAAGGCCCAAAGCGCTGCCTGAGTTTGCAGGCCGTGTGTTTATATAGATCAGAACATCTCTGTTGACTCGCAGCTTAACCCTCCCAGGCTTTGCAGTTCATCAAAGTTTAATGTTCTGTTTCATGTTGTTCCTTGCCATCGCTAAGTGGCTCTGTCAGCTCTTAGGAGGGAAACTTCCCCCTTCGGGGTACATTTCCCCTGCCCTGCGGGGAGAGCCCCGTTGCTAAGGGCATCTGTTCTGTTTGCTTTTGAGAAGTACAGATGTGAATAGTCACCAACTCGCATCTTTTGTTCTGCTCCTCTGGCAGCCGGGGGCAGCAGGCTGATGTAACAGCTGAGAACACTGGGGCTCCCCGAAGGGGGAGGAAGAGAAGAGAAAAACGCCAAATGTAGCCCAGGAGGATATGGCAGAGCTCAGAGGCTGCCCAGAGTTGGATCTATTCTTAGGAATCTCGCTCCACACCAGTCCCACCAGTATGGAGGCTGATAGGATACAGTTCACTGGAGGGAAAGGTGGTGGTTCCAAAGGATCATTAAGATAGAAGTTGTTTCTGCCCCTGGCAGGTGGGGTTGGGAGGCTCCTGGCTGGGGAAGAGCTGGCCTCACTACGGAGGGATCTAAATTACAAAGCGTTCTTATCAGAGGACAGGACCAGGATCTTCATTAGCGGATGCTCAGATATTATCTGAGCTAAGTCAACGGTTCAAGTCAAAACTACAGATATTGCTTGAGCCTCCAATGATTTTTCTGCGCTCTGAAAGCACAGGATGAAGAATAGGTGTTCAAGAAATATTTGTCTGAGCCCATGGACATAGACAATAGGGTGGTGAAGACCTGGGGAGTGGGTGAGATGAGTAGGGGCTGGAAGGAGAGGGAAAGAGGGGGAAATGGGAGTCATCTGTAATACTATCAACAGCCCTAGCCAGTTTGGCTCAATGGATAGAGCATCAGCCTGAGGACTGAAGGGTCCCAGGTTCGATTCTGGCCAAGGGCACA
This sequence comes from Eptesicus fuscus, assembly GCF_027574615.1. Classification (NCBI taxonomy): domain Eukaryota; kingdom Metazoa; phylum Chordata; class Mammalia; order Chiroptera; family Vespertilionidae; genus Eptesicus; species Eptesicus fuscus. The sequence goes on along the minus strand of NC_072474.1, from coordinate 102,379,063 downwards.
TACCTGGGTTGCAGGCTCCATCCCCAGTGTGGGGTGTGCAGGAGGCAGCTGATCGATGGTTCTCTCTCATCATTGATGTTTCTATCTCTCTCCCTCTCCCTTCCTCTCTAAAATCAATAAAGATATATTTTAAAAAACAATAAAAACATATATTAAAAAATATATATATATAGTTTAAAAAAAAGAAAGAAATGTTTGTCTAGATCAGTGATGGCGAACCTATGACACGCGTGTCAGCTGAGGCGGCCGCATGCCGAGGATGAAACATTTGCGAAATAATGTTTTTTTCCTCAAAGTGACACACTACCTGAGTTATGCTCAGTTTTTTGGTGAAGTTTGACACACCAAGCTCAAAAGGTTGCCCATCACTGGGTTGATGACTACTTCAAACCTTCACCAAAATTCACTTCCTATGTGATAGCAATGCTATAAAATAAGTAGAAGAAAGCATAGATGAATGTTAATCCATCTTATCATCTCCCCTGGCTACCTCATTTGTCCAAGCTACTGTATCTCTCACCTGGGTTATGGCAATTGCTTCTAACTGGTGCCCTGCTTTCACTGTGGACAACCCATCACTTTTTAAAAATATATATATTTTTTAATTGATTTCAGAGAGAAAGGGAGTGGGAGAGAGAGATAGAAGCATCAATGATGAGAGAGAATCATTGATTGGCTGCATCCTACAAGCCCTACACGTCCCACACTGAGGATCAAGCCTGCAACTCGGACAAGTGCCCTGACCGGGAATCGAACCATGGCCTCCAGGTTCAGGGGTCTATGCTCAACCACTGAGCCACACCAGCCGGGTGACACTCTTTTGGTTTATCCTCAGAACAGCAACCATTCACAAGGGTAATCTTGTGAACACGCAAGTTATATGTTTGCTCAAAGCCCTCCAGTGGCTTCCCTCCTACAAAGGGCAAAAGCCAAAGTCCTTCCAATGAATGACCTTCCTGGCTCTATATGACTTGTGCCCCATGTGAGTGAAAGTTTAACATGATTTGTTCCACAGCAACAGATAACCATTAAGATTTCACATTAAAAAATAGTTCACTCTAAAAATAAATTCCAAAGCCACTATTGTAGAAAAATAGTTAATGAAAGAATAAACTTCTTATTCTGCATTAAATTTCAAAAGATTACAAAATAGCATGTATAAAGTTTTTTAAAACCATTTTTAGTATAGAAGGTATCTATAAAGTTCTTGTGTAGTGTGAATTTTTAACACTTTCACTTCCATAATAGGTATAAACAAGTTGCAAAATTGTTTTGGCAATTTTAACAAAATTGCCAATGACTTATTTGCTCTAATTTCTTTATTGAGGGAGAGTGAGAGGTTGAAAAAACATCTCTCATTTATTTCAGCTACCCTACCTTTAAAGTATCCGTCAAAAAAGGGATAGCAACAGCTAACATTAAAAAAAAAAAAAAAAAAGGAATAAATTAATTTTTAGGCTGAGCTCCCAAAAGCCCAGTTCCTGATGACTTAGGAAATTGGGACGAGTTTGGGGTGTTTTTAAATGTGCAACGTTTTGCTTTGTCGGTGGTGGTGGTGGTGGTGGTGGTGGTGGTGGTGAAGGTGGCAATGCCTTTGACCTAGCCCCAGGTAAGATGCATTTCCATTGTTAGCCTGGGTGACCACACTAAGGAGGCCTGGCTAGGGAGTGGTTGAAATGGGTTCCCTGTGATTCCTTAACTCTTCTCAACGTGTCCTTCTCTAATGTATATCATTGTTCTTTGCAAACAGAACAGGCCTAAGTCAATACAACCACACTGAATTTTCAGGCAACTAAAATTTCATTCTTGCCCAGGCCAGCGTGGCTCAGTTGGATGAACATCGTCCTGTGCACTAAAAGGTCATGGGTTCGATTCCGGTCAGGGCACATGCCCAAGTTATGGGTTTGGTCCCTGGTAGGAGTGCATATGGGAGGCAACTGATGGATGTTTCTTTGTCACATTAAAGGTTTTTTCATTTTTTTCTTTTTCTATCTCTCTCTCCCTTCCTCTCTCTCTAAAATCAATAAAAACATTTTTTTTCCATTTTTTTAAGCCTCCTTAACACTGGCATTGATTTTTTTGTTTGAAAGAAAATGCAGCAGTTTGCATTTTTCTGAGTTTCATTTCATCTCTTGGTTTCAATGGTGTTTCACAGCCTGTCAAGATTAAATGAACCTTAATTGGATCACTTGTCATAAAACTGTACCTTTCAGCCTTAGGTCTTCTGGAAATTTTACAAGTATGTCTTCATTCAGAAAAATGATGAACTTTTAAACTCTGTTGGAGTAGGTGGAGTCTTCTCTCAGAATTTCCTAGTCATTTGATGTTTAAAAATCCCACAGCCTGCGCCAGAAGATTAAAATAGTGTCAGACAAGTAGGTAGAAACAATCTGAACAGGGGTTGGGTGACTTTCAGATTAAGTGTCCACAACCCCACCCAAAGTAAACATGAAACTCCCCTCAGAAGCCCTTCATTGCAGTTACTGTTCCACAAATGCACTTTTGTGAGGTTCAATGCAAATATCTGTTCTGTGTTTATTATTCTAACATGTCAATGTCTTCTTCCTATTTGCCAAGCTAAGCTCTTTCGAGGCTGGGACAAACTTTCACATTTGGTTAAACAGAATACAGAATTAGGGGCTTCTAAGGTGCTAGATGGGGGGAAACGGGATGAGTCAGAGTAACATGGAGGAGGTTCCTGTAAAAATGTCTTTTAACCATTTAACAACCATTAAAAAATCAATGGAGAAGAAAAGGGTTATTTGATAAACAATGCCTGGATATTTATTAAACATTTTGAGGGAGAAAAACTCCATTTCAGCCCTAAACTCATACCATAAATCAAAATCATTATCTTGAGAATATCATGCTAAGTGAAATAAGTCAGAAAAAGGAAAGAAACATATGATTTCATGCATAGGTGGACTATAAAACTGAAAGCAATGAATGAACAAACAAGAAAAACAAAAACTCATAGAAACAGACAACAGTATTGTGGTTACCAGAGGGAAGAGGGGTTGGGGATAGAGTAAAGGGTAAAGGGGGTCATATATATGGTGACGGAAGAAGATTTCACTTTGGGTGTGGGCACACAATGCAATAATGTGTCACAGAATTATACACTTAAAGCCTATATCATTTTATTAACCAATGTCACTCCAATAAATTCAAGGGGGAAAAAAAGGAAATGATCAAAGAGACACATAGATCAATGGAATGGAATTGAGGGTTCAGAAATAAATCCTTATATTTATTTTGACATTTATGGTCAAATTGACTTTCAACAAAGGTGCCAATGCAATGCTTTGGGGGAAAGGATAGTCTTTGTAACAAATGGTGTTGGGACAATTGCATAGCCAAAGGCAAAAAGATCACAGCTTAGACCCTTACCTCACAGCATACATAAAATTTAACTCAAATTTGATCATAGACTTAAATATAAGAGCTAAAATAATAAGACATTTAGAAGATAACATAGGAGAAAATCTTAAAGATCTTAGGTTAGGCAAAGATTTTATAGATATGATGCCACAAATATGACCCATAAAAGAACAAATTGATAAGTTGGACTTCATCAAACTTAAAAACTTTTGTGCTTCACAAGACACCATTAAGAACATGAAAAGACAAGCAACAGATTGGGTAAATCTATTTGCAAACACAACTTCTGCTCTCACAGCGTTGATCTTTAGAGGGTATAGAGGGCACACAATAAATAAATGAACAAATAAGAAAAATATCAAACAGTGATTCGCGCTCTGCAGAAGAGAAAACCACTGAGATTTTGGTTGGATGTTGGCCATGTTAGGCTGTGTAGTCAGGAAAGAGTTCTCTGCTGAGATGTCATTTATATCGAGCAATTTGAGCTCTGAATAACAAACAAAAAGTCAGTCATGTGAAGATCCAAAGGGAGCACCGCCAGCCAGAAGCAACGCCTGTGCAAGGGCTTTAAGGTGGGCGCTAGTTTGGCACATTTGAGGAAATAAACAATGGTTGACGGGGTCCCATCAAAGTGGGCAAGGAGGGGAGTGATACCAGATGAGGTGGAGGCCCATAGGAGGCTGCCTGGTCCCAGAGGCTTTGTAAGCTAAGCTGAGGAGTTGATCTGTCCTCAGACGTGATTGAATCAGATCAACGTGTGATCTCCACTGAACAGAGAATGGATTTCCAAAGGGTGTGTATCACCCAGAGGTCTTCATTGCAAATAACAAAGCCGACTCTGGCTGGTTTAGCAGAAATTTATTCAGATTTTATGTGTTTATTTTTCAAATTTTGTCTTTTAAAAGAATATTGAGCAGCTCATAGATATTTTGGAGGACCTGAAAAACAAGATTCAGGGTCAAAGGTCCAAGGACAATTTCTAAAACCACAAGGAGGGAAGCCCTACTACGGATGCCCCATTGGTGATCCTTCTGTGAGGAACTCAACTCCGGCATCCTTGCCACCCCCAAAGCCAGTTGACTTTGCTGTTTCTTAAAAAAGAAAAAAGAAAAAAAAGGCTGCACAGGGCTTCCTTTTTCAAGCTGCTCACCACTGAATCAAAAGTCTCTTAGGCATACTGACTGGCAGAGCCTGAGTCACCAGCTTACATCCCAGTTGCAGAAGAAGCCAGGAACTTGAGTTTTCTAGATTCTAGTTTTAGGGAGTAAAACTTTCAAGGCTAGAATTTTCCCAAATATAATAAGGATATATTTCTTTAAAGTACTAGGAGTACAGAAGATATTAAAAATGTCCATGAAATGGAATGAGAACAAAAAATATAGATCCAATTTAGGAGACTGTTACAGTAGTTCAGGTAAAAAATAATGGGGACTTGATAAGCTGCTAATATAGGTTGGTGGTTCTCAAAGTAAGGCAGCAGCATCTTCTGAGAAATTTGTTAGAAATGCAAACTTCAGGCCTCACTCTGAACTTACTGGATCTGAAACTCTGAGGGTGAGTGAAGCCCAGCAATTTAGTTTTAACAAGCCACTAGGTGATTCTGATACACATTATAAAGTTGGAGAACCACTGGTATAGGGCACAGACAGAAGAGAAATATTCAGCAGTAATCTGAAATATTTCTTAATGAATTTGATATGAAATTTAAAGGAGAGAGTGGAATCAAGGAAAACCCATAGACCTGACTTGAGTCACTGGGAAGATGGTAGCACTTGTTACCAAGATGGAGAGACTGGGAGACAACTGGCTGAGGGAACGAAGACTGGGGAATTCTCTGTGGACAAGCAGTTTGCTAGGCATGCAGAAGGCAATGCCAAGTAGGCAGTTGGCTATGATTCTGAAGTATTTGAGAAATGTCAATGATGGAGAACTGGATATGAAAAGACTTACATTTATATAGAATTAAAGCAAATACTAGTGAGGTCACTACAAAATGGGATCTAAGACAGACTTTAAAAGTCAAGATCAAGTGCGGGAGGAGGAGTCAGCCAAAGAGACCTAGATGGAGGGTCCATGGTGGACAAGAGTGAGTACGGTAGACAACTCTTATAGAATGTGTGTCAGAGAGAGCAAAGAAAACGTGCTTTCAGGAAAACATCGTGGTCTACTCTGCTGGCTGCTGCTGAAAGGTCAAGAAAGATAAGAGGACAGTGACCCCTGGATTTGGCAATATGGAGTTTGGGGGAATCATAGGAAAATTACTAGACTTTTTCTAAATATAACCTCACAGTTCTGGGGGCTGAAATTTGAATATCGGGTGCCAGCATGGTTGAATTCTGATGAGAGCTCTCTTACTGGTTTGCAAAAGTTTAGCCACCTTCTCACTATGTCCTCACATGGCGAGAGAGAGAAAATGAGAGCAAGGTTGCTGGTGTCTCTCTCTCTCTCTCTTTTTTTTTTAAGAGGTGCCAATTACATTTTATTATATTCCTGGTTTTTCAAAGTGATAAAAAGCAAAGATCTACAACCAAGATTACTGTACCCAACAAAGCTATCATTTAGAATTGAAGGAGAGATAAAGAGTTTCCCAGACAAGAAAAAGCTAAAGGAGTTAGGGTATTGTACTGAGTGAAATAAGCCAGAGAAATGAAGACAAATGCCATATAATTTCACTTACATGTGAAACCTAAAAAGCAAAATAAACAAACAAGCAGAACAGAAACAGATATGCAAAACATTTGGATGGTTGCCAGATGGCAGGGGGACTGGAGGTATGGGTAAAAAAGGTGAAAGGATTAAGCAGTACAAATGGGTAGTTACTGATGAGTCATTGGGATGTAAAGTACAATTAAAATATTGTAAAAAGTATGTCTGGTGTGAGATGGGTACTAGATGTATCTGGTGTCTCTTCTTAAAAGGGCACTAATCCCATAGTGAGGTCACCACCCTTCTAAACCTACTTATCTCCCAAAGGCCCATCTCCACATGATAAAGTTCAAAATCCTTAGCAGGGCACAATAGGGCTTAATAAATTGACCACTTTCTTTCTCTCCAGATTCCTGGAACCCTCTGCCTGGCACTCCCACCCAGCACTCCAGCCCCAGTCATGGGAAATTACTTGCGCTCTGAGTGTCCCATTTCTGCCCATGCCTCATGACTTAGAATATGCATCTCTGTCTGGAAGGGTGCCCTCTCTTCACTTGGCCACCTGCCCAAGTCCTCCTCATTTCCACCCCCCAATTCAAAGTTGTTCCATGAGGGCCTCCTGACCCTCACTCTTTGTAACACTTTTTATACCTCTGCTGCATTCTCTATGTCTCCACTACAACAAGCATGCTAGTGTTATATTTCTTATTTCCATGTTTCCTCCCCACCAGTTCGATAGGTCCTCCACAGAAGGGAATGGGTCTTTTCATCTTTGCATCCTTTGCTCCTTGAACAGAACCAGGTGCAAGGCAAGTACCCAATAGATATCTGTTGACTAAGTAAACTATTGAATTATTACAAGCAGGACCAACTGATTCAATAAAATTGCATATTCCGAAAGGACTACTATTAAAAATTAGTAAGAATGTGGTCATCAACGGTGCATGCCTGCTGCACGCACACACAGACAGGTGTCCAAAGAGAAGAAGCATCCACCCCTGTGGAAACTGAGGCACCCGTTGTTGCAGGCAATAATGGTAACAATTCGCCACGAGCTGGTCTGGGTTCAGATCCATATGGATGAGAGAGAGAGAGACAGAGGACTCTGTCAGAAGTAGTGAAAAAGCAGCATTGTTTCTGGTTGTCAGGCTGGAGGAAGTGGAGGCTTCTATCCAAGACCCTTTGGGATTCCAAATATCTTCTCATTGAAAAACTTAGGATAAACCACCTCCCAGAAGAGGGGCTCGAGTCTTGCTTCCACGGGAAGCCGAGGATGACTGCTGGCTGCTCCCTGAGGCCAGGCTGCTCTGCAGGACAGTAATGAAAAGGCTGCTGCACCCCTGTGAGAAGACCCTTCCCCAACCTCACCCGCCAGAGAAAGTTACTTCCCTTTCTAGGAGGAGAGAAAGAAGAGTTGAGTGGCAGATGTGTTTCTCCCATATATTTCTCTCTGGGGAGTAGAATGGAGGCCCCCTCCCATGGAAACATGGGGAGTGGGGGACACATTCTCTTCACTGTCCCCCATCACGGAAGTACTTTAAGAAGGACTGGTATTTGTAGAGTCAGGTTGAAGAAGGAAGTGAAAATCAGCTTTTCCAAAGTCAGAAGGGAAATGGAAAAGTTCATGTCATGTGAATCTGTGGAAGGCTGAGAAGGATCCTGTATGAGAGACTCAGATGCTGAAGTTCAAATACTCCCCAACTTCAAGGTTGTGACAAGGTGGTGAGTTAGTTAACCTCTCTGAGCCTCCCTTCAGCCATCCATCAAAGGGTGGGGGCAATTAACCTCTCATGCCCCTGGTCAAGTGAGATGATGGTAGAAGGTCTGGACTCACCATCATCTATTGTCATGGGTAATAGTAGTACCTGGTATCACCCCCAAGAGATGGCTAGCTGGGGAATCTGCACCTCTGCCACTCTGGTAGCTGGCTCTCCCTCATCCACATCCCTCCCCACGTTCCCAAAAGTCTGCCCACCTCAACAGCTTCTCCTAGCATCCGCTCTATCTCAGGACCATAAGAGATAGAGTTTGTTTCCTGGCCCCTCAAATGCTATTGCAGTTAACATTGAAGAACTTCTCCACATTCACTCTGCTCTCGATGCCCTTGAACTATGCCTCTGATGTTACACCACCTCTGGTTATGAGGTTCTAGGGTAGGGGTGGGGAAACTTTTTCCTGCCAAGGGCCATTTGAATATTTATAACATCATCCTCAGGCCATACAAAATTATCAACTTAAAAATTAGCCTGCTATGTTTGGTCAGACATTTAATTAACTCACCCCTCATGCCTTGGCAGACCAAATGATTTCGTAGGGCTTATACTAGTACTAGAGGCCCGATGCATGAAATTCATGCAAAGGTAGCCCTTCGCAGCCCCACTGCCTAGCAGCCCTGGCTGCCTCGTGGCCCCACCCCCTCCGGCACCCGCCTTGGCCTGGAGCTGCCCATGTATGCCAGCACACACCCCTGGTTCCCAGTTCTGCGGCCCCCTCCCCTATGATCACCCCGCAGAGGGTGGCCTGGGCCTCCCTCTTTGGGGCATCGCGGAGCGCCTCCCCCCAGTTGGTCGCCCCCCCCCCCATTGATCGCCCCACTGGCTGGTGGCCTGGGCCTCCCTCTGTAGGGTGATCGTGGGGCAATGGCAGGGCCCCCCGACCAATTGCATTGCACCCGCCTTGGCTGGCCTGGCACCAGTGCATGGTCGTCTGGAAGGTCATTCTGTTCGGTCGTTTGGTGGATTTGCATATTATGCTTTTATTATTATAGATGACCCACAGGCCGGAGGTTCCTCATCCCTGGTCTAGGGAATCACGTCTTGGAAATGAGCCTCTTTCTATCAGATAGATTTCTGAATTCAGTGGGGAAAAATCTTCCGTGGCACAAATAGGCCTCCACACAGGGACGCTTCCTAACAACTGGGTGTTGATGGTAAATTCTGTAGCCACCTTCCCTACAACTGTAGTTCCTGTCAGTTTAGCCTGGGAACAGTTTAACTCCATCATCAGACGTATCCTACAGGGGAGAACCACAAGTCCTAGAAAGGAATGAACAACCTGGCCAAGTTCCCACAGCGAGAGAGAGAAAATCTGAGGCCTCTGGCCCCGAGACGCTGCAAACACGTCCAGCCCCTTGAAGTCCAGCTTGGAATAGACCAGTGGTCTGCAAACTCATTAGTCAACAGAGCCAAATATCAACAGTACAACAATTGAAATTTCTTTTGAGAGCCGAAAACCAACTTCTGCGCATGGGCCATGAAGTTCCAATCACACTGTACGTGCGCACGTACGTGGTATTTTGTGGAAGAGCCACACTCAAGGGGCCAAAGAGCCGCATGTGGCTCGTGAGCCGCGGTTTGCCGACCACTGGCCTAGACTCTGCATATTCACGTAACAAGCACTCCTAGGGCACCTACGAGGCGCCAGGCACTGTGTGCAGCACTTTACAGACACGAACTCCTTTCATTCTCATGCAGTGCCACCTTTGGGAAGGGCCTAACCTTTCCGTGTCTCAATTTCCCCTTCTGAAAACAGAGGTCCCGGAAGTACCTACCTCATAGGGTTTTGTGACAGTCTCATGAGCTAACACACTTAAAGTACTTAGAACAGTACGTGGCACAGTGTGAGCACCCCATGATTAAATACTTGTGATGTAAATAATAGGGACAAAGACAATGACGGGTACAGGAACACAGAGGAGGGGCCCATACCCCAGTCTTGTGGGGTGAGGCAAAGTCTCTAGGAAGCCATCTACTCCGTCAAGAGCTGAGCCAGGTTCACATGAGTGAGTGAGCTTCTCACACCTTCGCTTTGGTCAAAGAGTCAAATATGAAATGCAGCCTCGGGGGAGAGTAACCATACACACCCCCCCCCACACACAAGATGTAAAGATGCATTTGCCAAGCCTTATTTACAGATATACTAACAATGGAAAACTCATGTTCCCCCATCTGACCAGCCCTGAGAACAATGCCAAAGGTTTCCTGTAATGAAAGGGACTAAAAATACTTTTTGATGATGGAGAAAGTGGAAGTTGAGCAACGCTGACTGAGTGGAATACGGAAATGATACCAAATGGCACCCAGGCAACAAAGCAAGCAGCCCACCTGGCCTCTGGTCTCTCAGTCTTGCCTCGAGACTATGCACACGATGTTTTGTTCCAGGAGGTCACGCTGTGTCTTTGTGTTTGCACACTCCATCTAATTTTCTAGAGAGAAGAAAAAAAAAATGTAGTCAACCATGACTAATGCCGAATTATAGCATAAGATGGTTGCCAGCAAATTGAATACCTAACTACCATAACTTTCTCTTGTTTGCCACCCATGGAAGATCCTTAAGAACTGGGAATGTGTTCCGTGCTTTTGGGACTCAACAACCACATCCATATTTATAACCAAATTACTCTTATTGTCAGATATATTTTGTACACTGCTCTTTCTTTGTTAAATTTGTTTTATTAAATTTAACCATTTTGTCAAACCATTGTGAAAAGGTTTGAATAATTTGTAAAACTTGTCGTATATTTTGTTCCCTTTTACTCTCATCCCCACTCAATGAGAGACAGCAGGATTCCCACTACCACCCCCTGTACAGATAAAGGCACCGAAGCACAGAGAAGTGGGGGAGCTTGTCTGAGTTCACAGCGCTGGCAGATGACAGCCTTCTGACAAGCCACTCCTTGCTCCACCCTGCTGAGCCCCTGGGATTCCATTTCACTCTCTGTTCGGGGTATCCTCCTTGTTATAAATCTGCTCTGTTTACTATGGCTCATCTCCAAAAGAGGCCCCAGCCTGGCCAAGAGGAGCCTTCTCTTTTTCTTTGCAAGTAAGTTTTTCCTCTTCTCCTGTCTGGAAAAGGTGGCTCTGCGGCCAATTCAGTAAGCAATTCAGTGATTTAGGAACAAATATGTGGTACAGCTGAGTCTCTCCAGATGTTAAGCTAAATAAGGCACAACTGGAATTTTTGGGTCTGACACATCTTTAGAACGAACTGGGAGGAGAAGGGGCCCCAAGAGCACTTGAAAAACGAATGATAATATTCTTCTCAAGAATGCCTACTATGCATCGGACACTTTAGAGCGAGCTGGGACTCAGGACAAATCGGTGGTAAATTATATGATTATATGATAACATCTTACAGTTTTCTTCCCTTCAATTCCCCTCCGGGTAGCAGGATTTTCCACCACTGCACTGTTGAACTCAGGAGTGGCTGCATGATTTGTGCTGACCAATGAAAAGCAGACAGAGGTGATACATGTCTTCCAGCTCCTGGTTTGCCATTTCTCTTTTCCATCTGCCACACAAACTGGCAGTTTTCCAGATGGCGGCTGCCCTGAGCCCAAGAGTAGGGTAGAGAAGCCAAGCTTCAGCGAATCCACAATGGCCAAGGGTGTGAGCAAGTATTTTTTCTCTGCTGCGAGGAAAGCCATTGATATTTTCTGACTGTTGTTACAGCAGCATGGTCTAGCCTCTTCTGACTGGTAAACTTGCATGAGATGCCATACCCAATAAGTGGTTGAGCCAGAATAGTTCTTCCCCAGCATTGAATAGAATGCCTCCTAAGTGCATTACTACCTTAGTCCTCACAATGACCCCATCACTTGTAAACAGTGCTTTTCCCAATGTGCAATCAAGAACATTTCAACTCACACAGTTCATAAGGAGCAGATACAGGACTTGAACTGAGATTGCCCTTAATTCATATCCCACTCGCATCATAATCGCTAATCCATGCTGTATCTTTATTTACTTCCTGAGATCACAGAGCTTGAGAAGTTGAAGAGTAGCATGAATTTGCCAACCACTGTCAGACTGTCAGGTGGCACTCATGCACTTATATAGTTAAAAGCATAATGTGAACTGACCCAATTTATGAACAATTACCTAATGAACATCCTGTGTCGACAAAGGAGGTGGATGTATTTGGAGCTTCCTCGACACTCCTCCATTCCTGTTTAACTCCTTTCTCAGTTCAGAACTGCTCAGCTACTGACCACAGTTGCTGCCCTCTCTTTTATTAGTAGGCAGAGATATACTAGCTACCTTCCACTCCAAGGATGGAGTCAACAGCAGCATGGGGAAGAGAAGAAAACAAAGACTTTGAAAGCAAAGAGATCTGAGTTCAAGTTCTGACTTTGCCACTTAACTGAATTTGAGATCTTAGGCAAGTTGCTTCCCTTTTGCATCTGTAAAATGGGATCAATAAGATATTGATGCCTACCTCTCTAGACAACTTGGGGGAGAAAATAGGATCTTTCTGACAAATGCTTTGGGTTGGGTGTGGCATATAATAAATACTTGATAAATGTTAGTTCCCTTAGGAATTTACCCAACACACATTGTGTAGAGCCTTCTGCTCTCCTGCCTGCCCTTGCCCTTTGCTCCTATCTCCCCATTCCTCCCATGCTGAATCAAAAGGAGCCACTTGGTCCAGGATAAATGTGCTTCTTGATCTGATTTGTACCTGAACACACATCTTTGCCCTAAGAATGTGGTTTGGAAATGAAGATTGGGTGGCCTCAATTGAGTTACCAGATAGTTGTAGCCGTAAGAATGACCCCAAGTGAAACCAACAGATGAACCACCCAGCTGAGCCCAGCCCAAATTGCTACTCACAGAATCATGAACAAGTAAAATGGTTGTTGTTCTAAACCAGTTTGGGGATAGTTTGTTATGCACAAAAGATAACTGATGCGCAAAGTCTTTAACAGGCAGTTCTGTGGATGGCTCCCCATTCTCTAGGCATTATCCCCTGAATCACAGATGTGGGCTCCCAGGAGCACTGATCCCTTGGCCACAGTTGCTTAGTCAAGAAGAATCCTGTCTGAGGCTTGAACAATCATATTCCCTCTCACATCATGGGAGTGCTCTAGATGGCTGGGCCAATACCTGTCCTTGCAGGGTTGCCCAGGTTCTGCTCTTCTCAAGGCCTGGTTCTACAGTTCCTCAGATCTGATGAACTTCCCCGGTATCTTTCAAGTCAATTCCATTTCTCCTTAAGATAGCTAGAGTTGGTTTCTGTTGTTTGTACTCCCAAAATTCATAATAAATAAAAGTCCCCTTCAAAGAGTTTGACCTTCTATATGAGGAAAGGGTAGTTGTTCAAATGCTCCTTATGCACAGAACACCAGACAGGGAGACGGAAAAGGTCACAGCTATGCTGTACCTGGGTTGAACTTCTGTTCAAGGGATTAATTTGGGGGTGCCCTGGTGAGTGTGATATCCTGGGTTACAAAGGCCTGTGACGGGGTGCATGACGTCACTGTCCCTCAGCTTTCACAGCTACCGAACTGGGAATCTGGACCACACTATGGTTAAGGTCCTGTCTAGGACTGGGGGAGTCCCAGGCACCCAGCAATCTCAATTCAACAGAAATAACTGAGATCAGGAATATCAAGGCAGCCATGAAACATGAAAGAAAATCAAATTAACCAAAAGCAGCTGCAGTATCCTTTCTCTCCTTTTTTCCTTTGGTAATTTGTTTTCCAGGCTGCTCGTATATGAAAATCAGGCCTACGGTTTCAGAATAAGCTGAGAAAAAAAAAAAACAAGACATGAGAAAGGGTATTTCTTGTTAGTCTTTACAGATGTCCCCTACAATCAAAGTACTCCTGAACCCTCCCCCTCCAACAAAATTTTTTTTTTAAAAAGGGCTGTGCCTGCATTTCCCCCCCTTAGAGGGAACGTTAACTTTCAAGTCCTCTTCATGTTGACACTTTCACTTCCTTTGCCTCAAGGTGAAGTGGCCACCAGGCTCGTGCAGGAGACTCTCCCCGCGGCGTTTCCTGACACTCGAGCCTCCAAGAGCCCTGGTAAGGAGCTTGTCCTCAAGATGATCGGACTGCTCTCTCCCGCGCTGCTGAGGTGAGTGAGCCCTCCAACAAATTCTCTGTACCACGCTGCTCATAAAAATACGGACTGTGCTCTAGTTCATGATTTCTAAAGTAAATTGCTTCTGGCCACTGACACTTCACGGGGTAATGAGCTAACCATCTCCTCCGCCACTGCAGCCTCTGCTTGAGGGTTTCTGGTCAGACGGCCCCTCTCTGCTGAGGCCACAGGATACCCAGCAGAAGACAGGCAGACGTCCAAGGAGGAGGCTCCTGGCCCACTAAGAAGATGCTCTCCCTTCCTGAGGGCCAACAACACTGCCTTTCCGTAGGAACTCACACATCTCCCTAAGTTTTCCTAACTCCATACTTTCTTTCACTTACAAACACCAGGGATTTTCTAGAATAAAAGGCATCTATAGGCCTTGTAGGTATTTTAAATTTTAGATGTTTTCTTTTTAATGAGCTCCTCTGGAAATACATCTGCTCATAGGTGATACTAATTAAATTAGCTGTTTATCTGGAAGAAGCCTGCTTTTTCTCAGCACGATGCTGGGTTCTGAAGGTGATGCAGAAGGGTCTACATTATACTTGCTATCCTCAAAATTATAATCTAATTGGGAGACAAGAGCAGCATTCATTCATTCATACATACATTCAGCGCACAATTATTGAGTGCCTACTGTACACTGGGTATTTGAGAAACCATACAAGTGGTTTCCAAGCTCTGAGCTCTGGGCCCAGGGCAGGGATTGAGGAATGGAGTTATGGCAAAGGGTCACAAATCCATAAATACCACAAGTATTGCCTGCAACTTTTCATTCGCTTCTTATTTATGCTTTCATTTGACAAATATTTACTGAGTGTTTATAAACATGCCTGGTGGGATAATGTCTCAGTCGTGTCTGTATTTTCCCAAAGCATTTGGATGCAGCCGTGATTGATTAAATATGAGGATATTTAAAAGTTTTACTGTTCATAATGCCCTTTTGTCATTGAGCATTTTCTCAGTCAGTGGATGCAGAAGTTCATTATCATCTTGGAACTGCCCAAAAAGATTTAACATTTTAAAAAACATGCTCTTGTCCTGGCTGGTGCAGCTCAGTAGGTTGGGCGTCGTTTCTGTGCACTGAGGGGTTGTCGGTTCGATTCCTGGTCAGGGCACATGCCCAGGCTGTGGCTCCATCCTCAGAGGCGGTGTGCAGCAGGCAGCCCATCGATGTTTCCTTCCCACACTGATGTTTCTCTCTCTCTCTCTTCCTCTCCCTTCCTCTCTCTCTAGAAATCAATTTAAATACTTTTTAAAAAGAAAAAGAAAGAAATTCACTCTCATACTGAAAAATGTGGAGATGTCTATAAGAAAAGGCTGATGCAGGGTCCATGACAACACCAGAAGGGTGGGGAATTGTAGGAGAGCAGCCAAGAAGCCCACAGGTGGAAAATCACCGGAGGAGAAGCACCAACACTGTAGTTAACCAACCTTAGCTATGATGCGAGAAGGCTGTTACTCTAATTAAAGCACCTCAATTATTTGTCATAAAATAATGTAATGACAAAGGAGATTATTTTATATAATTATTACATATTATATATGATAAACAATAAATAGACTCAGAACATCCAAATATTAGCCTTACCGAACAACCCTGGTTATTTGGCTTCATTTCTATAGTGCAGGTTTTGCAAAAGCAAAATATACTGTTATCTTCTGTGTTCATGGTTCTTCCTCTTTTCTGAGTGCTTTATACATCATTTGATTGAACATCACCCAGAACTATGAGTGTGGACAGGACAGGAATCATTATCCCCATTTCACAGATAAAGTTGGTGTGCTTGAGAATAGGCAATGGCCCAACTGGCATGGCTCAGTGGTTGAGCGTCAACCTATAAACCAGGGGATCACAGTTCAATTCCCGGTCAGGGCACATGCCCAGGTTGCAGGCTTGATCCGCAGTGGGAGGGCATGCAGGAGGCAGCCAATCAATCATTCTCTCTCATTGATGTTTCTATCTCTCTCTCCCTCTTCCTTCCTCTCTGAAATTTATATATATATATATGATAGGCAATGAATTATACAGATACTAAATGGACAAGGGTTAACTGGGGAAAATGAATTATGAGTAACTATAAAATGATCCTGGGACATATACTCTGGGCAACTTGGGAAAGAGGAAGTCAGCTAGAACGCCATTCTTCTACTGGCCATCATTTGAATTCTAACTAAGAATACCATGCTCACTTGAAATGCCAATCTTTTAAAATCAAAGTACAGATATGTTAAGAGGGCCTAGGAAAAAAAGCAACAAAAAATACTTACGATGACTGGAAAGTAAAATTTTAGGAAAGAAAGTCCAAGAAGTAGAATGAAGCATACAGGGCAACTTAAGGGCCACTGAGTGAGGTTTGAGTTGACTGAATGGGATTCCCCCAACCAGTAATTTCTGTTAACTGTACTTTCATGGCAGAGTAATTCATGTGGCCTAAAAAATCCTGAAGCTCAAACTGCATTAGATCTCATTTCAGATGATGCATATTTAAGTGAAAGGCAGTACTGTCAAAAGAACAGGCTTGGTTTTGATTTTGCCTTTAGCATTCATTAGCCATCAGACAACTACTTAATACTTAATTCCTCTGAACTTGGATTTATTCCATCTCGAAACTAAGAATGATAATATTTTCCTCGCACCGTTGTTTCAAGGATTGGAGGCATTGTCTGCAAAGTACCCGCTAAGGTGCCCAGGACATAGCAGAAACTCAAGCGGGGGGAGCTGGTGTGTTGGGGGTGGGGTGAGGGGCGTTAAGTTAATATGTGTTCTCATGGCCTGAGCACTAGGCTTTGAGTCAAAAGACCTGGGTTTGGGTCCTGACTCTTCCCCTTGTAACCCTAGGATAAGACATTTGTTGAAGGTATTTAGGTTTATTCATCCTGAATCTCTTCACATGTAAAACTGAATATAATTCTTCTAATTTTTAGTTTGAAGCTCAAATGAAATGGTGGTGCATTAAATAGCTCTGAAATATAAATGTCAAATAGAATATCACTGCTACTAAGTCTGTGAACACTAATCATCTAGGTTAAAACAGACAGTCTCTGTATGTGTATAAAAGTGCCACTGTCATAGGAATACAAGGTAAAGTTCTGTTCATATTTTTCAGGAGTCCTAATAACAATGACAACAACAACAAAAAAAACCCCTCAAATTATGAGAAATTTTTAGTTACAAAAAGGGGCAATTTCTCAATTTTAAGGATGAGGAAACATTCGAAAAGGCTCATGCAGGTCATGATGAACTGTCCTTCTTGGGGTGACATCAGCAGGGACAAATGGCCATCTGTTCCAAGTAGTTTATCACAGAACCAGAGCCTTAATGCTCAGGGGGGACCAGAGGAAGTTTAGCCCACCCCCTTGTTTGACACAAGGGGAAACTGAGGCCCAGAGAAGTGAAGTTACTTAATCACAAGGACACCGCTGCAGGGGGCCTGAGTGGCCTGCCTGCCACCTGCCCTGGCCTAGCTTCTGCTCAGTGTTTTCCATGACCGCACTGTTACTTCTGCTGAAATGCACACCCCACTGGCCTCGAAATCCCTGCATCTGGCAAGTGGGAAGGACGGCAGAGCGAATCCAAAGCTGTCTGCTAAGCTAGGGGATAACGTCCCCCGAGAAGGTTCCAGCAGAAGGCCGGAGGGCGGGAGGGGCTGGAAGCCGACTTCTTGACGGTCCTCCCGTCCTTATGCATTGATGATATCATCTCGGAAACATTTAAACAACATAGATGGAACTAAATGTCTTGCCAGGTGGTAGCCTGTGATATATACAGACAGCCCCTGACTCACAAAGGAAGACTACAGAGGGCCATACATACAAGCAGCTGCTGCGTCCGCCCGGCCCCCACCACCTTGCAGCTGCCATGGCTGTGTGAAAAAATTAAAAGAGAAAGAAAGGGGGTAGAAAAAAACTTGGACCACTGGCAGATTCGGCACATTCAGAGGCAGAGGGAAGGAAGAAGCTGTGGAGACAGGAGCAGCATAAGGGAATGGACTCTGCGGATACATTTCAGCCCCAGGTGATCTGGAGCAGCCTCTGCTCTCTTTGTCCTAAAAATCTCCCTGGGCAGTGACTGTCCCCTCCCATCCTCCTGCCAGAAATGTTATCAATGCAGCACTTTGCTACAAAGCCTTTTTTTTTTTTTTTGAAAAAAGGCAGGGAATAAAATAAAAAATTATTTACTATTAGAAATCATTTAATAATAATTAATAATTAGTAATTAATAATTAATAATAAGTGTACCTGCCTCGTAGGGTTGTTGTAAAGATAAAGCGAATCAATGAATAAAAAGTCCTTAGCACTGGGCCCAGTATGTGATATAATACTATTAGCTCTCTTTATAACTACAATTATTCCTATTTCACAGATGAGAGAACTCAGGCCACAGAAGCTACTCGACCTAAGCCACATAACTTAAAGTTAGAACCAGGATTCAAACTGAGATCTGTCTCCAAATCCTAGCATCTTGACTACTGTGCTATAAACAGTCATATGCTTGGCATTGGGGTGGAAGGGAGGAAAGTGGAGGAATATTAGGGCAACCATTCACACATTAGCAAGAATTAATTCAAGCAGATTCTTTTCCTACTGAGGATCACCTGTGTTCTGCTGCATTCAGCAAATGAGAATTTTGACTAGTGAGGAGGGCCTAAAGGTTATTTGGGAATAAGAGCAGGGAAGACCTAGCCCCTGCTCCTATAGGCTTCCTATTGAGCCGTGGTCGGCAAACTGCGGCTCGCGAGCCACATGTGGCTCTTTGGCCCCTTGAGTGTGGCTCTTCCACAAAATACCACAGCCTGGGCGAGTCTATTTTGAAGAAGTGGTGTTAGAAGAAGTTTAAGTTTAAAAAATTTAGCTCTCAAAAGAAATTTCAATTGTTGTACTGTTGATATTTGGCTCTGTTGACTAATGAGTTTGCCGACCACTGCTATTGAGTAGGAAGCTTGGAGACAATGATACCCAAGGGTGGAAGATGTAGGAAAAAAGGCAGTTTGGAGGGAATCAAAGATGAACTCTGACCCATGTGAAAGTTTATCTAGGTCTGACCCTACACCCACGGCTCCAGATAACTTATTGGTAGACTACGAGATAGCTTAAATCAGGGGTCCTCAAACTTTTTAAACAGGGGGCCAGTTCACTGTTCCTCAGACCATTGGAGGGCCGGACTATAGTTTAAAAAAAACCATGAACAAATTCCTATGCACACTGCACATATCTTATTTTGAAGTAAAAAACCAAAATGGCAAAAACACCCGCATGTGGCCCTCGGGCCGTAGTTTGAGGACGCCTGGCTTAAATAAACTTCTCTGGGCTGGTTGGCAACATCCCTCTTCCACTTCCATTTGTAATGCATTTCTTTGGGGAAATGTGCGCTGAGTTTCAAACAAATGACTTGTAATTTAATACCACGAATGCATACTTTGTGCCTCCATGGACCGGGCCCTGTGCTAGGGTGCTGGGGCTACCAAAGTAAATATATGGCAAAGTCCCTGCCCTGGAGCAGCCAGAGCCCCTTGGGGGAGAGATGTTCGAGAGACAGTGTGCTGAGTGTAAGAGGAGAGGTGTGTGCGAAGCGCCTTGGAGCACAGGGGAAGGGGCCCGGGAAACTGCTTTCAAACAACTTTTGGAATCCAACTCCTGTGCAAGCTGGGAACTGCTCGCGCTGAGTTAGCAGCTCCGGGAAGACCGCACTTAGCACTTCGCGCCGAATGAACTCGTTCTTCCACAGCACCGCCGCCTGCTTTTTTCCTGGCACGGGGTGGTGTCGATGCCTATGCTTTTCTCTAAGAGGTGGAAGAGAGAGGTGATTGCATGGGCTCTGAACTCAACACCGCTCTGATCTGAATCAGACTGTCATTTACTAGCAAGATGACCTTTTCTTGACCTCTCTCAGTCTCGGTCTCTTTATCTCTAAAATGGGGCCAGTGAAAATACCTTCTTTATAGAGTTCCTGGGAGGACTCATGAGCTAATGCGTGCACAGTCCAGTGCCCCAAACGGAGAAAACGCCTCACTCGAACCTGGCTGTAGCTGGGAATCCCTGAGGTAGAACTCCATGAGGCAGAGCTGCGTCTCTGAAAGACAGTTGTAAGTGGCACACAGATGAGCATTTTAAAATTCTAATAGCGTATATTTATTTCCATGTGTCAGGGAGGAAAATATATATAGCATGTCAAACCCTACATTGTCAAGATATTATTCCTTAGGATGAACTAAAAAAATTTCAAAAGTGAGTTTACTTCAAGAAAATTATTTAGTAAATAATAATCAGATGTTTACATCTTCTCTTCCAAAATAAAAGTAACAAGCTGACTGTGAGCTTAAGTGGAGACTAGAACAGCAGAGGTGTCACTTTAAATTTTTCTTTTCCTTTCTTTTTTTTTTTTTTTGCACTGGGCCTGGCTTGAAATAGTCTTATTTTTCTTTGCTTTAAATCTATATGACAATAGATATTAATTTTAAAGCGGGGGAGAGGGGGAAATGGGGGAAAAACATGACAAATTAGGAAACGCAGCAAGTGATGGTTTCCCTTCCTGTGTTTTCTCACTGTCATGAAATTCAAAACTTTCATCTACTCCTCTGGATGAAGGCACCGTTTCCTAAACCCCAACTAAAGGGAGAGCGCAGCTGAGCAGCAGAAAAGAATGCCTTCTGCATGCCCGCGCTGTCCTGGCCCCGGTTTCAATCCTGGTGGAAAAAACTCCCTGAAGCCAACGACAGCTGAGCTCCTCGCCTGGAATTCAGATGATCAGAGAAGGAAAATGACACCCTGAGCTTAGGTTCTGGGGGCGCCCCAGCAGCTTGCGATGCACACAAAGGCCAGAGAGCGCACCTGCCACCTGTCCGCCTCCACCCCACACACGCGCTGGGGGACTCCGTTAGAGAGGAGTCGTGGGGAGCAGACACAGGAGGAGCAGGACAGGCCTGTGTCAGCACAAACCCTGGGTTTCCCCTAAGTTGCAGTACGGTCTCTGGGGCACCAGTCACCTTCACCCCATCTTTGTGAAAAATGACCTCCAGGAAAGCCCCTCTGTCTAACACAGCAGTCAGCCTTTGAAGCCCGTGGAATGGTGATGCCTACATGGGAACTGGCTGCGGTCCGTACCCCCTCTGGGCTCCTCCTGGGCCTGTGGTGTCACCCCCACTGACAGGCTCCCTAGAGCAGTGTGTTCAAGGCACTCAGGACCAGTGACACTATTTGCTAGGGTTCTTGAAGTGCCCATCAGCAGAGGTTTAGCTCCTACCAGCCCGTGTGTCTTGGGCTCTCTACTCTCCTGGGGGCGCATCCTCCTCCTTACCCCCCTACTCACCCTCCCCACCAGTCTAGTCACAGTCTTCACTCCTCTGCCCTGGAAGAGGGAAGCAACTAACCACCTGGTGGGACCCACCCTGGGAGAGGAAGTACAGTGGAAAGAGCACTCATGAGCCAGGGGCAGGGACTTTCAGGTAAATCCCTGTATTTCAGCCTCAAGAATAGGATTGATTGGCAGGTACAATGCCGGATACCCAGTTCCGTTGGAATGTCAGCTAAACAAGGATAAAAAATTTTAGTGTACGTCCCGTTGCAATCTTGAGGACATACTTATACTAAAAACTTACTTTTGTTTGTCTGACATTCCAATTTAACTGGGCGGAGGACATCTATGTTTTTATTTGCTGAATCCGACAACCCAACTCAAGAACAACTCCATGAGGCTGGCGTTACTGCTCCTGTTTGAAAGGTGGGGCCATGAGGCTTAGAGAGATTAAGCAACTTGCCTGAAGCCACAATGCTTGTGAGGGACAGAGCAGAGGTAAGGTTTTTCAGCCCAGAGCCACTGGTTTCAAGACCAACACTGGTTCCACGACACCACCGGGGATCTAAGCCTTAAAGGAAAAGGACAAATGGGACGCTCCTGGAGGAAGCCGGGCGTTCTCTAAGGCAGTGGTCGGCAAACTCATTAGTCAACAGAGCCAAATGTCAACAGTACGATTGAAATTTCTTTTGAGAGCCGAAAACCGACTTCTGCGCATGGGCCACGAAGTTTCAATCGCACTGTACGTGCGCGCCCGCCCGTGGTATTTTGTGAAAGAGCCACACTCAAGGGGCCAAAGAGCCGCATGTGGCTCGCGAGCTGCGGTTTGCCGACCACTGCTCTAAGGAGTCTGGGAGGGGGAGATTCTTGGATGCCTTGTTCAAAATGTAGACAAGCACTCCATAAGTAGTTGGTGGGTGTCATTGAACACTGCCCGGCGTGGTAGCTAAAACACTGCTCCTTTCCTATAAACATTCTTTTAGAAAAGACTTGTTCCTCCCTCCCAGCTCCAGTGCCCATCCGACACTATCCTTCAGCGCCTGGAGAGAGCCCTTCACAACCACGTGTATGGGCGGCGGAGGATGAAGTCACGGCACACGGCTCCAAGAGAAGCTTTGAGTCATGTTACATCCATTTAACACTCGGAGGAAACCCACAGGCCTGGAGGAGTTCGCTGGCCCGAGGAATAAGCCCGTCTCCTCGGGCTGGGCAACCTTCAGAGCTCCGCGTGTGCAGCCTCGTCACCTTGCTTGAACCAGGCTGCCTCTCCAGAACTTGAAAATGTCTATCTGCCCTTCAGTCAACCTTGTCTTGGGGGAGCAGAGGAGGCAGGGATAGGACGAGGGAAGGGGTGTCCTGCTGCCACTGTTTCTCGCCCGAAGATGGGATCCATCAGTAGATGCAAAGTTGCCCTTCAGCGGGGCTTCCTTCTTCAGTGGGTGGAGCTCTAGGAATCTGCCCCCAGGAACCTGGATGGAGTACATGTAGCTCCAACATGCCCACAAACTTCCATATCCCCAGGGAAATTGCCGTGGCTCTGGGCATCGGGGAGCATCGTACATCCCAGCCTTTTCCTCCAGACCCTCCCTGCAGAGGCCAAGGAGGACGGAGAGCAGAGGGGGCTGAGGAGAATGGTGGCAGAAGAAAGTGTGGGCCTGACTCTGCCAGCACCAGCAAAGTTGGCTGCCTTACCATCACTCTATTTTCTGACAATCAAAGCAATAAACGCTCATGGTGGAGAAGCTTGAAAATGCTGCAAAGTATAAAGAAACAATAAAAACTACCCATAATCCCATCCCACACAGATAGACCCTCTCCTAAAATTGTGATGTGTTTCCTAAGGATCTCTGTCCATAAAGATAATTGCCCTCATACTTCATATGTGACTTGATATTCCACCTTTTTTTTAACTTAAGAAAT
Organism: Eptesicus fuscus; assembly: GCF_027574615.1. NCBI lineage: Eukaryota > Metazoa > Chordata > Mammalia > Chiroptera > Vespertilionidae > Eptesicus > Eptesicus fuscus. The sequence goes on along the minus strand of NC_072474.1, from coordinate 102,355,951 downwards.
CTTAAACACTTGTCTCGCATCGTTAAAAACTCTCCAAACAATCTCTCTGACTTGGATGAATCCATAAGGGATGCATTGAAAATGGCCACCATTTATTTAATTATTCTCCTCTTCCTTAACCTTTAGAGTTTCCAAGGTTTTCCCTGATAGGATGGCATAGCAATATCTTTTTCACATACATTTGTATCAGGCCCTTGGCCCCTGTTCCCTTGTGTCTAGAATCTATATATATAAAAAGCCTAAGCAACCATCGCAACTGAATGGACGACCAAACAGGCTGCGTGGGGCGACCAGGTCAGCAGGGGGGTTGGTGAGGGACGACCAAACAACCGAACAGCAGGCTGCGTGGGGCGACCAGGCCAGCAGGGGGATTAGTGAGGAGCAACCAGGCCAGCAGGGGTTCATTTAGGGGTGATCAGGCAGGCAGGCAGGTGAGCAGTTAAGAGCCAGTGGTCCCGGCTTGTGAGAGCCAGTGGTCCCGGATTGTCAACTGTCGGTTTAGGTCCGATCCTGGAGAGGGTGCAGGCTGGGCTAAGGGGATTTCCGCCCCCCCTCCCCCGCCGTGCACAAATTTTGTGCACCAGGCCTCTAGTCTAATATAATATGGTATCTGTCGTGACCCAAGATATGTGTCCTATCATGCTTCCTGCGTCACCTGCTCTACAGAGAGCAGTGTGTCTTCCAGGGGCCCCACCAGGTAAACGAGCTGGAGAATCACTGGGGTGGCATGTAGGACATGGTCAAATGGAGGGTGTTATTACTCAGCAGGAAGTCCAGCCCCCCTTAGACTCAGGCCATGGTTTACAAAGAGAGGGGGAAAGAGAGAGAGAGAATAGGAATAAACCCCCAGAAACAATTTTCAGAGAAACCACCACACAATATCATTCCGCTGGGAACATGACGATAAAAGTCCTCAGAACTATGCCGCTTGGTATTTTTACAGAACCATTGCTTGCTGATTTAGTTAATGATAATGTTGGGTTCCAAATTTCCTCTAAAAGGGAGTCTTAAGTGTCCTCAACTTGGACGGGGCTGGCTTAAAAATAAATAAGTTATATAAGTCCAAATTTTGGCGGATCGGGTTTTGGAAGCCAAGGCTCTGATGTAGGATTACAGGGCCCTCCTCCCATCTGGTGGCGGGGCCTCACGTGCAGCCAGCAGTGGGGAGTGAGCTGTCCCTAAAGCCCAGCTTCTCATCTGAGCGCCAACACCCACCCAGAACGCACGCACACACCCCATGGCGCCCAGAACACACTCCAAGTGCTTAGGAGACAATGAAGAGAAGCAAAAATCAAGCACAACTGCCGCTGGATAATGACAAACTTCTTTTTCTTTACTCTTTCCCAACGTTAGAGAAAAACTTAAAGGTGTTATCTGAGAGCTGCCTTCTGCCGCGGGAGAGCTGGCCGCATTTCGGTGGGAAGTAAGGTGGTTAGTATGCACTGCCCTTCCAAAGCTTTTAGGGCTCCCCCAGGAAGGGAGATGTCAGGTTCCCCAGTTGCCAGTGTGGATGGAGCCCCACTTTGACTCCCGCTGTGGGAGCCACTGCAAGGGACAGAAGAAGCCCGATGCCCCGGAGGGGTCCAGAATCCTTCATGCATCCCTAGAGCAACATGGCCGTGGGAAAGGTCACAAATGAGCCCATTCATTCAAGTATTTATGTAACATAACTATTAAGAGTTTAGGAGGAGGTGGAAGGTGCTGAGAGCCTAAGGGTTAAAAGATAAAGTACAGCAGGCCCTGTCTCCAAATTGCTCATCCTAGCTGAGGACAGTAGATGTCTTCACTCACAGGCAGAAACTGCTACATGCCCATTACGAATGGCGATGCAGACCGGGGATCCGCATGGGCCAGGAATGCAGCGGAAGGCACTCCGTTCTGGCCAATCACCGGCTTCCTGGAACACAGGCCCCATGTGGCTAGAGCGACCGATTTTCCAAAGAAAGGGGAATGGGGTTTTTCTGTAAAATACCCTGATCGTTTTTTGAAAGTTGGCTGAATTTTTTTTAACACTATGTAAACGCAACTCAACATGCTTATAGGCTGGATCAGGACAAGCCACCAGTGTGAATCTCGGATGCAGGCTAAAACTGTTAATATGGATGATGCCTGCCCTTAGGGGGGAAAGAAGCACTTTACGCAAGCGATATGTTTCCTATGATCACATTTTTGTTTCAAAGCCATGCATTTACACATAGAAAAAGATGGAAGATCACACATCAAAATGTTAACAGAAAATATCCCAGATGGCAGTATTATAAATTTTTTTTTCTTTTGTTTAATCTTTGGACGGGGGTGGGGGGTGGGAGGGGAGGAATGAGGTTTGGGCAGTTTTTCTAACAGATTTAAGGCTAGTTAGTGGCAGGGCCGGAAATGGCTGATCCCCGGATCCATCTGACCAGGTCTCACAGCCTAGGATGCTTTGCTCCCTGTTACAGTGTGGTGTGGGGACTGGCTCCGAGCTCTGAAGTGCCCTAGAGAATATTAAGGACACTGAAACGTCCCAGAGTTGTCCAAATGTAATTTTAGCTTTCTAGAAAATAGAGTAATGGATACTAATCTTTCTATAAATGCTGGGCTCTTTTTTAGATAGTTAATGTTGTTTGGGGGAGGGTGCAATTGGTTTTTTCACGAGGGGTTTGTATTTTAAAAGCAGTTTCCTTTTGCAAGGTGACGGGCTTCCTAAGATATTTTTCACCCTCTGCCTGTGTCAAATGGCAGACCCAATGGAAGCCTTCTGGAAAGCAGAGGCAGAGGACGGCAGGGAAATGGTCTCTCCCCTCAACTACGCTGTCTGGGTAATTCATTTTCCTCATTGCTATAAAGGAAACCGTAAGAGCAGTGTGCCTACTCCAGACCTCTGAAACTGGAATTATGAGGTTGGATGGAGGAGGCCAGGAAAAATATTTCTTGGAGTGCTTGATGCTTTTGAGGCCCTTTACTAGTAACCTGCAATACTAATTACCCAGCCCTCCTATCTGAATAAGACATTTGTATCATGATTCATGGCTGTGAACGCCAGTGTCAATAAATAGGCTGTTCAAGTTCAATTCCGTTGCATCTCAAAACTGGATTCTTTGGATCCTCCTAGGCAAATCCAACCTACTTGTAATCCAAGCAAGTGTTGGGTATAGAGAAAGGAGCATGGCCTATGAGGCATGTGGGGAGGAAAGGAGTCGGGGAGTTGTCCACCTACGTACAGAAAATAGAATCATTTTTTTCTGCTCCCTTTAAAAAAAAAAAAAGGAATATCAATGTATAATCAGCCCTGCTTCCACCATTTACTGGCTGTGTGACCTTTAGCAAGTTACTTAATCTTTCTGCGCCTCAGGTTTCTCATCTGTAAAATGGGGATAATAACAGTACCTACCTCACAGGGGTTTTAAGAGGTTGCAATGAGTTAATATTTGTAAAATGATTATTAGAACAGTGCTGGTACATGGTGAGTGCAAATACTCGTGGAGAAGTAGCCATGTTTATTCAAATCAAGTAGAGTAATCTGAAGAGTGAAGGTGGCTGACAACTATGCCCTGTGGATCTGCTGCTTTCTTTCCTGAGAGGGAGCCTAAGTGGGACTCACTGAGGTCACGGCTGAGCAGCACTTCAAAAAACAGACCAAGAGAGGATGGCGGGGATGCCCTGGTCCAGGCCACTTGCTTTCACAGACCTGCTAATGTGCACTAAGTTGGCCAACTTCAAAATCTGTCACTCTCATGCTCCCTAAAAAAGAAATTTGAAAAACATTCCTCCGCCCACATACTTAATTTACTTAAACTTTAATTTACCACTTCAAATTCATATGAAATGATTGCAAAGGATTTCCTATCTATTATAGAAATTGTTTAAACTAGCAATCCAACTGTTTTTGGAAAAGAAAAACAGTAGGATTGCTATTTAAAACAAATCTTGGGGCCTAATTACTCCAGCAATACCCTAACAATTTGCCACCCACTATCACCCATTTAAAAACACGCAAACAAGCATTTCTTTCACACTCAGAAATATTGTTTCCTCTGGCCATTAGGCTCTAACTGTTAAAAAAAAACATCTTCCACATTTAAGTATCATAAAGTTATTATTAATACAAAATTGTCCAAAATATCATCAATATATTTTAATGTTTGATATCTATACTAATAAAAGGGTAATATGCTAATTAGACCAGGTCAACTGGCCATCTTCCAGACGTCCGACTTCCTTCTGGACAAAGCCATGGTGGTGGGGGCCGAGGCAGAGGCAGTTAGGGGCGAAATTAGGCTGACAGGGGAGAGCAGTTAGGGGCAAGATCAGGCTGGCAGGGGGTTAGGGGCGATAAGGCCAGCAGGGGAGGGCAGTTGGGGGCGAGATCAGGGTGACAGGGGAGGGCAGTTAGGGGGTGACCAGGCTGGCAGGGGAGGGCAGTTGGGGGCGACCAGGCCTGCAAGGGAGGGCCGTTGGGGGCGAGGCAGGCAGGCAGGTGAGTGGTTAGGAGCCAGTGGTCCTGGATTGTGAGAGGGATGTCTGCACAGAGATTGGGCCTAAACCAGCAGTCAGACATCCCCGAGGGGTCCCAGATTGTAGAGGGTGCAGGCCGGGCTGAAGGACACCCCCCCCCATGCACGAATTTCATGCACCGGGCCTCTAGTATAATTATATTTAAAGTAATTTTAATGTATCTCAGTGAGTAGAGTGAGGATATTTTTCTGCCACTAGTTTTTATGTTCAAGAAAGACTATTATTACTTACTATTAGAAAGTGACAGGGCTTAGAATCATTTTTATTCCTGTTTTTCTTTTCATGGATATGACCACTAAGAACTTTTATTCACATAAACATGGAGATGGGAAGGGATGGAGTTTTCCTACAACCCTGACATTCAGTTCTTTGAACTCCTCCTGAATTGCATGTGCAAAAACACAATATAATTCTTAAACATCTATCACTTTGATTAGGTCCTCCAATTTTGTTGATAGTAAATAATTGGAAACCATCTAACTTGAGAAAGGATTGGTGATTCAGTCATTAATGGCTCACTGTGCGAAGTAAACCAAAAGGGCCAAGACTTATAAGTTACTATTATTTTACCTGTTATCATTTCACTCAGAAGCACTTTGTTACATTTGTCTTAGTACGAGTTGAGCAAATAAGAATATTTTTGTCCATCTTTTAGAACAGAACTCCTTTAAAGCTTTTATCTTGTTGAATGCCTTAAATAATTTTTTTTCAAAATCTTGGAGTTTCAGATCTGGTTTATTCAACTGATGAAAATTGTTTCATCATATGATCTAACTGTCAAACCAATCAGCCAAGTTAAATGCATTTCTTGTTATTAAAAGTGTGACTTTATTTTTCAACTTAACTTAGTGTCTTGGTATTCATTTTGGAGAATATTATAAAAACCACTGAGAAATAAATTATGAAATGCATAACATAAAATAGATTACTAAAAAGCAGCCAAATTTACAATGATGTAGATCTTGTACAATTAATTTTACAGTCAGTGTAAAATAGAATAATAATGCTGTTTCTCATTACTTGATTTGCAATAAAAATGTCATACTATTTTGCTAAAATTATTTATTTATGGAGCCAGAAATATGATAGAAGGCATGATATGCTTTCCTTAAGCTATATGAATGTATCTCACTCTGATGTGTGGCTTTGGGGATACTTTTTAAAATATGTTTAAAAATAAAAAATAATTTCATTAGCTCTCCTGCTCAAACTTTTCTATTTAATAGGAAAACAATATGTATTTGTATGCTACTAAAACTAATCAGGCCAGCATGTATCACATAACTAAGTATTTATTCATAAGAGGTAGGGAATGTATGATTTTATAAAATTAGTGCTAAGTACCTCATGGAATAGCACACGCAATATTTGAAAAACACAACTAAAATTTCTCTTTGAAGGTTTTAATCCAATGTATCACAAAAACCTTAGTAGTCCTAGAAAATATTCTTATATCTATTAAAAGTTAACATTATTAATTAGCCTGGATGGTTCAAATGCTGTCAGGCATTTTCTTTTACAGATGTCTAGGGACCCGGTGCACAACATTCATGCACTGGGGGGTGGGGGAGGCTCCTCAGCCTGGCCTGCAGCCTCTTGCAGTCTGGGACCCCTCAGGGGATGTCCGACTGCTGGCTTAGGCCCACTCCCCATTGGCTCCTGCCACCGCCGCTGCACTAGTCAACTGTGAGCCCGGCTTCTGGCTGAGCGGCACTCCTCCTGCATTGAGCATCTGTCCCCTGATGGTCAATGCATGTCATAGCCACCGGTCGGTCCCCCATTTGGTCGATTTACATATTAGGTAGGGTTTTATTATATAGGATGACAAATCCTAGGAATGAGAAATCAGACTTTTATTAAACCCACAAACCCCCCAAACACACACACACACACACACACACACACACACACACACACCACATGTGTTGCCAATAATAATCAAATTCAATCACAGAAAAAAGAATTATAGGATGCCCATCTACCAGATAATTAGAGCCAATATTTAATGAGCACTTACTATGTGCCAGTCGCTGCTCAAAGTTATTGACATACACTAGCACTTAATTGGTCCTTACAGCAATTTTTGCAAGGTGGGTCTGATTAACATGCCCATGACCAGATGAGGAAATGTGTACTCAGAGACCACAGAACTGGCAGTTGGGGGAGGCAGTATGCAAACCAGAGTACTGGCCCCAGAGCTCAGGTTTAACTATCACACATTATCTCACTGGCAGATGAGTCCATTTCTTATGACTTCATCTGATAATATACACTATTATTCCATGTGAATACATGGCAGAGGGACTTTGCAGATGTTATTAAGCTACACATTTTGAGATGGAGAGAATATCCTGGGTTATCCAGGTGGCTGCAATGTCATCATGAAGGGCCTATAAGGGAAGGAGGAGACAGGAGAGGGGGATTCAGAGAGGGAGATGTGACAATAGAATCAGAGGTCAGAGGGATGTGATGGCTGGCTTTGAAAATGGAGGAAGGGGCCATGAGCCAAGGAATGCAGGCAGCCTCTAACTGGAAATGGCAAGAAAAGAGATTCTTCCCTAGAGCATTCCTGACAACATTTTTATTTTAGCTGCATAAGACCCATGTTGGACTTCTGACCTCCCAAACTGTAAAATAATAAATCTTGGGGTTTTTTTTCTTGTTTTTTTTAAAAAAATATATTTTATTGATAGTTTACAGAGAGGAAGGGAGAGGGATAGAAAGCTAGAAACATCAATGAAAGAGAAACATTGACCAGCTGCCTCCTGCACATCACCCACTGGGGACATGCCCGCAACCAATGTACATGCCCTTGACCGGAATCGAACCTGGGACCCTTCAGTTCACAGACCGACACTCTATCTAATGAGCCAAACCGGTTTCGGCAATCTTGTTGTTTTTAAGCCACTAAGTTTGTGGCAAGTTATGACAGCAACAACAGGAAACTAATATCATCATCAAAGCACTAATAAAAGGCATCCATCAGAGGAGAGCGTGAGTATTCACACACCATGTCATAGAAGCTAATCATAGCAACATGCTTGCTGCCCAAATAAAGGAAATACATTTGAGCATCTAAGAAGCAATAAATAGATTCTTGCTTCCGTACTGAAAATGAAGGTACCTCTTATCTCAGTTTTGGAATAAAGAGAGATTAGCCATGGAGATTCTTTCTCATTTTTACTTTTGTAGCATTGGTGGTTCTGCTTATAAAATTTCCCCTTTTTGGTCTCGGTGTCATTTTTTTTTACTTGAAGACTCTTCAAAACTTTCCCTTCCTGAACATTTTCCACTGGGTTTGAGCCCTGACTCTGCCATTTAACTTGCTCCAGAGCATTGGCATTTGTGTATAATAAATCAGGTAACAACTACCCTGAGTTCGAGGTAGGCAGCTTCTCTGCTCTCACACAGCTGCTGTTTCTGCAGCTCACACTCCACACAGCAGCCAGAGGCAGCTTTTTACTCCAGAAATCGGACCGTGTCATCCTGTCCTCAAATTCCTTCCCTGGTCCCAATGACATCAGAATGAACCCCAGACCACTAAGCCTGATGTTCAGAGTGCCTTGTGTTCTGCCTGTCCCCCACCCATGGCCTCCCAACCTCACCAGCTCTCTCTCTCTCTCACACACTCTCCCCTGCTCCAGTCCTACCCAGCTGTTCATGGCTCCAAAACACGGCAGGTTCTATCAATGTACCCTGCACATTTGCTTCCTTCACCCAGGGCAACATCCACTTTCTTTGCCATCAGACTAATTTTGCCCACTCCTCCCTGGCTCAGTGATATCGTCCCCGCATCACCTGCAAAGACACAGGTAATAGCCTTTCATAGACACATGGATGTGGGTCCAGGACATCCATCCTGGAGTGATCCTGGAGCATAGCTGGGTCAAGTAAGGGTACAGGCTTGGTTGTGCTGGAGTCTGCTCAACACTTGGGAAAACAGCATGACGTGGGGTGGAAGCATCAGGAGACGCCTTCCCAACTCCACCACTCATTGGCTGTCACACACACAAGTGGTCGGCATCCCAGGGCCTCCTCTCCATCGTTTGTAAAATGGAGGTCAGGATACAGGCTGGACGCCCGTCAGCCCTGCACCGACCCGGTCCGGATGTGCTCTACGCCCAACACAGCTAAGGAAGAATCACCCTTTGCCCGGAAATTCGACTCATTTCAGGAACTGAATGCAATCGGGGGCTGGAGAGCCAGCTCAAGATGAGTCATTTGGCTCAAGAGATGATTATCAGTGGTCCTAGCAACACACCCCACTGCCAATAGCCATTTCATTTGATCTACGCACCGATGCTCAAACCACAGATTTCCTGGGCCTGCAGCCTCCCAGGAAATGGAAGCCAAACAACAGATGATTCACATTTCCTCTAAAGCAGCAAGAGAGAAACTACCTGCCTCTGAAATTGCTGCCAATATTTCAGGGCCCTGGCCTGGGCTGCTCCCTCCACATCAGTTTGGGCATGGGTCCCCCTGGGCCCAGTGACGGCCTGATCTCTAACTGGTTTCTCTCTGAGAGAGAGGAATGAGAGAGAAAGGAAGAGGGGAGGGGAGAGCAGGGGAGGGGAGGGAAGGGAGGAGAAGAAAGGAGAGGAGAGTTGAATTAATATTTATTAAGTGCCCATTAAGAGCCAGGTTCTGACTCCATCAGCCACTTTACATATATTATCTCAGGCAATTTCACTATAACACTGTAAGGCAGATATTAGATGCTATCTGCCATAATATACATTTACTTTTTTCCTCACTAAATGATAAGTTCCAGAGGGGCAAAGACTTGATTTTATTCATTACTATATCTCTAGTTTCTACAACTGGGACATCCTCCTCCTCCTCCTATATAATAAATAGGTAATATGCAAATTGACTGTCACACCCTCGCACAAGATGGCTGCCCCCATGTGGTCACAAGATGGCCGCCACAAGATGACCGGCAGGGGAGGGCAGTTGTGGGCGATCAGGCCAGAGGGGAGGGCAGTTAGGGGTGACCAGGCCTGCAGGGGAGGGCAGTTGGGGGGGACTAGGCCTGCAGGGGAGGGCAGTTGGGGATGACCAGGCCAGCAGGGGAGGGCAGTTGGAGGCGATCAGGTTGGCAGAGGAAGGCAGTTGGGGGCAATTGGGCCATCAGGGGAGCAGTTAGGCATTGATCAGGTCGGCAGGGGAGTGATTAGGGGGTGATCAGGCTGGTAGGCAGAAGTGGTTAGGGGCGATTAAGCAGGCAGGCAGGTGAGCAGTTGGGAGCCAGCAGTCCCGGATTGTGAAAGGGATGTCCGACTGCCAATTTCAGCCCGATCCCTGTGGGATTCCTGTGGGATTGGGTCTAAACCGGCAGTCAGACATCCCCTGAGGGGTCCCAGATTGGAGAGGGTGCAGGCTGGGCTGAGGGACAACCCCTACCCAGTGCATGAATTTTGTGCACCAGGCCTCTAGTAAAAAATATATAATAATTATAGGTAACAATTATCTTCTACCATATGCTGTTTTAAGTACTGTCATACATTAACTCAATCAAATAATAATAATAAATAATAATACAGACAGTCCCTGGCTTACAATGATTGTTCAACTTACAAGTTTTCAACTTTACGATGGCACAAAAGCAATACACATTCAGTAGAGACTGTACTTTGGATTTTGATCTTTTTCCAGGTTAGCAGTCTGTAGTACTACACTCATATTGCTGGGCAGAGTCAACAAGGTGATTTGCCCAACTGTAGCTAAGTGTTCTGAGCATGTTTCAGGTAGGCTAGGCTAAACTATGATGTTTGGTAGGTTAAGTATATTAAATCAATTTTTGACTTATGATATTTTCAATTTATGAAGGGCTTATTGGGATGTAACCTCACTGTCATTCATGGAGCACCTGGAGTATAATAATCATCATAATATGTAGCAGTAACCTTGTGCCACACACTGCTATATTTTCATACATTAACTCAATTATTTTTAGCAACAATTCTATAATGTAAAAACTACTATCTCCACTTTCCAGATGATGAAACTGAGGCATAGAGGATAAAACTGGCTTGCCCAGTTCCCCTCTAGCTAGAGAGCTGTGGAGCCAGCATTCAAATCCAGGCCACCAGTTTTGTAAATTATGGTGAAATAGTCATAACATAAAATTTACTATTGCAACCATTTTTAAGTGTACAGTTCTGTAGCATTAGTATATTCACTTTGTTGTGCAACCATCACCACCTTCTATCTCCAAAACGTTTTCATGTCCCCAACTAAAACTTTGTATCCATTAAATATGAATTCTTCATCCCTATAAAATTCGTAGCAAGGAGAAATGTGGCCAGGGTTAGCTCCTGGAGTGAGAAGTCAGCTGTGTGGAATGATTTGGGAAGAGCGGTGAAGAATTTCTGCCCTTGACATGTGTTCCCCTGATAGCAGTCATGAATTCAAACATTCTGCCATCAGGGAGTCATTCTTGTGGTTTTAAAAGATCTTGAGGTTTTCATGAGTCCAAAGAGAGGGTGAGGACATCAAGCTGCCGTCAACAAAAGTATGTGGAGAGATCCAAGGAGAGCTCAAAGGGAAGACTGGAAGGCTAGTACCAAGGAACCCGCTTCCTTCCTAGATCCTCTGGGCCTGGGAACTGCCTTCTTTCATTCACTCATCAATTACTGAGGAGCAGCCGTCATGTTTCAGGCACTGCTGAAGCCCTAGAGATATGCTGATGAGCATGTGGGGACCATGGAAGAGTAAACAGTGTGGCTCTCCATGCTATGGAAGGAAAAGAAAGCTGTCTGTGTTCCTTTCTGATATGTGTGTATTTTATATATAGGTATAGATGATATAGATATAGATAGAGATAGAGATAGAGATAGAGATGGAGATATATGATATAGATATATGATATAGACATAGATAGATGATATAGATATAGATAGGTGATATAGATAGGTGATATAGATATAGATATAGATATAGATATAGATATAGATATAGATATAGATATAGATATAGATATAGATATAGATATAGATATAGATATAGATATATAGATGATATAAATATAATTGTGATTGTGGGTACCTGTTATATAACAGTTAACTTGTCCTCTTATCAACCTTTCCTCACCCTGTCTAACCTCCACGTACAGAAGAGGAGAGAAACGCACCAGCAGTACTTTTTAGTTCCTTCTCCCCATCCTCATTGACATTTTCCCTAGGATGTTTCACAGGACCCTCAGTTGAACTTGTCCACAATGGAACTGGTTAACTTCTCACCCTAACCAGCTTTTCTCCCAGGGTCCTTTTATCTCAGTGAATGAGATAACCCCTTCAGTTATCCAAACTGGAAATCATTTGTGACTCCTTTCCTCCCCATCTCCCTGCAAACAGAGCCCTGTCAGTTCTGCTCCACCTTTGCTCTTGAATCTGTCTGCCATCTGCATCTCCGCAGTGGCCACGCCTGGTTCAGAGAACCCTCATCCCTGGCCTGATATACATTAATTTCTACCCAGTCGCCTGTTTCCAGTTCTGTCCCTCCTTCCTTTTCTTCCTACACATTTTCTGATATACAAATCCGGTTATACTACCGTCCAGCTTAATAGCCTTAAATGGCTTCTAGTTGCTGTCATGATAAAGTTCATATTCCTTCTAGGTCAGTAGAGTTTGAAGGTCTAGAGTGAACTCACAGGAGATGAGGAGGTGGGAAGCAGAAAATTCCTGGAAAGGAGCTTTACAGTTCTTATCTGATGCTGTTTATAAATTTCTTGATCGCAGATCCTTTATTTCTACATCAGCAACCCTGGCACAGATTTACAGCTTTAAAAAACCTGGCAAGTAGTTTCTGTCGGGTGATGAAAATGTTCTGGGATCAGATACTGGTGATGATCACACAACCTTGTGAATATACAAGAAACCACTGAATGGTACACTTTTAAAGGGTGGATTTTATGGAATGTAAATTATATCTCAATAAAAAGAATTCTTAATTAAAACACACACACACAACACACACACACACACACACACACACACACACACAAATCCTGACCAGTACATTCAGTCCCAGTGACTCTGCTGGACCTTCTCTTTTGTAAATGTTTTTGGCTGGGTCAGTACCCTGTGATTTATTCTACTTTTAGTGACTGAGGATAGAGCCATCCACCCTCCAGTAAGTTCTAATTCTGATGGTTCTCATTTTCTCTTCTCCACCTCAAGGGCGGAGCCTATAGACCTGGCAGTAGGTACATTTGCTATCAAGGAACTTAAATGTTGTAAGGGAAATAGGGTTTTGGATGACGTTAGTAAAAAGCCCTTAGAAATATATTTTTATCTTCAAAGTTGTGAAACAAAACTTGAAGAAGGTATTACTGACATTTTACTGAGCTAGGTTTAGATGCTGTACGAAATACTTATTGACTTGATTTAATCATCGTATCAACACCTTGAAACAGGTAGCATTACTATCCTATGAGGAAATTGGGGCATAGAAAGATGATGAACATCACTAGCGTCCACAGCTGGTGGCAGAGCCCAGACCTGAACCAGGCAATGGAACCCCATGCCCACTGTTCTCTCTCTCCTCACGCGTAATAGGTGGCCAGAAATCACTTTATTCTCAACTTCCGGTCTTAGCTTAGGCATTATTTCATCTCAGAAGCCTCCTTGGCCTTTTAAGTTTGATTAGCTGCTCCTCCTCTATGACCTCTAAGGCTGAACCTCTCCCCTCACGTTATTGAACACAGTAGGTCATAATTGCCTATTTACTCACCTGTACCGATTGTAAGCAGTGTGGGGGCAGGGATCACATCCGCCTTGTTTTCTAATCTGTCCTCAGGGCTTGGCATATAGTTTGTTTCCCCAAACAAGAACTGAGTGAATTTCCATTATTTATCCCTTACTCTCAAGTTATTTTTCAGGATCTTCCTATTCTGTAATTTCCAAAAACAGGTTTGGAAATTCATTTAGCTTTGTCATAGATAATGTGCATACTGTAAAGCTCCCCTCCCCCGACGGGGTCTCTTTCCAAATGTTTGATGCTTTTCTAATGTTGTGACTCAGACTTGTTGACTGGCTTTGCCTCTGGGCTCTGTCCTCCTGGTTTTAATTGTGGTCCTAAACTTGTGGTATAATTGAAATGTTGGCAATGGGAAAAGGATGGTGTAACTTTTACTTAACAATGACATAGCTGCATAGGTATTTCCTAATTCTCTCTGGTAATCAAGGTTAAAAAGCTTTAGCTCTGTTATGATAGCTTTGTGCCAAAAACATGTCATGGAGCTCTCTTTACACATGCCTCTGCCCCCTTCCCCAAGAGGGCATCAGTATGACTCCAAGAACCAGGTGGGCTTTGCCCTCATTTTCCATGATTATCCTCATGGCTTCATTGCAAAAGCCTCCACCCTTCCCTGGCCTTTACCTTTGCCTCCCATTTCCACCCCCAACATGCATCATCCACAATTCACATTCTCTGGAAACAAAGGTGCATTGAAGTAAATCTCAATGCAATAGGTGTAGACTGTTCTGTGACATCCTGGAGTACAAAAAAATGCCACATTTATTTAATGGTCTAAACAAAATTAAACCTATACCATGCCCTGCTCTCAGAACAATGAAGAATTTACAAATCCGGGGATTCATGGAAGATGGCGGCATAGGCAAATGCCTGTACTCACCACCTCCCACAATCACATCAAAATTACAACTAAAATACAGAACAACCATCATACAGAACCACTGGAAAACTGGCTGAATGGATGTCCTACAACTAGAGAAGTAAAGAAAGCACACTAAGACTGGTAGGAGGTGCAGAGGCATGGATCATGTGTGCTGCTTTTTAAATCAGGAGGGAGATCATCTCTGCAGAGGCTGCCCAGAGGAGCAAGGCATACCAGTCCCACACCAGCCCACCAGCCCAGGGTCCCAGAGCTAGGAAAAGAAGTCCCTAAAGTAAGAACTATAGGCTGTAAAAACCAGCAAGGATTGGGGCTCAGTGACACAGAGGCTGCTGGAGACCCAGCTGTTCCTCTTAAAAGGCCAGCAATATGAACTGAACTTACAAGGTCCTGCTTCCTCTGAGCTCCAGCACCAGGGTGAGGCTCTGGGGAATGCAGACACAATGATGGATTGTCTGGCATCAGGGCAGGAAATCGGGGGAGACTTTCTCCAGATGGAGGTGCTCATGGAGATCATTGTTCCTATGCTGGAACCTCCCCAGTCACAGGGCTGACTGGAAGTCATTTCTTTTTGCTCTGCCCTGGTGATTCCCTAAGACCCCGCCTCATCCAATTTACAATCCTACCCAAGCTGTGTGCAGCAGCTTTTGCATATGAGTGGCCTGCCTTGCTCAGGCTAAATCTCTCAAACAGGCTGCAGCTGGGTCAGGGAGTCCCAAACCTATCAATAAAAGGCCCAAGACCCAGCACCAGCACCAGCTTGCCTTGCTTCACAGCTGGGCCTCATCTGGGCACTTCCAAACCTGATACAAAGAGTAGGAATCTGAGGATCTCTCTGTAGCTCCAGCCAGGTGGCCCCAGACAATGGCTGACTTTGCACCTCCCTGGAGATCCAAGAGCCAGTGTGCCCAGTGGTCAGCATCAGACCATACCAAATTACAACTCAACACATCCATAGCGACACACTCAAGGGGCAGACTCAGTGAGCACCAAAGCCCCACTGAAGCAAGTCCTGCTTCCTAGGAGTGTCTCTTACACAGCAGCTCTCCCATTGCAGTTGCAGCTGGTCTTCACAGCCAATTGGCACGGAGGTCAATTCCTCCCAGTGACACCAACAGCAATCAAGTCTCAACTACAAGACTGTGCTCACAGCCCACAAAGGAGTACACAAAAGTGATTTAGGAGGCTGAGCCACTGGGCCCTGTAGAACACCTACTACACAAGGCCACTCTACCAACTCAAGGAGACATAGCAGCTCTACCCAATACATAGAAACAAACACAGGGAAGCAGCCAAAATGTAGAGACAAAGAAACATGTCACAAATGAAAGCTATTAAAGAAATCAAACTACTGGATATAGAGTTCCATGAATCACACACACACACGAGTTGTCAAATCCCAGAAATTTCCAGACAAAACCACGGTGATAAGGTTACTCAAGAATCTTCTAGAAAAAAAAAAGAATTTTCTAGAAACCTCCAAAAAAAAATGGAAAAGGACCAGTCAGAAATTAATCATACATTGACTAAAATAATATACAGGAATTCAACAGTAGAGGATTCTGAGAATCAAATCAATGATTTGAAATATGAGGAAGCTAAAAACATACAACCAGAAGAGCAAAAAGAAAAAATAATCCAAAAATATGAAGATAGTGTAAGGAGCCTCTGGGACAACTTCAAGTGTACCAACATTCACATTATGGGAATGCCAGAAGAAGGGAGAGAGCATGATATTGAAAACCTATTTGAAGAAAAAATGACAGAAAACTTGCCCTACCTGATGAAAGACATAGACTTACAAGTCTAGGAAGCACAGAGAGTCCCAAACAAGAGGAACCTAAAGTGGACCACACTAAGACACATCATAATTAAAATGCCAAGGGCTAAAGACAGAGAATCTTAAAAGCACCAAGAGAAAAGCAGTTAGTTACCTACAAGGGAATGCCCATACGACTGCTAGCTGATTTCTCAACAGAAACTATGCAAGCCAGAAGGGAGTGGCAAGAAATATTCAAAGTGATGAATAGCAAGGACCTACAACCAAGATTACTCTACCCAGCAAAGCTATCATTTAGAATTAAAGGCCAGATAAAGAGCTTCACAGACAAGAAAAAGCTAAAGGAGTTCATCACCACCAAACCAGTATTATATAAAATGTTGAAAGGTATTCTTTAAGAAAAGGAAGAAAGAAAAAAAAAGATAAAAAATATGAACAACAAAATGGCAACAAATACAAACCTATTAACAATTGAATCTAAAAGTCAAAATAAATGAATAAGAAACCTAATGAACAGAATAAACTGGTGAATAAAATAGAATCAGAGGCATGGAAATGCAACAGACTGACAATTCTCAGAGGGATGGGGGGTGAGAGGCGGGAAGAGATTAAACAAAGGTCTTAAAAGCATATATGCATTATCTATGGACACAGGCAATAGGGTGGTGAAGGCCTGGGGCAGGGCGGGAACTGGGTGGAGGGGGATAATGGGGGTAAAAAAGAGGGACATCATTAATAATCTCAACAATAAATATTTTTTTAAAAAATACTATTTGAATCTATACACACACACACACACACACACACACACACACGAATTGTCAAATCCCAGAAATTTCCCACGTTTCATTGTTCCTCCCTGCATTACACAAGAAACTCGGGGCTTACACAGATCAGAAATTTGGGGATGGTCCCGGATCCTTTATCCATTGTTTCAGTGATGCCCATGAGCTGCTGGTTAATTACCCATGGTAATTTTCTCAGTCTTACTCTTACTCAAACTATCAGCAGCATTTGACCTGGTTGATTTCTTCCTCTGCCAAAAAACTTTCTTTCCCCTTTTCTCACTACACCTTCTCTCTGACTTTGCTGGTTCCTTCTCATCTTCTCTAAAAACTGAAGCACTCTCAGCCTACATCTTTAGACCTCGTCTCTACCTTCATTCTTTGTTTAGATGAGTTCATCTGGCTTCATGGCTCTAAATACCATCGATCTGCATTGGTAATCTCCAGCTCCAAACTCTCCCTTCAAGTCTAGACCCCTACTGCTGACTGTCTCCTTGACAACTTCACTTAGATGGCCAATAGACATCTCAAATTTAACATATCCAAAACCTGATCATTCCTCCCTCCTCCCCAATTCAGCTCTAATCTCATTCTTTCCTATCTCAGTAAAGACAATGTCATTGCACTGTTTGCTCAGGCTAAACACCTTGGAGCCATTCTTGACTCCTCCATATATATCTAGCTCTCTCTCTCTCTTGCTCTCAATCCCACATTCAATCTACCAGCAAATGTGATTGTCTCCTGCTTAGAAATAAAATGTCTCACCTCCTCCACTGCTACTACCCTACTCCAAGTCACCAGCACATCTTCTATTCTGGATTATTGCCATAAAGAGTCTACCAGCTTCACTTCTGTCATTATCCCACAAGTCTATCTTTCACACATCAGCCAAAGTAATCTTTTTAAATCAAATGTCAGATTGTATCACTTCCATCCTCAAACTTCCCAATAGTTTCTCATTAGTCAGTAAAATCCTTAAACTTTACAATGATCTGCAAGTACTTACATGATACGGTTCTGTCTGCCTGAAATACTCTTTCCCAAATACTTGCATGGTTCATTCCCTCACCACATTTATGTCTGTATTCAAATGCAACCTCCTCAGTGGATCCACTATATAATAGTGGCCCCTACCCCTGTCTCTCTCTGTCCCCTTACCAGCTTTTTTCTTCTTCATGACCCTTAGCATGACTTGTCCTGCATGAATTCATCACTGTATTGTCTGTCCCCTCCTCTAAAATGTAAGCTCACTGAGAGAAGGGACTCTTGTCGGTTTGGTTCACTGCCCTATCCTCCACTCAGAAACAGGATCTGGTGCAGACTAAATGCTCAGTCTGTTAAGGGAATGAATGATTGGCCATTGTGCTGCCTGTGGAACCCACATGAAGGTGATGGCTGCCAGCAGCCGCTCCCTCTCTGACCATTGCCAAGGTTCCCACACTCACTGCCCTTCATTCTCAGACCTCAGAGCTTCCCATACAGCCATCCTCATGTAACATTGTGCTTAAGGGTTCAGCACTGGCACAGGGCCTGGTTCTCTGCCACTCACACAGTCTGCCCCTCCATACTGCCTCCTGTCTTACAGACTAACTTCACTACCACCTTCCAAATACACACAGAAACAGCTTACTCCTCCCCTGGAGGGAAGGAGAACCCTGAGAGGCAACATAGCATAATGCTTAATAGATGCTGGAGGTCAACTTCTGGTGTCCAAATCCTGGTCACATAACAGTTGTGCGGCTTATGGCTCCTGACAGTCAGGAGAGGGAGATTCTGGGCCTGAAGCTGCCTCTCTCTTGCTAAGGGACCTCAGCCATATTGTGTGACCTCATTGGGCCTCCGTTCCATCTCTTTAAAACGACTAAATTGGGAAGGTGATGTTTAAGGACTCCTTCCAAGCCTAAGAGCCAGGGATTTTAAATAAATAGAGGACACATTTCTTGTACTCAAGGAATACTGAATCCAGCAGAGGAAATTGTCCTTATGCCCATGAGAGAGCCGATACCCTCTGAAGACAGGACCTAAGGAAGGGTCCTGAGTGCACTGCGCCAATAAGGCTGTACGAGTTCTGCAAACAATTCACAGAGGAAGGTGGCCTGCCTGGTCCTAGGGGGGCAGGTAGATACAGTCCCACCATCTGTGTAGTCACTCATTGTGTTTATAGGCATGGGCAGATCGCTGGGGATGGGACTACTGGTGGAGACACTGAGAGATGTGGCCTTGCAAAGGGACTTAGGTGAGGTGACCTGCATGTTAGTCCAAGTGAGAAGTGACATGCCTCTGCAGGAAGACCCTCCAAGGGGGAAAAATCCCAGCACTGTCACTCACTGTGAGACGCCCAGCCTCAAGTTTCTCATCTCGAGAACAGTGTTGCTCTCCTAAAAATGGTTGTTAGGATTCAGTAAAATAAAGCGTGCAAAGTGCTTAGCACAATGCATGATAGGCAGAACATGCTCAGTGCTGTCCGTAGCCGTGGTTTACTACTGTTAGAATGCGCACATCCTCCCTGAGTTGGGCAGAGAATTATTTCACCCCCTGCACTCATTTCACCCAAGACACAGGTCAGAACACTCCATGAGAATCTGGCAAGTACAACATTGGCCACCTTTCCAAAGGGACATGCCAAGGTCCCGGCCTTGGCACCAGGGGCCGTGTGTCTGGAAGGAGATGTCTCTGGTAGCAGTTCCATCGGGGAGGGACTGAGGGGAGTGAGGGTGCCCTTGGCCACCAGGAGCACAGGGAGAGGTCAGCCAACAGGTCCTCAGGACAGCTCGTGGCTCAGTCTTTCTCGGGCTGTGGCAGGTGTGCCCTCATCTCTCTCAAGGAGAAGGGACACGGTGGCAGCTCCAGCCCTGTGCCTTCTATCACTGCCAACTGTGCATGTGGAGGACATGGCCCCATGCTTTTCTCACTGTGGAAGAACCCAGTGCAGACCACGGAGCGCGAACGAGGCTTCAGTCCTGGAGTCAGACTCAGGACGGATGCCGTGGGACTCATTTTTAGCTTCTCTTATTGCCCGCCTTTCACAGTGGGCACCGCTCAAGTTATTACCCTTCAAGTGAAAATCCAGACCAAACGTACAAAGAAGGATAAATAACCCGACTCAATCTGCTGAGCTGAGCAAAGTCGATGTGATATATGCATATTTTCTTTATAAATATATGCATAAGTAAATGTGTGGCAGAGAGTCTTATGCCCAAAATAAATTGATAATACGATACTCTAAAACACTGAGAGCTTTCCGACTCCCCTCCACCCTCCACAGCTCCCCCGCCCAACTGGAAGGATTTAAGACGTTTTATTGTAGACAGCTCCATCAAGGCTGCAATATGATTATTTTCTTTCAAAGCAATGGTTTCCACTTACCAACACTGATTTAGTGTTGTTTAGCTTGGTGTTTTTCCTCCCTCAGTGTGATGAGCCTAAGTGAAAAACTCAGCAGTGCCGGGGAATGTGACCACCCCTGTGGAATTAGAAGTTGTTCCTTATCCGCTTTCTCCACAGGTCGAGGTTGCTTCCTCCTCCCTCCCAGGAGCTCACCGTGGCGAGAGTTTATGTGTAACTTCCTCTGCTGCTGAGGCCAGGCGCTAGGTTAACTTCTGGAAGTATCTTTGGAAACTAATTCTCAGGCAAAACTCCAAGAAAAAGAGGCACATGGTGAGGAACTGACATAATTTTTTAACACCACAACTAGCATATTTCTGCAGGCAATTGCAGCCAAAACGGGTTGCCAAGACCAATATTGATCTAGTCCTTCATCCAATCAACAAATGCCATTGTTTATAAGATATAATTTTTCTTGGTTAAAGTTCAAAGTTAAACTCCAAGGATTTCCAAAACTATAAAAATGAGAGGCTTTCATAACCTCAAAAAAAAAAAAAAATTCCTGGCCAGTTTTCCTCCTTCATGGGTTTTCACAGTCACTATGAGAAACATAGCCAAGAAAACATTTCTGGGGTCTTTTTTTCCTCTGAACTCTGATAATTTTTAAAGGAGGATTATCTGTGTAAAAGTCCCTTAAATCTTTGTACCTCCCTTGAAAAGCAGGGCATGTCAGTTGCACAGGTGGCTCAGGTTTGCTTTTCTACTTCAGGGCTACCTACCTGCAGGATTCCATAAATCATTCAGCGTTTTCCAGGTTTAGAGTCAAGTCTGCCTCTCCCTTCCCACCTCTCTTATTTAATGGGAAAATGACTGAGTCTTTTCTAAGCCCCTTGGAGTAAAGCAAAAAGTTCTTTCTTGGCCTATATCTGATTCCGAAATGGAAAACCTTAGCAAATAAATGGTGAGTTGATGGTTCTTTGGAAGCCGGTTCCTTGTGGTTCTTCTTGCTCCACATGAGCATCCACTCCTGGGAGTCAGTGTCAGGGACAAGCAGGTCAGGATTAGGATGTGGATGAGATGATTTATGAAATCTCAAGTTGGGCAGCTTCTTAAAAAAAAAAAATTAACATTGGGGGGCAGGGGCGGTAAGAGATCAACCAAAGGACTTGTACCTGGTATGCATGCATATAAGCATAACCAATGGACACAGACAGTGGGCGGGGGGGGCGGGGGTGAGGGCACGTGCTGGGGGGTGGGAGCAGCTGGTGGAGAAGTCAATGGGGAAAAAAGGAGACATATGTAATACTTTCAACAATAAATAATTTAAATTAAAAAATAATAATGTTAACAGAGGCCATACCTTCTTGTCTACACCTGCCTCCCCTCAAACCACACCCCCCCCCAGAGGACTTGGCAGGGTGGCTTGTATACACATGGTGCTGAGTGTTGGTTCGTTTGAGGATGCCTATGGTATACTGATTCATCCCTATGGAGATGTCTCTCAGTTCACTTTTCCAACTTGGAGGAAAAGTGAACTGAGGATGGTGAGCAGTCCTTCCTGCCACAGTGTGCATTGAGCACCTATCACATACCAGGTTCTTGTCTACACACTTGGGGTCCAGCCATGGATAAAACAGGTAGGTAAGCAATCTCTGCCCTGGGGAGCTTGCACTCCAATGGGAGCGGAGCGGTAGGTTACAAACAATGAACTAGACTCTCCAAGGAGATGCTCTGAGTACATTTATATGATGTACTCAATTGAAAGGCACAGCAAGTCATCCCTCTGGGCCCTGGGACACAGCAATGGAATTCTGGAAACCGCGGCAACACACCAAACCCACTGAGACACTATGAGACCGAGAACCCAGGGGCTAATTTTGAGGACAGGAATGTTGTGCCAGCACTGACAGCTCACGTTTGTACGGAACTTTCCAGTTGGCCAAGAGCTTTCACTCTTTCCTAACGCCCTCACAACAGTCCCTCAGGGTAAGCAGAACGATCATCCCAGTCCTATGGATGAGGAAACCAGGTTTTCGAGAC
This sequence comes from Eptesicus fuscus, assembly GCF_027574615.1. Taxonomy (NCBI): domain Eukaryota; kingdom Metazoa; phylum Chordata; class Mammalia; order Chiroptera; family Vespertilionidae; genus Eptesicus; species Eptesicus fuscus. The sequence continues at coordinate 102,333,891 of NC_072474.1, read as the reverse complement.
CAAAAGTGACTTGTACACCATCACAAAACCCACATGGCAGGTCTGGGCACAAGCTCAGCAGAATAACAGCAGTAATAATAAATACGGTGCTTGCTACATGCTCAGCACTGTTCTAAGTGCTTTGTATGAATTAACCCTTTTTAATCCTCAAAGCATTCTAATGAGATAGAGATGACTATTTTCCTCATCTTACAGAGGAGAGAGTTGAGGCACAGAGAAATTGAATCACTTGCCAAAGGTCACATAGCTACGAAGTTGCAGAGCTTGGATTCAAACTCAGGCCATTCCAATGTAAGCAGCCTCCTCTAATGGCAGCTTCAGCTCTGGCTCCAAGGGCGGTGCACTCTCTCAAGTGCAGGGGGGAAAGGCCGGTCCATTGATCAAGTGGCCAGAAAACAAATGAATAGCCACACACTAGCGATGTCACCATCTATTACAAGGAACAATGGTACTCTGTGCTAATAATATATTTCCTGAGTGATAATGAGATTAAGTAAGAGGGAAAGAAACGCAAAGGATTTTTAAAAATTGTCCTCAGATCCCTTTGCTGCAAACCAAACAACCCATTAGGATGAAGCTGGTTTATCTGTGACTCTTTTGAATTAACAAAGAACTAAGATTTGCACAATTTTCTTTAACCACCCTGTGTTCTCTGAACTCTGCTGTACCCAGTCTTTACAAGACAATCTTACGTGTAATTATGCTTTGCTTTGTACTCTCCCATAATTATTCTGTGTTTGCCCAGCCTGTCTCCCCAAGCGAATTATAAGATCCTCAATGACTGGAATCTCTATCAGATGCTTTCATTGGCCTTTCAGCCCTAACCTGTGTAGTCCATCAACGTCTGTTGACAGCTTGAATAAATGGTCTTTTTTTTTGGATGGGGGAGGCGGCTACAGTGATGCTTTTATTAAGTGATGCTTTAGTCTCAGTCTGTCAGGGATTGGGAGTGGGGGTGACCCTATTCTCCCCAGGTTGTCCGAGACTTGCTATCTTGGAGGAAGGATGCAGGAAGCCTGCTCTCCTCTGAGAACAGCCTGGGAAGCTAGGCTGGCACTGGTGTGAGAGACAATAGAACTGAGATCCCCACGCTCCACCCCCAGGGGGAGGGGCCAAGGCAATCCTGGTGGAAGTCAAGGACCCACAGCCCCGCTCCTGCTGCTCCATTCACTGGCCTGAGATATTCATGAACTCTGCTCCCACAAGTCACCTTCACATTCCAAAAGCTAGCCCCGTGCTCAGCCCCACCAGGCCTTTGTCCTGGGGAAGGACCAGGTAGGAAGCCCATCAGGATGGGGGCCCCTGACTGAGCAGCTTCAGGAGGCCTCTCCTTTCTCTAGGCAAGGGGGCGCTGGCCTCAGACTGCACCCCCTCTCCTGAATAATGGTCTTTAAGATGACTTTTAAGTTGCTTCTTCAGAAGCTTTTGTGCTTGTTCAATATTGGTTGGCTAGGGGGTATTTGGTTGTGTTTTGTTTTGTATTATTGCAGTTAGAACTGCAAATTTCATATATAAAGACAGAGTGCTGATAAATGTCTAACAACCAGCTCTTTCAGGGCTTGGGGGTGGGGGGAGCCTTGTTCTGTAGCATTTCCTGTGGTATAAATCCTCTCACCATGGACTATTTCAAGCTACCAGCATGATGTCAACTGACTTGCAAAATTCCTGAAAATTTAACAATCAATTCTTTGAAGCTGGTACAGTGGCTACAAAACACTACAGTTTCTGCCCCTAAAATGTGATTGTTGCCGGACGTGGTGACTTTCGGCTCACAAAGACTTTCTTAGCAAGAGATTGTATCCAGGGTTGCCTGCAATATATGATTTTGAGCTTGTATATATGATCATTTGAAATACAAAACTTAGCAATGTACCAGTCGCTCACCTAGTCATTCCACGATCAAGTTGTGGTCAAGGTTTTATGTTTAAATTAATGGACGTAAAAATTAGACAACCAAGCTACATTCTATCTCCTGCCTTCATTTCTGCTCCTTCTCTTCCTCTTTCTCTTCTTTCCTTCTCCCATCACCTCACCTCCTTTACTCTCATGCCTTTTTTATGTTTAATGGTAGACTTTGCTCTTAACTTAAGGTGATGTTGGTGGGGTAAGAAAATACTTTTGAGGCCAGTGATCTTGCCCACCTAAGCCCATGGGATAACCCACTGGAGAACTTAAAACAACTCTTCCCAGAAAGTCCTTCTTCTATTCCAGCTTTGTAATCAGGGTTCCTAAAGTGTCCCTAATGGGATACGTACTGAGCAGAATCATTTTATCTTTAGGAAAGAGAGCACCCTCAGCACAGTTCCCACAGTTCCCCAGGTTCCCCAGCTGGGAGTTGTCTTCTCTGAATTTATCAAGATTCTAACTGCCAGGTCCCTCCCCACCCCCGTGAGGCCATCATCCTCTCCTCTTTATTAAACCTCTTGTTAACTAAGTGTGTGTGTTGAGGGAGGGCGGGTTAAGGCTCATGTAGAAAGTGGCTCCTTCACAACTTGCTAATGGGATCTGCCTGGGTGCGGAGAGCAGCAGAAAGCAATTGCATTGCTTCAAACCCATTCCCATGGCATCAAAAACCCCTGTTAGTATTCCTTTTTTAAAGAAGCTATATGACATTAACAGGTTTTGAAAGGAAAGTGATAAAAGTCATAAAGTAATAAACGTTTCTATTTCAAATATGGATGAGACTTTCTATTAAATTTATTGCGGCAAAATCCATTTTTTATTGATTAAACTAGTTCTCAAACCCTTAGGCAAGCTTGCGTGCTCTTTCTCTCCTTTTTTTCTGCCCATTTTCTTTTGTCAGTATGCCAAGGAAAAGCCTAGTCATGGGTACGTTCAACCTAAGAGCCTGCCTGAAACCTTTCTCTGAAGTGCTTGGCCTTCTCCACTTGATTTTGCAGTAGATGCTTTTCTTCTCTCCGAGTAGACTGTAACTCCTTGTAAGCAAAAGCAAAGTATTTCACTTCCCCCCTAGATCGCCTGTGCTTTGCAGAGCATGGGGGTGTGGAATCCCATAATTTTCAGACCTAGAAGAGTGTTTGGTAAGATCTTCGAACCTAGACATTGTTACTTGGGTCCATGGAGACAGCCTTGCTCAGGGTGTCTGAGAACGCTCTGAAGTGATCTAGAAAGTCCTGTAGCACCTGTGTGGGCACTGGAGCATGTGCGCCTATTGGCATTTTACTGGAGAGAAATGTTCAGATTCTAAAAACTGTTAATGTCATCAAACCTCTGGGGAGTTAGAGAGAGGAACTGGGTCTCAGAAAAAAATAGATGTTTATCCAATAAATACGTGTTAATAGTAGTATATGCATTCATGAAGGGATTGTTTCTTTTTTAGATCTATTTTACATACCATACATCCCGTACTTAAGTTGTATATTCACAAAGTCGTGCGACCATCACTACTCTCCAATGAGGATGAGTTACTGGGGGACTTTGTGCCAAGCACTGTTCTCAGTGCAGTGGGAACAGATGAATGACACCTCTGCCCTCTAGGAACTTACCTTCCACTGGAGCAGACCTTTTCTGTGAGAGTGGTGATTTTTCCAATCTCCCTCTGCTTTTCTCTTTAGAAGGACACTTGTTGGATTTAAGTCCTACCCAGATAATCCAAGATGATCTCATCTTCAGATCCTTAACTTAATTACATCTGCAAAAACCCTTGTTCCAAATGAGATCATATTCATAGGTATTAGGTAGATGTAACTTTGGGAGATGGGAGACACTATTCAACTGACAGCAAGTAGTGAGTGAGAGACTTGCTCAGGATAGTCACTGAGACCTGAAGGTGAGTGTGAACTAGCAGAGTGAAGGAAAGAGGGAAAGCATCCAGGCGGAGGGAGCAGAGAGCATCTGAGGACATGAACCAAGTTAGAAATGGTGCGAGATGAGGCCAGAGAGATTAGGCAGGGTCTGATCACTGTGGGATTGGTAAGCTTTGGGAAAATGTTTAAACTTGAAGGCAAGTGGGGAGCCACCGAGTATATTAAGCAGGGGGAAGGTTGCGGCCAGGTGTGCATCTGAGAAAAATAAGACTTGTGTCTTGTGGAAAATGAGTGTGAGAAAGAAAAACTGCGGGTAGACAATTCAGTTAAGATGCTCATTGGAAGTCTAGGCAAAGCATGGCGGTGGTTTGGACCAGAGGGATGGCGGTGAAATTCTAGAGTAGAATGGATAGGTCACAACCACCAAATTGTACTGGACCTCGTCTCTCCTAATGTGATTAGTCACATTGAGAAAGGCAATATGTAAAAACCATGCCTCACTGTGGCCTGGTAAAACCATTTAAAAAGGGAGTTAACCTTTATAAATTATTTTGAAGGGCTTGAAGAAGACATTTTTAGGATGAGAAATGAATGCCTAGCATGATTGGTACTGAATTCACCCTGAAAATATCCCGTCCTTTTCCATTCAACTGTGCAGTGCTGTGGCCTTGAAGAGCAGCACTGGTGTACTCTGGAGGTTTTAATAGCCTTTGCATGGCATATGTGGATGTGTGGTTGTTACAAGTATTTTCATTCTGGTATTTTTATGGCCTGAGCTATTTTAGCCAACATCCCAGTGCCAAGAGGACCCAAGTAGACCCCAGAAGCCTAATTATCATCGTCTGGAGGAATCTCAATGCCCAGTAACTTGGAAGGTTGTGGGAAGCAGCTGTCCCAGGATTCAGGGCTGTGCACTCTCCCTCTACTCAGAACCGTGGAGTGGCCTCCTGATGTGAAGGTAGCAAGCACATCCTCCCTTTCTTGGCAATGTCACTTGCATTTAATGTAAAATGAGAAGTCAATGGAAAATTTGCCCAGTTGGAAAAAAACAACAAAAAATGTGAACCAGTACTTGGTATTTTCACCTAATTCCTTCCACTATGACACAGAACTTCTTAATACCCCCCTCCCAGCCACCTCCAAGATCCAGCCTACTCTGTGGCTGAGGCAGACCTCGGGTTGGACTATCCTGGTTTTGTGAGTTGGTCTGATCTGTCCCCACAGTTTTTGGTGGAGACAGAACCCGTGTCTCTGAATCTCTGTAGCTCTTGCAGGCCTCACAAGTGCTGGGCGCATAGGTGTGCTCAGTAAATACTTGTGAATTAGCAGATCAGTGCTGAAAGGTTTTGAAGAGAGGAAAAAATAGAACAAAACAGAGCAGGGCCATTCTGCCTTATTCAAACTCAGTGGGATCATCTTGATGGAAGCAATGTTGATTTACCATAAGCCCTGCCCAGGGAATTAGCAAACTCAAGGCTCACCTCAGAGACTTTCTAGTTGTATGACCTTGATCAAGCCCCAGGCCCTGTCTGGGCCTCAGTTTCATCTTTGTCCAAGTGAGGAGTTGGGTCAGGGGACACCACGATGGCAGTCCAGGCCCAGGGCATCTGCCCACTGTGGCCTGTGGCTGTGCCTACCCAGGCTCTTTACCCAGGAAATAACTACAGACAGATTTTCAGTGACGTAACCAAGAGAGGACTGAACAGCGACTCCAGCAACAGAAGTGAAAGTCTATCCCAGAACTGTGTCGCCTGAGGATATTCCCCTTGAGGGGCCCTATTCAGTTCTGAGGATAGAAACACAGCTTCGCTCACGTCCTCTCCTCTTTCCCCCCAGAGGGACACTTTATTCAAAAATCCGGAGGATATAAGCACTCCTACCAGGATGTGTTTGTGGTTTGAAACAGGGCCAGCACTCTGGGGCCTGGCAGACCCAGGTTCACAAATGGCCGTGAACAAAAGAGATACAAACCTCTGCCCGGACGGTTTATTTGCTGGTAGGTTTAGATTATATGCTTGGGCTCTGGTTCCTGTATTCCTGCCTCGCACTGGATCTTACACATGAAAGAATTCAGAAGCAGGTTTTCTAGAGCCTTTGCATTGGGGACCACATTGCTTCTGAACATCCTGCTCATGGGTGCACCAGGGGTTGCAAAAACCACGCTGGCCAAAGAACCTGCATCAAGATCAAGACTGAAATACATTAATGTGAGTGATTTAGCTGGAGAAAGGCTGTTATATGATAGCTATGATGACGAGGATGCGTGTCCCATTTTAGATAAAGACAGAGTAGTTAATGAGTTAGAAAACCAAATGAATGATGGTGGAGTTATTGTTGATTACCACGGTTGTGATTTCTTTCCTGAATGCTGGTTTCATATCATTTTTGTGCTGAAAACAGATAATAGTGTATTGTACAAAAGACTTGAACAAGGGGTTATAATGAGAAAAAAACTAAGAGATAATGTGAAATTTTTCAAATTCTTTATGAAGAAGCATTAGCATCCTACTACGAAGAAATAGTGCACCAGCTTCCCAGCAATAAACCAGAAGATCTAGAGGATGATAGCAACCAGGTATTGAAGTGGATTGAGATATGGACCAAAGATAAAAGCTCTTAGGGGCCATCTGCAATACTTTCAACAATAAAGATAAATAAAATAAAAAAGATAATCGCTTTTGACTTATAAGACTGGCCACTTTATAATCACTATTAATATTTCTCTGCCCACATCTAATAAATCATCCAATTGTCAGTAAATCTTTCATATTAAAACTAGAGGCCCAGTGCATGAATTCGTGCCCAGATGGGGTCCAGCCAGCCCCACCCCCAATAGGGGTGGGGGGGCCGATCCGGTGCAGGGCTGGCTGGGGGGAGGAGCTGCAGGTGGTTGGCCAGCCAGCCCCACCCCCTGGTCGAACTTCTGGTCCAGGGGACAATTTGCATATTAGCCTTTTATTATATAGAATTGTGCTGTAGGACTAGTAGGTGGATAGAATAAAGATTTATGTTTGGGTGTTGTTGTTTTTTCCCGTGAGAGAGCTAAACAATCTCAAATATAACAAATACAATGTTATTAAAGATTGAGAATAAAAACACATTGTTTAATGCTTCAATTGCTAAAGAATAAATAAATCTGACCAAAAGTGTGCAAGGGGAAAAAAATAATTTAGAAGCAAAGGATTCAGATTTACAACCATTCCCTGAGCTCTGAAGGACAGGCCTCCGTGATGTCTCTGGAGCCTTGGAGAGCCTCTGAGAGAGGTATTGCTGGAGACCTGGAAGCAGAGGTGCAAAGAGTTAAGGCTTTTGGTCCAGGTGGCCCTCCCAGCACTGAGGGGCAGAGCCAGGAGCTGAACTCCCCTGGCCCGAAGGCCTGTGGTGACTTCACTGCACTTCACTGTGAGGAAATTCATGTGAGGCCCAAACATGTATTTTGGCCCTTAATCCTAGAGCATCTCTTGATTGCATTGTTCATTTGGAATGCTGAATAGATTTGCCCTAATCTTCACTTTTTGCCAGCAGAAGAGAAGAGACAGGAGCAGTATTTTTCCCAGGGATATAGCAAGAGTGGCATCAGAGGGCAGACTGGGGCCAGGATAGACTCACCGCTGAGAAGCTGTCTTTAAGCCCCCACCTTAGCCTGTTACTTGGGACTAATGCTCAAGTTAGAATCCATACTCTACAACATACTAACTCTCTAACCTTTGGGCAGGTACTTGACTTCTCTGTACTTTGGTTTCCTATCATGAATAATAGTACCCACCTCATAGAGTTGTTATGAGAATTAAATGAGACAATATAGAGAGTTTTGAAGAGTCTCTGCCATTCTCAATAGATGTGAATGATTAATATTGGTGAATTACCTTGAATTGCTCTCTATTGTTTTCTGGCTCAAAGAGTAGTCTCAGAAATCAGTTACCACCATCCTGCCCCTTCTGCCCTGGACTTCCATCCACACCAGTGAGAACAGAAACAGGCTTCTCTTGAAGCATAGAGTTCGCACGTAGCAGTTGCATAATGCATGCTTGCTAAATATGCCAAGCAAGGCAGCCCAACTTTCCAGGGGCAGTCCCCGGAGTGCTGTAATTAAAGGTCTGGCTACGTCTCTAATGGAATTCCAACAGTCAAGGGAATGCCTGTCCCATCTGATCTACCTCTGCTCACCCAGCCCCAAAGAGAAACCTAGAAATTAGAACTGGTTCAGAGAATCTAATAAAGGGAAGACGTGGCATATAAGGAAACAGTGAGGAGGCAAATAACACATAGAGTTAAAACTAACACTTGATGACAATGGAATGGCGAGGCTTCCTATATTAAGAAAAGAGTTGTCCAATCGAAAACCATAATATAATATACAAAATGTTAATACCTATATGGACCCCAAATGTTAATAAAACCTAGGTTGGAGATAGCTGATATGAAGGAAAACAGCAGTAAGCCTTAGGAAAGCAGGGTGGGTGATAGACATTAAGTTTTTATTTTGGTGGAAACATAGGTCTACATGTTTGTCTAAAAAAAAAAAATCAAAGGCAATGAAGAGACAAGGAGAAAACTTAATTGCATATAATTAAGTGAAGGAAGCCAGTCTGAAAAAACTGCATACTGACTGATTACAGCTACATGACATTCTGGAAAAGACAAAACTATAGACTGTAAAAAGATCAGTGGTTGCCAAGGATTTGGGGGGATGGGGGGTGACTAGGTAGAGCACAGAGGATTTTTATGACAGTGAAACTATTCTATATGATACTACAATGGTGGATACACATCCTTATGCACTTGTCAAAACTCATAGAACATACAGCATCAATAGTTAACACTAACATAAACTATGAACTTTAGTTAATAATAATGTACCAACGTAGGTTCATCAATTAAAACAAATGTACCACACAATTGCACAATTGAAACTCTGGAGTTTCTGCTCAATTTTTCTATAAACATAAAACTAAAATGTATATATATATATTTTTAAATCTAGAACAAACCCTAGTAAAATAGAAACAGGATATTTTCAACTAATTCTCACCTAATTAGTCATGCCACTAACTGGGAGTAAGGGGGATAAAAAAAATCTGGATCAATTCAAGGAAAATCAGGGGTAGGGGAACAATGAGACGAGCTAACCAATCAATCACTGCAATTCTGAAGTGGAGCCACAGGGGCTCAGAGTGGCTCTGTGGTGGTTGTCTACCCAAGTAGGGTTACCCCGGCACTAATCTAACCCTTGCTTGGATCCCAGAGGCATAGAATTCCCAAAATTGCCTTGAAAAGAGTGCCAACTTGATTCTGTCTGCGGTTTAACTCCATCTACCTAGGACGTCAGAGGCACACAGTAGCCTGGTTAATTTCATATTCTATTTAAGTGAAGGTTGCCATGGATACCATACATAATCATCCAGTCTTCTCAGAGTTCGGATGCATGCAATAAAACTGGTTAAAGAGAAAACTAGGCCAAACATTATTCAAATGTATTCAATGATGAGTCCTTATTGATGAGGAAGGCACCCCAGGACTCAGTGTGACATGGCAGATGTCACTTCTCCTCGTTCAGAACCACAACTGCAGAGACGTTGGGGGTGAGGGAGGTGGATGAATTCTCACTGACCACAAGGAAGAGCCCTGGAAGTGGCTCTTTTGCCTATTTCCAAGATATTCACCTGTGCCTCTGTCTCAAAAAAAAAAAAAAAAAAAAAGCAGAGTAGAATGTGTTTATGCAGCAACATTAGAAATATAAAAAGCCTTTTCATTTGAGTCATCCAATGGTTGGATCCTGCATGATTGGCAGCCACGTAATTAGATTTGAATCCTCTCCTGTATCCTTTGCCACCACAAAGACCTGGGTAATCTCTTAACTAACTGAGTTCAGGACCTCAGTGCTGTGAGCAGAGTGGTTAGCTGACTAGGACCCGCTGTTAGTGACCAGGGCCTGCTGTTTAGAGCCAAACTCTGCCTGGTCCTGGTCATGGCAACTTGGCTGGTTACCCAGCATCTGTGTACAGTGGAGATGGATGGGAACAATGGCTACCTTATAGGGTAGCTGTGAGGTGTTGTCAGAAAATGCACCCGGCCGGCGTGGCTCAGTGGTTGAGCCTCAACCTATGGACCAGGAGGTCAAGGGGCAGTGAGGGTGCATCATGCCTGGGTTGTAGGCTCGTGCAGGGGGCAGCCGATCAATGATTCTCTCTCATCATTGATTTTTCTATCTCTCTCTCCCTCTCCCTTTCTCTCTGAAATCAATAAAAATATATTAGAAAAAGAAAAATGCAGATCATGAGGCAGCGATAATAATTAGCAATTATGATGATCATGGTTAAGATATATCTTTTCCATGAAAAGGACAAAGATCTACAGGGTTGAATTAATACCATCCGTACCCAGAGTGAAGTGGAATCTTGTACGGTCTTGTATCCATTTATTCTTTTTCATTTGCAGTGGCTGCTGTCTCAGAATCTCTGAGGCAGCAGGCCCAGGGTTCATGACCATATGTCCACCTGATTCCGAGAACACTCTCCCAGAATCTGCCGCTTGTGATGTGGAAATCCATAAACGCGGAGCAGCCTTCGCTTTAGTCACGGAGCATCTGGGTGCCGCTAATACATGTCAGATGTCAGCACATTTGCTCCCCGTCTCCCTGCTGGCCTATCCCTTCTCCGGCTGGCTTTTCCATTCTCATTCCCCAGGTTCCCCCAGAGAATGTGCCTTAACGTCTCCGGTTTCTCTGTTTCCTGAACTGCTACTTGTTTCCAGGCCCCGCCGACAATCCTCGCCCTTGTCCTCCCCTTGGTGATGAGCAGGTCTCCGGAGGACAGCTCAGGGCTTCCCTGTCCCTGCAGTTACTGAGCACGTGGCCTGGGCATCACCCCTCCCTCCTCTTAGCCACGGGCCTTTCATCTGGAAGGAGGGGTCTGGACATTGTCTCGCAGGTAGGCTTGTGAAAGCTAATCTGCCACAGGGGTTTATTTGCTCAAGTTTATTTGCTTTTCAGAGGCAATCTGGTTGTAATTTCAGCAGCAGACTCTTGGTTTGGCTACTTTATCCATCACTCCTCATTGTGCCATTTCCCCCAGTGCTTCGAAGACTGCTTCTTTCTGTTTGGGTTAGTCCTTTTAAAACATACACCCAAACACACAATCACACACACACACACACACATACACACACACACACACACACGCACACACACACGCACACACACGCTCACACTCACACTCACCGCGGGTAAGCACACAAGGAGTCTCTCCAGGGTGAGAAACCTAGTGAGTTGCAGATCTAGATTCCCTTGCCACAAGTATGTCATTAGCAGTGATGGTTTGCTCTGATAGCCATGATTTACAACGCTTTCGGTTCCCCTTCCAACTCGTATTTTGTTCCACATTTCGCAAGGTTCTTCATCCCAGCCTCTGTTTTCTTGATTGGTATCTTGTTTTCAAGTTTGTACAATCCTCCTTTTTTGAAAAGCAAGAGAAGAAAACCAACACCCAAGAACACAACATGTCACTAATCAACAAAATTCTAGGTAAGACTCCGATTTTAAGAGGAAATTGGGCAAAGTGCAAGGAACTCCTCTCCCGTAGGGAATGATTTTGAGCCGACTGGGCGTGGGGGACCATGAGTAATAGGTCTTTCCTCGAGCTGGGTCTCCTAGAAGAGCTTGACCGGGTGGTTGTGGAACCACCGCGCCCCTTTCATTCATATAGAACTTGGCCCCACAGGGCTTGGTACAGAAACTCTCTGTTCCTTGATGTTTTGAATACTACATCTGAATGGTTCCTTGTTTGGGCCCTGACTTTTTTCCCCCACCTCCATTAACTCAGCTCCACAGGAGGAATCAGCACTTAATAAAACAAGGATTGGCTGATGGTGCGAGTCACGGGGGAGCCTTAGAGCTCTTCTTGGCTTTGTTTTTCTAAAAAGTGCCCGTGACTGTAGCCAAGCAAATCAGCATATACCCATGGGCTTCCTCAGGAGAAATTAAAACAAGTTAGGCAGCGGGAGAGAGAATCAGGCAGGGAGCCTAAGAGAAATTTAAGAAACTCCATGCTTCTCTTCTCTTTCCTTTTGGGTAGATTTTCCTGAATGTGGTGGAAAGTTCTAGGGGTGTGTGTGGTTGGCCAAATCACTGCCTCAGTGGCTTTGGGGTACAGTGCCGCTGAGTGAAATGAGAGGCATCTGTTGTGGTCGCTGTGCTTTACTCTCTAGGGGTGAAGCCTGGTGCAATTAAGAAAAGGGTGAAGCTCTAGCTAGTTTGGCTCAGTGGATAGAGCATTGGCCCACAGACTGAAGGATCCCCCGTTCGATTCCGGTCAAGGGCACGTGCCTGGGTTGTGGGCTCAATCCCCAGTAGGGGGTGTGCAGGAGGCAGCCAATCAATGATTCTCTCTCATCATTGATGTTTCTACCTCTCTCTCCCTCTCTGAAATCAATAAAAATATATTTTTTTAAAAAAGAAGAAGCCGAAACCGATTTGGCTCAGTGGATGGAGCGTCCGTCTGCGGACTGAAAGGTCCCAGGTTCGATTCCGGTCAAGGGCATGTACATTGGTTGCGGGCACATCCCCAGTAGGGGGTGTGCAGGAGGCAGCTGGTTGATGTTTCTCTCTCATCGATGTTTCTAGCTCTCTATCCCTCTCCCTTCCTCTCTGTAAAAAAATCAATAAAATATATTAAAAAAATAAAATAAAATAAAAATAAAAAAAGAAGAAGAAAAGGGTGAAGATTTCCAAAGCTGGCCTCCATGTTTGTGTCTTCTCCCTTCTCCTGGGCACTCACTGCCCAATGCTGCTCTTAACCTGGCCATTTGGAGAAACTGTACCCACCTCCAGTGTCGACTTCTATCCAGCAGTACTTGCCCCTTCACTTTTCCATCCCACTTTACTGCATTAGAACTCTCTCCTCATTCTGAGGCAGAATAAAGCAATCAATAATGAAGGGCATGGACTTAGGTGTACCTAGACCTGGGTTCAAATCCCATCCCTGCCACTTATTAGCTCTATGTCCTTGAGCAAGGAACCTCACCCCTCTGACCTTCAGTTTCCCTCATCTATAAAACATCCTATATAATAAAGAGGTAATATGCAAATTGACCCTCACACCCTCACAATATGGCTGCCTACAACCAGGCCGGCAGGGGGGTTAGTGAGGGATGACCAAACGACTGAACAAGCAGGCTGCATGGGGCAACCAGGCCAGCGGGGCACGGGGGGAGACAGTTGGGGGTGAACAGGCCAGCAGGGGGAGACAGTTAGGGGTGACCAGGCTGGCAGAGGGGGCAATAAGAGGCGAACAGTCCAGCGGGGGGACTGGTTGCCTCTTATTGCAGTTGGGGCAACCAGGCAGGCAAGGGAGGGAAGTTAGGGGTGACCAGGCTGGCAGGGGAGGCAGTTGGGGGCGATTAGGCTGGCAGGGGGTGCAGTTAGGGGTGACCAGGCCAGCAGAGGGGGGCAGTTAGGGGTGACCAGGCTGGCGGGGGGGGGGGAGAAGTAAGGGGTAACCAAGCCACAGGGGGGAGGGGCAGTTAGGAGCGACCAGGCCAGCAGGGAGGGAGCAGTTGGGGGCAACTTGGCTGGCAATGGGGGGCTGTTAAGGGAGACCAGGCTGGCAGGGGGGGCAGTTAGGGGGTGATCAGGCCAGCACGCAGAGGCAGCAAGGGCTGATCAGGCCAGCAGTGGGGACAGTTAGGGGAGACCAGGCAGGCAGGCAGGTGAGTGATTAGGAGCCAGCGGTCCAGGATTGTGAGAGGGATGTCCGACTGCCGATTTAGGCCCGGTCTCAGTGATCAGGCCTAAACCGGCAGTTGGACATCCCTCAAAGGGTCCCAGATTGGAGAGGGTGCAGTCTGGGCTGAGGGGACTCGCCCATGCACAAATTTCATGCACCGGGCCTCTAGTGGATTAATAATAGTTCAAGTACTATGTGGGTCTTATTATAGGATAATGATAGTAAGGTAAGAATAGTAGGATAGTAGTAAGGAAAAATGAGATAACAAATAGAAAGCACCAAGCCAGGATCAGAACCCAGGTAGTCTTTCCAAGCTCAATAAAAAGACAGTGAGCTTGGTGGCTATGTTGTATGTACCATTGCCTATAAAATGGATCCTAAAAAGTCATCTTGATGCATGTTCATTACAGCACTATTCACAGTAACTGAAGGTGGGAACAACCTGTCGACTGACGTTTGCCTTTCTCATTCCCGTGGTTGTAGGCACCATAACTCAAGCAAACTTCTGTTTTTATTATAGTGCATACAAATGTACCAATAATCTATACTATTAAAAAGGTAATATGCTAATTAGACTGGATGTCCTTCCGGACAAAGCCACGGTGGCAGGGGCCGAGGCAGAGGCAGTTAGGGGCAATCAGGCCAACAGGGGGAGCAGTTAGGGGCAATCAGGCTGACAGGGGAGGGCAGTTAGGGGTGATCAGGCCAGCAGGCAGAGGCGGTTAGGGGTGATCAGGCTGGCAGGGGAGCAGTTAGGGGCATCAGGACGGCAGGCAGAGGTGGTTAGGGGCAATCAGGCCAGCAGGCAGGCGAGCGGTTAGGAGCCCTGGGTTGTGGGATTGGGCCTAAACCAGCAAACGGACATCCCCTGAGGGGTCCTGGATTTGAGACGGTGCAGGCCGCTGAGGGACACCCACCCCCTGTGCAAGAATTTCGTGCACTGGGCCTCTAGTAATAACAATAGTAACATTTAACACTTAAGTGGTGTATAGCAAGTAAGTAGCAGAGCCAGGGTTTCCATCTGAAAGACTCATTCAAATGAGCCCTTATTCTAACCACTAGGCTCTACTGCCCATGCACAATTAGTCTAAGCTCTCTTATTTCATTAAATCCTCTTTACTTCTGATTCAACTTATACTTTATTCTTATTTCCTTGCAAATAAATCAAGTTAATTTCTCTTCTCTTTTTTTTTTCTTCAAATAGTCATTAGCGTGCCACACATTTGTCCTAGCATCAAAATGGCCCACAAAATAATAAAAATGACAAGCATAGCTTTTGCACTCAGGCATCTGTTAATGAAGTATGATAAAATATCTCCACTGATCTATTTTGACACCTTCAGTAAAGTGCTCCACTTGACTGTCACTTTTATCACCTTCCCCTCTCCCCACCCTGACATTGTGGCGGGAATCAAGCCCTCCCCCGGTTCTCTGACAATATCCAACAAGGAAACATATAAGTAGGTTTTGTACACATCAGCAAAAGTGATGGATTCTGAACATAAAAATGCGTAGGTAGAATAAACAGCCACTTCTATGATGTGACCTGTTTGCAAAGTCCATTTATTGACTGAAGGGATGAGATCAATATTTTTACTCTATCTTATACCCAAAAGAACCACAAAACTATAGGAGAAGGCCTCATGGAATTGGCAGACTGATTATTTTAATTGGAACTAAACAATTGTTTAGCCACACACAAAAAATTAGCCTGAATTGCTCATTACATTTAACAGAGCACTTGTTTTTAAAATTGAGATGACCGGTTGGTTCAGTCCAATTATAAGTCTAGCACATGTGATCCAAAAGAAAATGTTGTATTTGATCCAATTATTTTTAGTCTCTGTTTTATCAATTTTGGGATTTGAGAGTTCTGGGAAGCAATCCTCCGAATCTGCTGAAGTAAGAATTATTGTATCTCCTTGTTGTAACAACAGCAGCAATAACAAGCATCAACTAAGCACTGACTTTGTGCTTAACATGCGTCATTAGAGAAATATTTCAGAGTGGCAGTTGAGAACATGGTCTTTGCGGCCAGTTCCATTATTGCGTGGCTGTGAGCACATGGCTTCGATCTCTCCATGCTTGTTTGTGTCCCTCATCTGTAAACCATGACACCTATGTTATAGCATTGTTACTAGGATTAAATAAATTTATACCTATAAAGGGCTTAAGAGAGAGTCTGGAGCCTAGATAGTATATCTTGGCTATTTTCTTTATGTTCCTAAGTGCCATCTAAGTTTTGCATTATTATCCCCATATTACAGTTAAAGGAAGTGAGCTTCAGCATGGTAAAGAATTTGCTGAAGGTCTCACATACAGGACGAGCAGCTGCTCAAGCAGTATCGTATGCACTGTAGAAAGAATGAAGACAATCCCTTTTTTCTCTATCTGACATCCTGAAATGATTACGCTTCAGGATAGTTGATGTGTGCTTGAACTTTTATTTCCCATATGGTAAATAAAGCATTCATAAATACATTTGAGGACCGACCATGAGAGAATGTTTGCAGCTACAAATGGAAACACTAGGAGGAAAAACACTATGAACAATGGTATCCTTGGCAATGGTATTATAGTGCATACAAATGTACCAATAATCTATACTAATAAAAGGATAATATGCTAATTAGACTGGATGTCCTTCCAGACAAAGCCACGGTGACAGGGGCCAAGGCAGAGGCAGTTAAGGGCAATCAGGCAGGCAGGGGAGAGCAGTTAGGGGGTGATCAGGCTGGCAGGGGAAGGCAGTTAGGGGATATCAGGCTGGCAGGGGAGGGCAGTTAGGGGGCGATCAGGCCAGCAGGGGAGGGTAGTTAGGGGCGATGGTATCCTAATATTCAGTCTCAAAGGCATGTACATGCCCACAGGTATCAAAGCAGCAAGCTCTTCTGTTTCTCTTGGAAGTTTTGCTTCCCCATTTGGGGTTGAGTTCAGTTATCCTTTAGAGAATTATACCCACTGACCCCTCAATCCCTTCAGTTTCTCTAAGAGGTTGCCTTGTCTCCGTTTCATGTGTCATGTTAAGTCATTACTCAATGGCTGACTCTGTCTTCTGACTTGGATTTTCTGATACGATACATCATTATCGTTGGGGTCATTTTGACATTCACCACTGCTATAATTCTTTTTAATTTTCAGTCTGTCTCCTCAAAACAAATATCAGAGCAAGTAAAATAAGCACAGCTTACATACCTGTATGAAAAGCACTGAATCAAACAAGGTCAGGGTCTCAATGATATGGAACTGAGAATCTGTTCAAAAGGAAATTGCAGTGTTTCTGTGAAGTGTAACTTTTTGCAGAAATCAAAGAGGAACAAGTTATTGGCTGTGAATAGTTCTGTCTTTATGAATTCACGACACCTTAATATTTAGGTGGCATAAAATATTAAGAATAACAGGATGTCTTTAGCTCAGGCAGGAAACCATTTTCAAGAGGTGTCAGAGCTCATTGTACAAAAAGATTATAATTACAAAATATTAATGGTGGATTTCTCTTTGAGGTTTGGAGGTGAATAAAGGCAACTTAGAGACTATAGGGGCTTCCTATTTTGAATCTAGGAGAAGCCAAGACTCTTGCAAATATTTTTAGATGTAATGTTTATGGAAGGCAAAAAATACTAACCCAGAATGTTGGATAGTGCAGCTAAATGTTGGTTTGTATGTTCTGAGTAATTTAGATTATTGGACAGAGTACTGAACTACTGTAGATTTCCCCCTTCATTTCTTGCCTAAAATGGGCAATAGTGAGAAAATGACTTTAACCAAAATATTCAACAAGCATTTATTAGAAGCCTGTGGTACAAATAACATTCTTCAGGAGGCACTTATATTAGACCCAAAGAAAGCAGAAGATGAAATATACACTTCCGAGCATTTACTAAGGGACAGAAGAAGAATAAACTTGCAAGCATGAAAGAACTCAAGAAAATATACATTAGTGGTAAGCTCTTCCCTGATATAACCACATGCTTGCTCCCTTGACTCCTTCAAGTCTTGTTCCAATGTCACCTTTCAGTGAGAACATTCCTGAGGATGCTATATATAAATTGCACCAACCACCCCACAAAATGCATCTCTAGCCCTGGCCCTTCTTTAAAAAAAAAAATACACGTGTGTGTGTGTGTGTGTGTGTGTGTGTGTGTGTGTGTGTGTGTGTGTGTTTTATTGATTTAAGAGAGGAAGGGAGAGGGAGAGAGAGGGACAGAAAAATCAATGATGGGAGAGAATCATTGATGGGCTGTCTCCAGCATAGCTCCCACTGGAGATGGAGCCTACAACCTGGACATGTGCCCTGACTAGGAATCGAACTATGACCTTCCAGTTCATAGGTTGATGCTCAATCACTGAGCCACACTAGCTAGGGAACCACTGTTCTTTTTGCTTTTCTCCATCACCTTTTAGCTTATTAAATTTTGTTTATCATTGATTTTACACTGCTCCTTCTCCACTTCTAAATGTAACCTTCAAAAAAGCAGGGGAGCCCTGACTGGTTTGGCTCAGTGGATAGAGCATCGGCCTGCGGACTGAGAGGTCCCAGGTTCGATTCCGGTCAAGGGCATGTACCTTGGTTGCGGGCATATCCCCAATGGGAGGTGTGCAGGAGGCAGCTGATCGATATTTCTCTCTCATCGATGTTTCTAACTCTCTATCCTTCTCCCTTCCTCTCTGTCAAAAATCAATAAAATATATATTTTTTAAAAAAGCAGGGGACTTCTGCATTTTGTTTATTGATGAATCCCTAGCTTGACACATAGTAAGTGTTCCCAAAAGTTTGATTAATAAAGTCTTTAATAGTGTATGTCAGACTACATATTCATCCTGAGATTTTTAAAAATAAGTGATCTTTGCCAAGGATCATGAGGAAAAGCTTTGTGGAAGAAATGTCATATGCTTTTCAACCCCTAACAAATTGATTGGATCAAACATAGTGATTATAGCATAGGTTTGGGGGCCTAGACCAAACTCTACCTCTATTTAGCCACGTGACCTAAACCAAGACACTTAACTTGGGTTTTTGTGGGTCTCTGAAGCTATTTATACCTGGGGCAAAGGACTTTGCCTCCAAATGAGTTTAAAACAACAAATAAATAAAACTTTGTAGAGAATTGCTGTCCTCCTTTTATAGTTCTTCCCTGAAACGGAGGCAGCAGATAGCCACAGTGATGCTTTAGACAACAGTTATCTCAGTGATGTGCTTGGGGCATGCCGGGCCTTAGGTAAATTTGGGAAGAAAAGTTTCTTTCCACTGACGGAGGCTGGGCCCCACTCCTGCCTTCTCCGGGTCTTCATGGTGCCCTCTAGCTCTTCCAAAACCCGCCAGGGCACCCATCCAAGCCTGCCTGCTCCGGAGTAACCCGTACTCACTCGTAAACTCTGTCTTCCTGTCTTTGCTCTCCTCAGTCTCCTGCCAGTGAGGACTGGATCTTGATGAGCTAATTCCCTCTAGGGTGGGAATGACAGATTCTTGGCTGGGCTAACCTGTTTTCCTCACCACCAAAGTGCGGCCTGATGCTAAAGAAGGAATTGGAAGGGAAGAGAAGGGAACTTAAAATATCCAGTGCCTAGAATCTGCCTGGACTTTTAATATATTAAATTGTTTCATCCACAACCAGGTAGATGATATTACTCCCTGAGGAACTGAAGTTCATGAGAGGGAAGGAATGGACGCCAAATTTTTCTGCATTAGCACATCCCTGCACTGCATAAATGAGCCTAGAAAGAGAATCCTGAATTCTGTAGCATGCTTCTGGAGCAATATTTTGGGGTGTAAGGAGAAGAATTCTTTACAGCATCCTACCTCAGCCACAGAAACTGTGACCATGACCTTGGCCATAAGCCCTGTGACCTTGAGTAACTTAACCTCTCTTAGAGCTTTCATTCCTTCAATTGAAAAAACAACAACAACAACAACAACAACAAAAAAAACACACACGAGGGAGAGTAATAGTATCTGTATTAGTTGTTTCAAAGAGTTATAAATCACTCCCAAACTTAATTTGCTTAAAACAACAATAGTTATCCTTACAGGTTAGGAATTTGGGAGCTGCTCAGGGTCTCTCATGAGCTTGCAGTCCGATGTCAACTGGGGTCTGCAGTCATCTGAAAGTCTGGCTGGGGCTGAAGGTTCCACTTCCAGTGAGGCTCACTCATATGACGGGCAAGTTGGTTCCTCTCCTGTGGGCCTCTCCACAGTAATGTTTGAGTGCGTGCATCGAAAGGCAGCAGGCTTCCCCCAGAGCAGTGGTCGGCAAACTCATTAATCAACAGTGCCAAATATCAACAGTACAACGATTGAAATTTCTTTTGAGAGCCAAATTTTGTAAACTTAAACTTCTTCTAACGCCACTTCTTCAAAATAGGCTCACCCAGGCCGTGGTATTTTGTGGAAGAGCCACACTTTCAAGGGGCCAAAGAGCCTCATGTGGCTCGCGAGCCGCAGTTTGCCGACCACGGCCCCAGAGTAAGCAATCCAGGAGGAAAACAATCTTGTTCAGGTAGATTTGACCCAGCATTTCGCAAGCTTGTAGGAGCACAGCACATTCTTTTTTTGTTGTTGCTGCTTTTTTTCCCTTTTCCCGTCTGAAGGTATAAGCCTCCCATTTGGGAGCATTGCCTACGTCCTGGAGGCATGATCGTGGATAAGCCACTAAGACTTTTGGAACCATAGCCAGCCCATCAGTACAATGTGGGTAGTACACACTTCATAGGGCTGTTGAGAGAATTACATAATAAAGGCACCTCACTTGGTATTTGGGTCACCGTAAGAGCTTAGGCTTGACAGGAAGAGCTTGACCCTTTGGGTTCCAATCCCCACTCCACCAGGAAGGAGCTGTTGGACCACGGCCAAGTCCCTTTAGCGCTCCTTGAATTTTCTCGTCTGTAGAGCTAGGAGCATCATTGCACCTACCTCCTAGCTTTAGCATGGGATAACATAAAAGGAAGCGTGTGCGATGTGAAATGCATGCGTGGCCCACTCCGGGAGCTCTGGAGTTGTCAGAGGTCATCATGACTGCGGTGGCCAGAGGTCCCAAAGCTGGTAGGTGACAAAGTCAAGGAATGATCCCTGGCCCACCTGCCTCACAGCACATGTGCTTTTTCCTCCATGTGACTTTCAAGCAACAGAAGTGAGATGTGATCATTTTCCGAGTGACTCTGGGCAGTTGGAGACAAGTGGGTGGTGACAGTTCCGGAGAGCTTCCCAGAAGTGGTAGGGTTGCAGGAGGTATTTAAAGACAAGGAGGCAGGTGGCTGGGCAGATGGGGGTGGCAGGGTTTACACACTCAGGACAGCCGGGACAACGGCTTGGAAGAGTGAGTGGCAGCGGCTGCAAGACGCCAGCTTTGTAGGAACAAAGCAGCAGGTGAGGGCCACAGAGAGGCACCCAGGGAGGGCGGAGGCAGAATAAAACCCTCCGCTGGCAGACAGCGGCCCCATTTGCCTTTTTCAATCAATTAGCCAACAATTGAGGGGCTGGCCCTGAAGCGAAGCCCAATTTCCCTCCCTCCCGGCCACCTCCCTTCAGCAATGGCTGCACAGATAGCAGTTTAACTTCTGAGACCTTCTCCTTCCCCCTGAAGCCGCCATCCGTCCCACAGAAATTTGTTTTGATTATTGAGCTCCTATTTCTGCTTTCGCCATCACTGCAGATCAGTTTGGGTTTTGTCTCCCAGCCAAGTGCTTTTCATATTTTCCAGATCACTCAAAAGTCTGTATGTGCTGCCCGGAGCAGGTTTAAGGAACAATCAGAGATTTCTTTCTGAATAAGCAGTTATTTGTACTTTGTCTTGCTTTTCTTAGTTACTAAAGAAAAACAGAGACATAAAGAAAGCACTGGCAATGCTGAGTTGAGCAGCAGAAATGTCCATGGTAGTGACTTTGCAAATAAATAGTAACATTGGCAGGGGCATAAGAGTCTCATTGAGGAAATCTGCTCGGTGACTGCTGGCAGGGTTAACACTTTCGGCACAGCGTAATCAAGGAAAGACTATAAGCTTTGCACAAAGTGACCTCGGACTGTTCTAAAAGCAAATGCCAACCAAGGATCCCAGGATACTTTTCCAGACCAGTGACAGTGCATGGGATGTGGGGTGGGACAGGGAGAGAGACCGAGAGACAGAGGGAAACAAGTCTAATCGAAACTGTGTTTATGGGAAAATGAGGAATAGTTCCTAAATTATTTCAGTAATTATGGTGAATCTAGTTACATTCTGTTTCATTCTCTATTTTCATCATGGTTTTGCTCAAAGCCACGAGATTTTTTTTTTTAATGGGGTGTAAAATGCAGTATTTTTCTTGTAGAGGGTGTCATTGTAAAGAAAATAGAATCCTTCACCCTAGCCAGGTTTGCTCAGTGGGTAGAGCCTCGGCCTGAGGACTGAAGGGTCCCAGGTTCCATTCCCATCAAGGGCATGTACCTTGGTTGCAGGCTCTTCCCCGTCCCGGGCCCTGGGCAGGGAGAGTGCAGGAGGCAACCAATCAAAATGTTTCTCTCACATCGATTTTTCTCTCTGACTTTCCCTCTCTCTCCACTCTCTCTAAAAATCATTGGGAAAATATCCTTGGGTGAGGATTTAAAAAAGAAAAAAAAAATAGAATCCTTTGAGCAGAAATTGAAATGACTAAATACTTGGGACCCCCAGCACCCCTTCCCTGGAGACCTGGCAGATGACAATGTGGGCAAAGCTTGTCTGCCCTGTATCCCTGTTTTGGGCTGTCAGATTCAGCAAATAGAAATGCAGGCCACCCAGATCAATTTGAAGATCAGATAAACTACTAATAATTTTTTACTATAAGTATGTTCTGAACATTGTACAGGACAAACTAAAATACTATTTATTGTTTATCTGATTTAACTGAATACCCTATATTTCATTTAACTACAATGTTCAAGTTGACTGCAGATGTGTAGGTTTATTTCTAGACCCTCAATTCTTTTCTCTTAATCTATATGTCTATCTTCCTGTCTATACGACATAGTCTTGATTGCTGTGGCTTTGTAATAAGTTTTGAAATGGGAAAGTTTGAGTCTTCCGACTTTGTTTTTCTTTTTAAAGATTGATTTGCCTCTTCTGGACCCTTTCTATTTACACATGAATTTTAGGACTAGGTTATCAATTTCTGCAATAAAGCCAGCTGTGGTTTTGATATGAATTGCTTTGAATCTTCTGATTCATGAACATGGGATGTCTTTCCATTTGTTTAGGTCTTTATTTATTTTACTGATGCTTTTTAGTTTCCAGTATACAAATCTTACACTTCTTTTGTTAATCTTATTTTTCAGTATTTTATTCTTTTTAATGCTATCGTAAATAAAATTGTTTTCTTTTTTAAAAACATGTATTGATTTCAGAGAGAAGAAGGGAGAGGGATAGAAACATCAATGATGACAGAGAATCATTGATCAGCTGCCTTCTTCATGCCCCCCAATTTGGGATCGAGCCCACAACCCAGGCATATGCCCTGACCGGGAATAGAACTGTGACCTCCGGGTTCATGGGTTGATGTTCAACTACTGAGCCACACTGGCCAGGCATCGAATTGTTTTCTTAATTACATTTTCAGATTGTTTGTTGCTAATATGTAGAATTAAAATTGATTTTGGTATACTGATGGCTATAATATTTAAAAGTGTACATTTAAAAGTGAGATATAATTCGCATTCTAATTGCCTGCTAAAGGACATGAGCTTTTCTAGTAATTTCATTAGCTTGGCTCTTTGGGAAAATGCCACTGGCATTGGCTAAGGGACCATAAACACATACCTGTTGGATTGTAGGCTTGGATAACTCATAGAAGTGGGGAGAAGCAAGACCCCCACAGGCCAATGTGCTGTCCTTCAGTGTTGTAACTACTAGTTTCTCTTACTAGACTTCAAATTCTGACAGCAGCAGTATCAGGGTCTTCTGCACCAGTGGCTCTCTAAAGCCCAGGCTGGTGTCTGCTATAAGGGTGCTGCCTGGCTGTCTGACTGAAAGAATGGAACCACTCAGGGAAGCAGAGCTCAAGGGGATGCTATGTTCCTTAGGGACCTGGCCTCCTACTGTGGTCAGGTGTGGCTCATTGACTAGTACAAGCACCCTTTTCCTAAAAGACCATTCTCGAGGGCTGTGATAGTGTTATTATCTCTGTGACACACTCTGCTATTCTTATTGTAGTCACTTTATAGAACTTTTTAAAAATATGTGGTAGAGCAGGTTGTCCCTTATTATTCTTTAATAATCCTCTTGATCAATTCAAGATCCTCTTGACAATTTTTGAAATTTTATTTTTCAGATCTTTTTCATTACTGGATTGTTTAGTTGGATTTTGACTGAATTCAATAACATTTTTATTTATTTATTTGAAAGGGATTTTATTTTCATGATTTTTTCTAAGACAAGATTTTGGTATGTGTCTCCATTTGTTCAAGACATGCTTTGTTTTCTTCAATTAAATCATACTGATTTATTCTTATAAGCTCTAACTTCCTTTGTTAAATTTGTTTATGACACCTCTTTTTAAATATGTATTTTGTAATGTCTGTATGTAACTTAGTACTAATATAAAGAGAAGTTGTTGATTTTTAAAAATATTTATCTTATAGTCAGCCACTCTACAAATTCTCATATTGGTTTATTATTTCTATGGAGTCATTTGGGATTTCTAGGCATGAAAATATATTAAATGTAAACAAAAAATAACTTTGCCTTTAAAACAAATTGAAATTCTCATTTGCTTTTCTTGTCTTATTACATAGTTAGAACCTCCCAAACAATGCTACATAGTAGTGTTGATATCTGTTTACCTGTTATTAAAGTCAAGAGCATTTGCTCTTGAAAATTTTGTAGCCAATACAAACTTTAGTACAAAACAGGGAAAACAAACTATATCCCTTTGGAATTACAGCAATTATATTTCAGATATGTAATAATGGGCAATGCTCTGAGAGCAGAATAAGTTTGAGTCTATGGATAGAAATAGTGACTTTAAGGAATTTTTCATTCTTTAAATTCTTAAAGGAATGGTGGGAGAGAGGAGCCAAAAAGAATCTGATATATTCAAGATAGCAGATTAAAAATTTAAAGATTAGGAACAGCTGGGGAGAGCAAGTGAGCAGAGATCAGAAAGCAGGATTTTCTTGGGCGAAAGCCAAAAACACCAGCTGGGAGTTGACCACTATGTCAAAACAGTTTTACGCAGAAGCCAACGAGGGAATATGAATCTCTGATAGTAAAGAATCTTGAAGATTAATAGAAAGTCTTGACAAGCATCTTTCAGAACAGAGTTCTTCAAACTTCCAAACATGTCTGATCTTCCTATGGTATGGTTGAGTTCTTCCCCTAGCATAGTGCCTTGTATACAGTGGATCTTTTTTTTTTTAATTTGTTGAACTCATAGACTAGGAGAAAAACAATAGCATCTCAAAAGCCAAAGGAAAGGTGGCAACATCTAATACCAAAGGAGAAAACTTTTTAAAGTCTTTTTTTAAGTAAGGATTTTACTGAACTATAGTGTGTGCAGAAAAGTACATAAATCATATACCCAAAAAATTATCACCTCCATCTAACCACCACTGACAAAAATCAGAACATCACCTATTCCCTAGAAGTTCCCCTTGATCCTCCTCCTACTCACTACTCCCATAAGAGTAATCACAAATAACACAGATTCGTTTTAGCTACTTTATAACTTTGTATAAATAAAGTCATACAGTACAAGCTTTTTTCGTATCTGACTTCTTTTGCTCAACATTGTGTTTTTGAAATTCCTACATGTTGCCTGGCCAGTGTGGCTCAGTGGTTGAGCATCTACTCATAAACCAGCAGGTCATGGTTCGATTCCTGTTCAGTGCACATGCCAGGGTTGCGGGCTCGATCCTTAGTAGGGAGCGTGCAGGAGGCAGCCAATCAATTAGCTCTGTTTGCAAATAAAGGTCACATTCTGACGTTCCAGGGGTTAGAACTTAACATATCTCTTTGGGGGGACACAATTCAAACCAGAACATACCCCTTCATTCTTCACTCCTAACAATTGTGGATGTATTGTGGAGAAGAATGTCTAGGCATTTACAAAGGCATGTATGTAATACGTATGTGTTGACTTGCACACAAACATATATAATATACAACCATACAATACATGTTATTTGACATATTGCTCTTCTAAAAATTCTTATTGTGGTAAAACATACCTAACATCACATTCATCATTTTAACTATTTTTTTAAGTGTACAATTCAGTGGCGTTAAGAACATTCACAGTGTTATGCAACCATCGCCACTATCTATTTTAGAAACTTTATTATTCCAAATAGAAACTCTGTCCATTAAGCAATAACTCCTCATTCTCCCCTGCTCCTAGCCCCTAATAATGTCTATTCTGTCTTCTGTCCCTATAAATTTGCCTATTCTAGATACCTCAAATCAGTGAAATTATATAATACTTGTCCTCTTCGGTCTGGCTTATTTCACTTAGCCTAATGTTTTCAAGGTTCATCCATTCAGTAAGGTAGTATCCGTCAGAACTTCATTCCTTCTTATGGCTGAATAATATTACATTGTATTTATAGGCCACATTTTATCTATTCATCTGTTGATGGGCACTCAGGTTGTTTCCACCTTTTGGCTACTGGGAATAATACTGCTATGAACATTGGTGTACAAGCATCTGTTTGAGTCCCTCTTTTCAACTCTGACATATTGTTTTTGCCACTTGATAAATTGTGGACGTCTCTTTAAGTCAGGATAGATAGTTACCTCTTTCTTTTCTCCAATTCCTTTGTATTCCATAGTATGATGTGTGGATGACATTGAATAAAACTAAACATTACCACCCCCCTTGGGTGGTGAAGATTAAGAGAGAACCTGGGGCTGTATTGTGTAAACACAAGTTTTCTAAAAATGGAGCTTGTGGAACCCTAAGTTTTCACAGACATACTCTTCTAGGGTCACACATTTCCTTTGCACAATGAAATTGTGTGCTTTCATTTTTGAGAGCATCTAAATATAGTTGTAAGCATTACCTGGACCATCGGAATTATCAGCTTCCAACCAAGTATTGTCAACCAACGTTGATGCGCTTATCTACTGATGTGTTATGATTGCACTGATGCCAAGTCGAGGAGTAACACACACAAAAAAAGAAAAATGGAGGCAAACCTAGTAAGTTCACTCCAATTGCAGAATGCAGGTTTTTAAGTAGTTTGAATAGAGAAAATGCTGGAGGAAGGGGAACATCACAGTACTGAGAAGCCAAATGAGAAGAGTCTGCAACAACATAAGCTGATGAACAAAAATAGATCCAGAGACATAGAAGCATTGAACAGACCATCAAACCTCAGAGGGAAGGCGGGGAGGGGAGGGGTGGAGAGGGGGCGCGGGCGGGGTAAGAGATCAACCAAAGGACTTCTATACATGCAAGTGGGCATAACCAATGGACACAGACAGTTGGGGGGTGAATGCATGTGCTGGGGGGTGGGAGCAGCTGGGGAGAGGTCAATGGGGGGGAAAGGAGACATATATAATACTTTAAACAATAAAGAATTTAAATTGAAAAAAAAAGAAAAAAAGAATCTGCAATGGAGTAGTCAGCACTGTTTTCACAATGAAGGGGAAAGGCTGCAATGTTGTAGACCACAGAATATCTATAGGTTTTCATAGTTCTGCGTGAATATAATTTTAAAATTTGCTTTGGGTTCTATCATTGCATATGTAAAAACTATAAGTATAAAGAGGTTATAACTAAAGTTGTCTATCGTAGGTTTTACAGATGCATTCTTTGAAAAGTAGTTCAAATCAATAACACATTTTTGTGTTCTATTTTCTATCCCAGAGTTTCATACATGGCTCAAGTCAGAAACACTAACCTAGTGGCTCACTTGACGCAGACTTTCTAGATCAGAGCCATTACAAAGGAAAACTGTCCACACAAACAGCCAAATAGGCCTTTGCCTGGAGGACATCCATTTTTGAACATGAATGTGAATTTGTGTATCAATGTTTCTCTAGTCCCAAGTCAGCATGAATAATTCACGACAATGGGCCTGTCAGGAAGACTGGGCCTAGGAACTAGGCTGGCTTTGCTTCTTGACCTGACTCAACCACATCTAAACCCCGGCTGTCTCTTCTCTAAACTAAGGATTGATAGTAAAATTTACATGTTTGCTACAAGGATTGATTATACTGAACATATTTAGAGCATCTGGGGAATATTAGGGGTATTCAGTGATAGCCACTGATATAAGGACATTTGAGCTGTAGGTTTGGGCTATGTTCCATGAGCTTTGTGTCATGCTTAAGCCTTTTCCACACTTGAGAAAATAGTCTAAACTGGGTAACCCAATATTACATATATCATCAAAGTAGTATTTGCCTAAACTATTATAGAATGCAAAAATACAAACAAAATAAAACAAAACTCTTATATCAGATTCTAAATAACTGAAATTGTCAGCTACTCCTGGTTAGTTAAAATTTTTAAAGCATATATTTCAGCTTATAATATTACAAATATTTCTAAAGTCCTCCAGTCCATCTTTAAATGGTATATTTTATGGATTTGCCTCAGCATTCCTGGTCATGACTAAAATCACTGAAACATGAATGTCTCTGTGAGTGGAAATGTCCAAGGTGTATATGAAATTGAGAAAAATCGACATTCACTTCAGTTATAAACTACAAGTTTATTTGTGTATTTTATGAAAATCCTGGCATCTGCTTTCTTTCTTGTGCATGATTTTTTTTTTAAATTCTAAAGTTCAAGTGTAATGAGGGTGGAGATTCTCGTCCCTCTGAGTTCACAAATAGTAATCATGTCATTAAATAGTTACGTGGCCTAAAACCACATTGGTGCAAAATAATGTTAATCATGTTTAAAGGTTTTGTAATTCTACTTTATTTATAAATTCCATCTCTCCCCCTATCAGTAATAAAAACATTGAGTTACAAGGTTGGGGACATGCCTAATTGTGTCTTCTGTGGAGCTCCCGTCAGTCCGCTTTCCCCCCACCTGCACTGTATCATTCTGATCCACATAATCCTGCACCTAGACAGGTAGGCACAATGGCATCCTAGCTGGATCCTTGCTTCCACTCTAGCCCCTTCCAATCCATTCTCCAGACAATATGTCAGACTGGCTTTCTTAACTGTAAACCAATTCATGCCACTGTCTGCTTAAGACTCTCCAGGGGTTCCTATTTCAAATCTCAGGGTCTTAGCACTTGCAACGTCTTCTGCCTGGTTGCTTCCTTCGTGTCAAAGCTTCTCTAACTCCTCAGAGAAGCCATCCCTCCCCACTGGTGACATCCCTCTGTGTCCAACATCCAGTTTTATTTTCTTTTAATCACTCAATACTCTGAGTTCATCTTTCCCATTTATTGAGTCACTAGCTTATGCTATAGCATCTCTCCCCCTTGAACATAAGCTGCAGGAGTGTCTTGTCATTCTGTGCAGTATACCTTCACATAGAAGTCTTTCAATAGGACTACTTAAACACATGGATGAATGGATATATACTTCAGTCATCACCTAAATTCTATTCCTGGTTGGTTACCATGTAATGAAGTCATCTCTGGCAAAACTGAGCCTCTTTAGGCCTCAGATTCCCTATGAATAATTAGTAACTGGACTAGATATTTGTTAAGAGCTCTTCTCTTATATTTTCATGCTTCATATTCAAGTATTATTTCACTCTTTTCCTCCACCTCTTCTCCTCTTAGTCCCCTCGTCCTTTTCCTCCTTCTCCCTTTCTCCCCCTCCCTTTCTCTTTCTATCTCTCTCTGCAGCATTTCCTTAAGTCTATGAATAGTTCTAAACCAGTTGGAGATAGTTTATGCATAAACACAGACTCTCAAGGATGTGTGATCTCTAGACACTGAATTGTCCTCCCGACCACATGTTGTAGTGTTTATTCCCTTGCCCAGCCAACCCCATCCAAACCACACCCTTCACTGCCAAGCCACAGCCCCACCCTACCTTTGGAAATAAAAATGGAATAGAAGGTTTCTGAAAAAAAAAGCACAAATTTTAACTAGTATAATGTTTCTGAAGAAATCAGGGTGTAACTGAGAGGATTGATAACAACTTTGTAAAATTTCTTAATATATGAGTCCATGAAGCTAATAGGAGACAGTGATATGAGATTTTGGATACTGCAAGAGACGCTTTTGAAATTATTTATTTTCTTATCCATACCTATTTGTAGTGACTGTCCTTGTATATGCTTAACTTTCAGCTATTTAGTTTATAATATGCCAGAAATATACATTAAAAATATAGTAACAATTAGATAGCAACATTACACACTAGAACTTACACTGGTCCTTATTTCAGATCCTGTGAAAAATGGTTTCAGAAAATGAAAAAGGAAATTTCTTGCAGGTCTAAAATAATTGAAGTAATCTGCAAGGTCAGATTTTTATTTTCTTGTAAATGAATATCTACAATCCAAGTTTTAAAACCACATGAAGACTTAAAATCACAGCGTTTATGAGCTGGAGGAACATTATGGCCTTCATTAACAAATGAGAACATGGAAACTCAGATCAAATGACTAGGCCAAGGTCACAGAGCTCATTAGTGCTGAAGCTGGAACTAAACCTCTGGTCTCCCGGTTGGTGACTTTCTCATCGCATGAAGCTACCTTTCTGAGACCCTATAGTTCTTTGCCACTTTCAATCATACGTGCCAACCCAGTAGATTAGAATATAAATCATCAGTCCGTTAACTGAGAAACTACTCAAGGAATTATAGTGTTAGTTGTTGTGTTGCTGTTATAGTACTTGCTAGTATTTGTTTAGTTTATGTGTCAGGTACTCCATTATGTATGTTACCTGTATTATCCTCTTTAATCCTTAATTAGCCCTAAAGGGTAGGTAATAATGATAATCATCATCACTAACACATCACATGTAAGCCTTTTATATCTAACTAGATGCCTGGTGCATGAAAATTCATGCACTGGAGGGCGGGGGGGTGTCCCTCAGCCCGGCCTGCCCCCTCTCACAATCTGGGAGCCTTCAGGGGCAGGAGGTGACAAGTGATCAGGGGAAGGTGACACCCCCATCACACCTCTGCTGCTGCCATTGCCAGCAGCATAAGCCTGGGCCGGCCCTGGTTACCTGAGCCTCGGGCAGCCCTGGGCAGCTGGGAAGCTGCCATCCGAGGCTTGCCTGCACTTCAGGCTGGCCCTGGGCAGCTGGGCAGTCGACATCTGAGGCTTGCCTATGCCTCAGACCAGCCCTGGGTGGCTGGGGGGCTGAGGGGACTGGGCACTGCCATCTTGTGGCTGTGGGCACCGCTATCTTTGAGGGTGTGGCAGTCAATTAGCACATTTCCTCCTTATTGGCTGTGGGCACCACCATCTTTGTGAGGGTGTGATGGTCAATTAGCATATTCCCTCTTTATTAGATAGGATAAGTCATTTAATCTTCAAAATGATCCTATAAAATAGTATTATTAATTACTCCTATTTTACAGTTGAAGATACTGAGTCATAAAGAGGTTGAGTCATGCTCAAGTCCAAACTCAAATTCATACCCGTAAACCAACTTATATGCTGCTTCTCTGTGCTATACCACCTACTTTTTAGTTTCTACTTTCCCTTCACCACACTGTTAGAAGAAATAATAAGTAGCCAACTTGAGCTTCTTCTCCCTGCATTTATCTATCTTCTCAATATTAGCTGGTGGTAGAGACATTTAAAGATAGAGAAACCAAAAAGGAAGAGAATAACTTGAGTAACTTGGACAATCCAGGATTTTATCCTATCATCAATGCTTAAACTACAACCAGTTATGACTATGGCCTAGGAAAATATGTTTTCTACATATGGTGACCTGGGTGAAACCATACTCTGTAAATTACACTGTAAGCTAGATTCCTTCTGCAAGAAGGAGCAGAGACAAGCTCGTGTTACATCAGTTATTGGGAGAATTCGTCATGCAGGGAAGTGATGAAGCACAGAAAATGATCTCAATGGCCGCTCAGCCAGGCCTCATGGAGCATCATTCACTTTTCTTGCAATATTAGCTCTAGTCATTCAGCAGTTCTAGTTGTGCACCATAGTCATTACTTAGCTTCTCCTCTGATCACCTGTCTCTCCCAACCTGCTCACTACTAATTGCCATTTCTCTGTTCTCCTCTCCTACCACTCTCTTCCGCCTCTGTTTTGGGTCTCTCTTCTTCTGCCTCTCACCTATGTTTTTTTTTTTTTTTTTTTTTTATTTCTGAAGGGCTCGCATCCAATTCCATAAGAAAGAGAGGATCTGATTGGGTGTGTGGGTAGATCTATGCTCCCATTGGGCAGAGTACTCACATTAGGCATCTCAAAGTCTATGAATGGCTGCCTCACCCAACCCCAAGGGAAATGCGTCTGGGTCCATTAGCCACAGACAAGGTGGCAGAATTATGTAGAGCAAAACATGAACCTGTATGTTTAGAAAGAAACTTTGAGCATGGCAGGTATTTTGTATGACTAGTCTGGTACAACACAAATCTTTCATGTACTAATGGTGCTAATCAGGACAAAAGCACTTGGCTAAAAAAAAAAAAAAATTAAATTAAGCATAGAAACCAAAAAAATAAAGGATCATTGCTGACTGTTCTCTCATTATAGACTTTGGCTAGAGTTCCATTTTAGCTGTGGCAGACTCAGAATTGGACATTATAAACATTGTAATTCTCTTTACCCTAAACTCTCTTACCCAGTGGTTCTCAAACTTTCTAATATTGTGACCCTTTAATACAGTTCCTCATGTTGTGGTGACCCCCAACCATAAAATTATTTTCGTTGCTACTTCATAACTGTAATTTTGCTACTGTTAATGAATCGTAATGTAAATATCTGTGTTTTCCGATGGTCTTAGGCTCTACAGCAGCAGTCCTCAACCTGTGGGTTATGACCCATAGGTTGAGAACTGCTAGCAGGGTCTTAACCACTTATGTTTTATTCCTTAAACCACTTAAAACAGTATCTTGCATATAAAAGGTATAAAAATATAGTAGGGGGGTGCATGCGAAAGGCATGCTTGTGCCCACTGTGTAGATGAGGAAATTAAAACACGCCATTTGGGAATTAAGGAAAAGGTTGCATTGACTCATGATGGCCCTAAGCTGTTCACTGCCTTTGAATCTCAACTTAGTTTAAATAGGAAGTAACTAGTTAAAAACAGGAGAAGAGGAGATTGACAAAGAGTAAAATGAGCAGGAAAATAATGAGAAGAGACAGGGAAGGAAAAGATGGATGCATCAACTGAGGGCTGAGATAATGGATAAGCAGGAAAGAGGAGGGGATTTTCTGTTTGTTTATTTGTTGGTTGTTGTTTTGTTTTTTGTTTGTTTGTTTGTTTTTTCAAGAGGGAGGAGATAGGAAATAAAGGCAGAAGAAAAAGCCAGGAAAGCATTTTTCTCATCTTTTGAAGAAAAATGCTTTATGTCAACCAGAAGAGCTAATCTGGACTTTGGGAAGTAGAAAAGAAATGAGGAAGGCTAAATCCCTTGGTCAAAGGTAAGAGAACTGAGAAAAGTAAATAGAAGATAAAGGGGAAGAAGAGAGGGAAGTGGTTGGTCCTTTTTTGGTTATTAAAGTTATTCCAAACAAAATCAGTTTTTGACAACTTTGCAAAATCAAAGGAAAAAAAGAAAACCGCAGTGAAAGGAACTGAAGAGGCCAGATTGTACTTTTCTTGTTACAATGGAATATATGACTATACTTTTAAAGTTACTTCCACCTTCTGCTCTGTTCTAATGATAATGTGGACCTAAACAGCGCCCTGAAATATCCGATGTTCTGTAGGGACCAGGAATGTGACCAGGTAGGTGACCCTTTGAAAGAAATCTTGTGCAGTTTGGATAATTGTAGGCAGAACTTCTAAACCATCAGTTTAAACCCTCTGTCAGCAAGTAAGAACTTTTCAACCATTTTAAACAAGAGCATTCTAATGACTGTCTAATTAGCCATGTGTTATGACCATCCTAACTTGATTCCTACAATGCAAAATTATCAGAGAAAAATTAGTTCTTATTTAAATTGGGAATCAAAAGATAGATGTGTGACATTGTTTCCCTTAGCTTTAGGATCCCTTTTTCATCCAGTCTCCTCTTACCACTCTGATGGCTACTCTGGAGAGGTTTTCTATGTTGTTTTGTTTGAAGACTCCTCTTCCTAGATTCTTCCCTGTGTTGGCATTTCTCAGGAGTCCATCTTTGACTCTCTGCTTTTCTGACATTACACTATCTCATTGGTCACCTGCTCTAGTTCCCTTATTTCAATTATTATTCATAGGCAGATGACTTCCCATACTCTATCTGCCTCTTAACCCCTACAGAGCTTCTGAACTGTAATTCCAACAGTCTGGACATCTCTAGTGTGGTCCTCAGGCACCACAAACTTCACATGTCCAAAACTGATCTTATCTCCCTACCCACCCACCCACCCCCCAGCCCGCTCCCAAACTTATTCTTCTTCCTGGATGCTCTTATGCCAGCATTATCATCCATCAAATTTCCAGAAGCACAATCCTGGGTATTACCTTTAATTTCTCCTTCAGCTACATACCCAGTTATCTGATTCCACGAAGTCTACCTAGTATATATTTCTTGAATTGTCCACATCTATCCATGTCAATTAATTCCTACTCATCCTCAGAGCTCCACAAGGAAATCTCCCTGACTTTCCTTCCCCAGGCATGTCAGATCCCCCAATGTTACTCTTTCTCTTTACTCTGTGTCTCTCATTTGCAAATATATTGGTTTATGGTAGACTAAGCTGAAGTAGCAAACAGACCCAAATATGTAATTATTCAGCTATCTCCTGTTCACATCATACTCCTGGGTTGGCATTCAGATTAGCAATGCAACTTTCTTCACACATTTAGGGGCCCAAGCTCCTCTTGGTTTATTGCTCTGCCATGCCCCATCACCTCTATTTAGATATCATAGGCTAGACTTCAGTCACATGACCTCACTGCAAGGGAGGCTGGGAAATGTAGTTCACCTGTCTGCCTGGACAAAGAAGCAAACAACATATCTGGGGAAAAAGCAGTCTCTGCCACAATAGCACTTATCACAATTGCCATTTTCCATTTATTTGTACAATTGAATTATTACTGTCTGTTTCCTCCACCAGATTTTAAACTCTGTAAATGGAGATGAGTTTTTGTTCACAATCTGGTCCCAATGAGCCTCAATAAATATATGTTGAGTTAATAAATAAATTATTACTAATATAAATCTCTAGCATATCTAGCCTAGAGCACCATAACAGCCTCTTAACTGGCCTCTCCTCTTTGTCCCTCCCTAGTGTAGCTCCTTCAAAGTGATCTTCCTTAGTGATACATTTGATCCTGCCATTTCTTCTATTTTAAAATTCTTCAATAGCCCTGCATTGCTCTCAGAACTCATTATCTTGCCATGCAGTTCCCTTCCTGTTCATCTTTCCAGCTTTGCTCTCATCACTATTCTCTTTGCACATTCCCTCCCATTACACAAGCTCCCTCTCTCGAACAAATACACACTCACTTTCTCCCTCTCCCATCTAGCCACACTCAAACAGACATTTCCCCCAAAGCACCATGCCCTTCTCCTGGCTAACTGTTCATTGCCTTTGAATCTCAACTCAGTTTATCACTTTATTAAGGATGTCCCTTAACCCCCACGATGATGTTGGTGCCTTTTCCCTGTGCCCCTATGGCCCTTTACCTACTGTGTCAGGTATTTTATGATTTCCCTGAAGTTAGCAAGTTCTTCTTCCCCAGCAGACTGTCCTGCTACATCTCATTCCCTGTAGTGTTCCCAGCACTTAACACAGTGCTTAGCACATAGTATACATCCTGGAAATAGAGGAAGGAAGGAAGGAAAAGGAAGGAAGGAAGGAAGGAAGGAAGGAAGGAAGGAAGGAAGGAAGGAAGGAAGGAAAGAAGGAAAGAAGGAAAGGTTCAATATCCAAAAGCTCAGGTATCACTGGTGACATCTGTTGAGAAAGCTTCAGTAGAAGAAACACCACAATTCCCAGGTAAAATTGTGCTAAACTTAGAAGTGTCTATTAACAAAAAATTTTCCCAATTTCTTTCCATAATCTGAACCTCTTAATCATCACTTTATTGCAAAAGTTCCAAAGAGGTGCTTTACTTCTCTTCTATACCATTAATTTTTAAAACCAGAAAACCTTAAACTTGCACTTTCTGATGAAGCAAATGGTCAATAACTTGCCTCTTCTCTTGATTTCAAGGTAGAGCAGGAGAAGGGGTTACACAGGATCCCATTTACTGGGGCTCATGGAGCTTGACTGGATCTCTAAATCCAGGCTGTAAAATATAAGAGGGCCTGATTTTCCCCACGTCCTATTTGCTTGTGTGTGTTCCAGAGTCTTGGAGTCTGAAGGGGGTGGGGCTTGGAGATGGGACAAGGCTTGTTCTTGGTCCAGCCTCCCAGAGTAAATGCAATTCAGCAGCCAGAATAACAGACTCCCCGTTTAGGAATTTGCCATGGATGCTGCCCAAGGATCATTCTTGGGCTCCTCTGAGTGCACTGGACTAACTGGAAAAAAAAAAAAAGAAGCAACTTGTATTCATATGTAAATGTCCATATTCTATCATCACCTGAGCAAGAACAATAGATTTCTAAGTGCACGTTATTGCTAAAGGCAAAGGAATGAACTTAATTAGGCATTTTCATGTCAGGAAACTTTACAATTTCAATATAAGAGTAACAGGTACTTGCAGTAGTGAGAATGCAAAGATCTTCCAACTTAATTTTTCTGCTCAATTACAACTGACATTCTTAGAATAACAAAAGAATTTTTTGAAGTGTAAGCTTCTAAACCAACACTTCTACTAGTATTCCAAGAACTTGACTGAATTTCCTAAAACTTGGTTGAGTGAAGTCTGTACGCTGTTTTGACTTTGATATGGAGGGAGGAAGGAACATAGTACCTGCCATGATTTAGCTTCAACTTCCCTCTCTATCTTTTTGTCAGCCCCGTCAGAAAATCACCCTCTCTGCTTGCCTCACTCCTTTATTTTTCTAAAGCAGCATCCTCTTCTGTATAAGGTTCTGATCCAAAATAATCAGTATTGGAAGTTGAGCTGTTTTTGCTTCATTTCTGTGGCCTGAGTCATTCTCTCCAATACCAGGCTGCCCGTAGGGAAGATGCAGAGGAAATGATGTAATTCTCTTTGGTCTCTTTGACGCTTTGGGCCTGAGCCTTAATGAATCTGTTTTCTAATCAGCCAGCAAGGAGTACAGTGAACTAAAACGTGCGTCTTCTCCGTTCTCCTCACTAAAGGCACACACACCGTTTGCTCCTTCAGCCAGTTCAGGTGATTTTGCCAGAATTCCTGCATAAATCTTCTGGGCATCATTGTCCAGCAGCTGGAAGCAAAGGGATTTTTAATGCCTACTTTACCAGCTGGAACCCCAAAAGTAGAAAGTGTCTTGTCCAAGGTCAAGCAGGACTGAAAGGAGAGGGAGCAGCATTGGAGGAGGGCTGGGGATGCTGGCGGGGAAAGGGGTGGTAAATATCTGTCTCCCGATTCCTCTGCTCCATCCCCACCATAATGCCCTTTCTATGCAAATGAGGCAAACACAAATCTAAATTTAGAAGATCTGTTTAGAGCGGATTTCATATATGAACTTGATAAATGTGTGTTCAATTCCTGGACATTTGGACACCATATCATTTTATCATTATAATTTTGAATCAACCTTGCTCTCTTTCCCTGATAATTGGCATCCTGGGCTGTTTGTTCTCTTGGTAAATTGGCAATTGACAGATACACGTGCCTTATTTTGGTAGTGGGGGTGGGACTGGGGGTGGGGGTGGCTGGGATGCTGGGGTCAGGGTGTGCCACCATCTCCCCACTTCAGCTAACTGGAAAACCAGAGCAGGTGGGCTGTTCAAAGCCCTTTCTCAAATACCCTGTCCTCTGAGCGCCCCTCACTGAGGCTGCTGGGAGGCCCACGCTTCCAGCTATTTTAACACGTGGCTCTCCCTGTGGAAATGATGTTTAATCAGTCTGTCTCCTCAAACAGACGGCAGCTTCTTAAAGGCAGGGGCTATGTCTTAAACCATTTTTATAATCCCAGCACTGTAAAGTTTAGTGAAATTCATGAAATGGCTTTTTGAACTAAACTCAGGAAAAGGAGGAACAGATAAGGAGGCGGAGGGAGAACTCAAGGGAGGAAAATGAAGGAGGAGAACGGGGATGTGAATCCCTGTGGGGAGAAAAGAAGAGCCGCGTCCAATGGGCATCCCAACTTTCAGGCAACTAACATTTATTTTTAAGAAAGATCAGGCTCTCAGAAGGAAGCAACAAACTTGCTAAAGAGCGAATGGAAAGACTGCATGGAAAGAGCAAGATTCTGGCTCGGAGAGTAACCTGGTGTTCCTCGGCATGTGGAATGACTGGCGTGGTGGTGAAAGGACTGACTCCTGGCCCCACCCTGGACTAGAACTCAGAGTCTTTGGAAATGGGAGCTCAGAGATTTTTTAACAAGCACCTCAGGTACTAGAGTTTGCCAGGCGTGGGAGGCAGTGTTTCCTAAGTGCACTTCATCCACCTTCATCCCCCACGTCCAGTTAGCATGCAAGATTCTACCTCGAAGACCAAGCCTTCTATGTGAAACCAGGCTTGTCGATTTGGAAAGACCCATGAGACTCCAACACATAAACTATTCCTTTCATTCATTCTACACAGTGTCATTCCACATCCACATGTGTGTATACACATGTGTGTACATACATGTACAGACATGCACATATGTACACATACTTGCTGTAGATTGCAGGTCCCTGCAGTGCCAGCACCTCGAAACACTTGCTTTGTCCCTTAAAATGCCTCCTGACTAGGGCAGCCCTAATCCAGACTGAATATAGAAATTCAAACTAGGGGAGGGGGGCAGTTCAGGGCAAAAACTCTTTGGACAAAATTCCTTGTATTTCAGACATTTGGCTTCTGTTCCTAGATCAAACCAAGAGATATTTGCAGAAAAGAGAAAATGAAAGGTTACTTCTATTTTCTAAAAAAAATATCCAGACTCGGTGACAGATGAACTTGCATTTTGCCTTCATTTTTTCCAAAGTGATTCATTCTTGGTTGCTGAACACCTGCTTTTAAACAGGGCTTTCTTCTCTCTGAGTCCTCAGGGTGAGCCAAGCGTGTTAGAAACCATGAGGTAGGCCTAATACCAGGGCAGGGGCGGTGGGGTGGAGGAGAGTCCTGTTTGATCTACATAATGTAGTCATTGTTTGAAACCATACGTTGCACAGAAAGCTGTGGTTAGGTTTGTGGTGTGAGCAGGGAACTCGGGCAAACGCGGAGAGCAAGCGTTTCCATGGCCAAGGTCAGTGTTTACATTGCAGAGGCCGGAGCCCCTGGTGACACCTTCGAGCGTTCCCTTCCACGAAGACAGCGTTAAGTTTGGGATTTTCTTTGCCTCCAAGTTTTCCAAGGCAACCGCCCACGATAAAAAGGAAGGCTCAGGCAGCAGAACTGACTTGCAGTGAAAACTGGCGTGTGTTGCCCAAGTTTAGTCATTTGTGGGACTGCGTTTGCTCTCTCCCACTTCCCTTCTGCGTTGCCTCAGTCTCTTTTTGCAGCTCCCAGTCAGTTAATTCACATTTCCTGATTTGGCAAGCAGCCCCCCACCCCCAACCTCCTTTTTCTTGGGTAAAACTTCCTGAGTTGACATTAAAGCAAACTGTTACCTCACCCGAGAGCTTTAGGAGGAAAATGGCATTTAGGTTTAATTACATAGAGCCCCACAGTAGTTACCACTTTATAAAACTCAAGTGACTTTTTTTTCCAAGCTCCCTGTTTTCCAAAGCGGGCTGGCTGCTGACCTCCAGGGCCGGCTGCCGCCCAGCACGCCGCCCGGCCTTGGCAGGCTGCGGGATGAGGGCTGGTCCAGCTCTCACCCGCTGGAAAACAGCCAGCCGCAGAGAGAACGCCGATCCCCAAGGCCAATCTGCAACCTCGGAGAAGGAGGGCATACAGTACAGGCCCAGGGACGAACTCTGTGTGGATGGTTTTTACCCAGGGATGTACACCCTCCTTCAGAAGAGCCCATAGGAACTGGCCCAGGAGCTGTTCACACAGCCACTTCTGTCCCCGTCGGCTTTCAGGGAGAAGTGGGGAAGTGGGCAGCAGTTTTCATCAGGGTGACCACAGCCTTTCCCGGGGCCCCTTGCAGACACCCCCGGCGCTTGCCTCTCCAACCGCCTTCCCCTCTTCTTGAAAGCTGCACACAGCCCAGACGCGGCCAGCTCCATGGGCACCTTCCTGGGACTCTGTTCAGGTCCATGCTGGCTCTCAGGGCAATGTCTCCATCATCTCTGGTTTGTGGGGAAAGAGAGTATTGATCCACGCCCCTGCCACCTAAAGCTCTTTGCTCCGATGTTGCCTTCTCTGGACAGAGAGGACTTTTCAGGCCACAGATGTAGTCCCTGCCCTGATGAATCCAATCCTACCCTCTTCTCTGCTTTATTTTCCTCCATAACCTTTGTCACCTCCTAACATGCCTTGTACATACATGCCTTACAA
This sequence comes from Eptesicus fuscus, assembly GCF_027574615.1. Lineage (NCBI taxonomy): Eukaryota > Metazoa > Chordata > Mammalia > Chiroptera > Vespertilionidae > Eptesicus > Eptesicus fuscus. The sequence goes on along the minus strand of NC_072474.1, from coordinate 102,293,884 downwards.
CGCACTTCTGTGTTTTCTTCTTTATCTTCTGCAACCAACCCCACCACATGCACAGGATAGAAAATTTAAGGCTTAGGAATTTGAGCTAGTTTGTCCACGGCTGCAGCCCTAACATCTGGAGCAGTGCCTGGGCCATACTAGATGCTCAATAAGTATTTGTTGAATGATGAATGAATTTGAGAAATTTCTGAAACCAGAAAATAGATGTGGGAAGGTATAGTTTTTGATCAAGGAGAATCTTTCTAAAGGGCCAGGGCTGGAGGTGGGAGATTAGAATGCATGGAGGAAGATAACATGGAAGTGATGGGGGGCTGGCCACTTTGTCATTCAATGTTTGCCGTACACTAGTGAGTTAAGTGTCATTGTTGATATTTCCTAAATGAAGAAAAGGAGTCATGGAAAGTTCACATGCTAACACAAGGTCAGACCCAAGGTTACACAGAGAGAAAGTGGCAGACAGCCTCAGGATGTCTGACTCTGCAGCTGTGTTCTTTCCACGGTGCTGTCGTGGGTTCCCTGACTTCTCTTTGGGACAAAGCCTGGCAATCTGGCATCCTAAGCGGATTCAGTTAAAAATGCACAGACCTGGATTCAGATCCCAGCTCTGCCACTCGTTCGTTAGCTGTGACTCCAGGCCAGACTCTGAATCCCTGTGGGGACCTGTTTCCCTCTGAAGAAAATGAAAAGGCAGGACCTAGCAATCTATGCTTCTACTTACTCCTCCCAAAGGCCGGGTGAGGTAGGAAAGGAATACGTATCAAAAACTCCGGAAGGAGAAATTAAAACCCAGAAAGTCTACATGACTCATGTGTGGTTAAGCAACATGTCAAGTCAGTGGTCCGGAGAAAAACCACCCCGGCAGGAGGTGTTTCAACGTATCACAATTGTCACCTCTTCTCCAAACCACATCGTTTTTATGGCTCAGAGGAGATATTAAGATAGCATGCTAAGTTTGAGCTGTTAGAAATGTGAAGTGTCTATTTTTAAAGTCTCTGATTTAAAACACGTTCTGGAAGTTGACTAATACAAAGGCTTAGAATTTGTGGCATGCTAGATGAGCTCTGGGGGGTTAAGGGTTCTGCCTGGGCCTGGCTGGCTGGACGTGAGGATTAATGTTGCATGTTCTGGTGACATTGGGTCCCTGACATGACGCAATCCACAGAAGGCTATTAAAATACAATCTACAGAAAATCCAAAGTCGCCTTGGGCTCTAGGCTTGTCCTTGCTCTGTGGTCCCACATTGGAATGCTGTCTCTGATGATCACTTGTCTATTTATTGGTTTGCTGGCTAAATACTGTAAGTGAAACACTTAGAATCGTTTAAATTCGTGAGAGAAAGGCAAGTCTTTGCTTCACCAGGACATCAGACCTGCCGTAGTGGCTTTGAGTGTTTGATGCACCTACTGTGTTAAGAAATATCTTTAAATAAGCAAACTTAAAGTTAGGTTTAGCGTCCCTGTATCTTCAGAGAAATGTTATTTTAGAAAAAAAAAAAAAAGAAAGAAAAAAAAAATCCTTCTCTCTGTTTTCCTTGCAGCAACGACAGAATGAAATAACATCCTCCTTCTTCAGCCTATGAAATCAGCTGTGAATTTTTCCTCCTTTTGGCGAGATAGTATTTTTTTATCTTTGCTGGCACAGAATCGCCAGGCCACATAGTTTTCTGTAAGGGAAAAAGCCAAGCTTGTGAAAACTGGACTCTGATCCCTCTCTGTAAAACTAGCACTCATGGAAAACCCAACATTAATGGAATTCCTTAGTTTATGTTTAGGAAACTCCGCTCCACCCCCTGCACCACCCGACAAGCGCTTCTCTCCTCTCCGGTTGGGGACTAGGTTGTAAGACTGAGGGCCATGGAGTCTGGGTTCTCCAATGCATGGGCCCTGGGGGCCAACCTGGCCGAGCAAGAAAGCTGGGACAGCCCGATGGAAAGTCAGATTTGTGTGGAAGAAGGTGTGGAGGACACACAGCCCTACAGGGGTGGAGGGGGGCTGTCCATCTCTTCGGTGGGGTATAAAACTATCTTGGACGGCAGCTGGGATGGAGGAAAAGATGGCAAGTGTTAGCAGAAGGGAGGGACGGTCTGTACTTAGGGGCTCATGTTTTTCACTGAGAGAAATGCCCTCCTGACCTTCTTTAGCCCCAAAAGCCCAGAGGCAGGGTTTTGCTGGCACGCTTAGTGTTTTTGAATGTATTACTTTTCCCCATAGGTTTCTGTCATGCTTTTAAAAATTGGATTCAGCATCTTTGTAAGTTATTTGTGCATGATATCTTCATATTCTTTGTTGCTGGTTATTCTATCTATCTATCTATCTATCTATCTATCTATCTATCTATCTATCTATTTCTTGTTTTCCCAGCTACTAGCTCCTATGACGAATATCTATTGAGTATCTACTATGTGCTAAGCACTGTATATGGTATTGTGAGTGGGAATGCCAAGGCATTGACATTCTAATTAGGAGTTCTTCAATAATTCTGCCCCCATCCCCTCTCTCTGCTGCCTTTGCTTTCTAGTTCCTTTATCATGGATACTTCGTGTTCATCTTCAATTTTTCACCTAAAGACAAGGTTTTAAAATATAATTTTCAAAAAGGTAAAGTCTTAACCCTTGAACAAATATAACATAACCACGTGCTCAAGACTATAACTCATTCATTCATGAGGGAAAGAGAAAGATGTTAAAAGCAGTTCAAAGGACAATGGGAGGAACAAATACATCTGTAGGCAATGTGCGATGCTGAAAGAATTTACTAATACATAGACATGAAATTGCCTGGCACATAGTAGGTACTCAATAAATCTTCGCTATTTATTTGTGTAAATGTCTGTCATACCTGGCAGTTCTTCATAAATATCACTGAATTATACCCGATTCGACAGAAGTGTGGCTAAGGCGAAAGGGGATGGTGAGTCATGCCTTCCCATAAACATGGAGGGACCACTTACAGAAGACAGGCTGTTCTACAAATGATATTCGAAATGTTTACACCAATTCCTGTAGTTGCTTAGACTTGCTTTTAATTTAGGATGAATCTAAGACCAGACTAGACAAGCGATGATGAATTTCAGTAGAACCTCCCAAGAAGGTAGCAGGTTTTTGCATGCCACATTCAAACGTCTCATTTTCAGGTAGAGAGAGGTGGAAGGGTTTTTGTGAGTGAAGTTGAAATTGTCTTTAAGGATTAGAACCATGAAGACACGTTGGTACCCCAGATGTCAGGGTCGAAAAGAAGAAAGCTGTCTGGTGGCCAGGAAAGTCCCGTTTCTTCCCTAGTCTAACCATAGAGAGTGGCACTTGTCCAGGTCAGTTCATTCTCTCTGCCTCAGGTAACTGAGCAGACCATACTTTTTAAACTGTTCTATGAGGTGCTTTAGGAGCTTTGCAAACATTTGATTCGAATTTTATTTTTTTACTGTTTAAAAATTGGTTATTAAAAGCAAATGGGTTGATGGATGCCAGACACGGCATTTTTCAGAGGCCCCCCTCACTGCTTCTAGTTAGCAGAGAGCAGAGTGAGAGTGGTCCCCCCAGTCAGGGTAGAGTCCTCCTGGGGAGTCCTGCTCTGGATGAGCTGTCATACACAGAAGGGGCGGGCAGGAGTGGGATGAAAAACCATGTGATGGTTTTCCAATACTCTGCGAACAGCTATTTCTCATTCAAGCTGTGGATTAGTCGCTGATGATTCTCCTGCCTTTCTCATGTGAATCTTCCTAAAGGAGGGCAATGAAATAATTTAATAATCGGGCTGGAAAACCTTTCTTTAAAAAAAAAGCAAATGGTTTGGGATAATGGAAAAGTTCTGGAAGTGGATCCTGGTAATGGTTGTACAAAGTTGTGAATGTACTGAATGCCACTGAATTATACACTTAATGATTAAAATGGTAACTTTTATGTTATGTATATTTTATCACAGTAAAATAATTTCAAGCAGACGTACACTCTGCTTAAAGAGTTTTATGTTAATTCTTAATATATCATTAATTGGACACTTCCCATGTGCTATCCTGTTTCTATGTAGATTTTGAATAAAATATTTCCTCCCATTTCTATGTATTTAAACAGTATCCTGAGATTGAAGGGTGACTTTTTAAAAATTGTTACCATATGCAACTACATTTATACCCAAATCGATATTTTCTTAATGTTTACTGAGTAACCAAAACTAAATACAAAAACCCATTAGATGATGAGGCCATCAGTATTTTCCATTGGGTTCTATTTCTAAATGTTTGTATTAAACAAAAACAGCCCCTCGGAATGACATTATAATAAGGAGCTGTTTTAATTTTAACATATACAAAACAATTTATGCTAAAGATGCCATTTTAATCTGTTGTATTTTACAGTAGTGTTGGGAGTCCCATTGCTTAGGGGAAAAAGCTTGAAACCACTCTACTACATCATCTTAAAATTCTCTCTGACTTGTTTATTATAATTTTAAAATATTTAGTGTTTGAAAAAGATTTATATTCTGTGGGTTGCTTTTAGCAGCCAATGAAAACAAAATATAAGAAAATGTGTATTTATCTTCAGAATAGGCAAATCAAAAGGATGGAATTATTCAATACGCTTATCCCCTATCTTCAACTGACTACATGTAAACAATCATAGACACTGAAGTTCTAATTTCTTGATGTCTGGGCAGAAGAATTATGCTGATTTAACAGTTCTTTGTCTTGGTCTTGTGAAGTTATTTCTTAAAACTCTTTTGTTCTAATTTAATCCCCCTTTTCTATCTGAGTTGTACAGTCCTTTCAAAGAAAGTGCTTCATCCTTTCCAAATTATCTAGATCAAGAAGGACCTCCCACCACAAATTTTCATGCAAACTCTATGTGAGTTTATCTAGGGAGACCATCATAGTTTTATGCAATTCTCAAGGGATTCTGCGAGATGTAAATAATTGCCTTCACCCTTAATCCTCCTTTTCTTTTTGCTAATGTAAATTTTGCCTATGAATCATCTAAAAGGGAATTTTGCTATGACCAGTAGGATCAGGTCACCAAGAGAAACAAATGAACATGACCATGTCTGGTGCATTTATTTCTTCTGGGATAAATTGCCAACACCATTTAAAATTCTCACACTATGATGAGATGGCACTTGAATGTTAATTTCCAGTTTAGTATTAAATATGAAAACATAGAAAATAATCTCAGGGGAAAATATAAACTGGTGAAAGAGAGTTTAGTGATACATTTCATATTCAATTCAAATAAACACTTAAAAAATTTAAATTATGACCTAACAAATGAGCTTGATCTATTTCATAATAGTTTAATATTATAATAGAGCCCTGGCCAGGTGGCTCAGTTGGTTGGAGCATTATCCCAATCTGCCAGGGTTGCGAGTTCTGTCCCAGGACAGGGCACATGCAATAATCAACCAATGAATGCATAAATAAGTGGAACAACAATTCAATTTCTCTCTCTCTCTCTCTCTCTCTCTCTCTCTCTCTCTCTCTCTCTCTCCCTCCCCTCCCACCCCTCTAGAAATCAATCTATAAATTAAAATTTTTTGAAATATTATAATAGGACATATTTAGTTGAGTTCAGGGAAATACTGTCCTGTTTTTTAAGTGTAGACTCTTTTTTCAAAAGTTTATCTTTATTATTGAAAGTATTACAGATGTCCCCTTTTTCCCCCCATTGACCTCCTCTTCCCCCCTCCCGCTCCCTCCCCAGGCCTTAGAGCACTATTGTATGGATTATGCATATATGCATATAAATTATTTGGCTAATCTCTTCCCAGCCCCTGCCCCCTTCCCTCTGAGAATTCTCAGTCTGTTGCATGCTTCCATTTCTCTAGACCTATTTTGTTTGTCAGTTCCTTTTGTTCATTAGATTCCACATATAAGTGAGATCATGTGATATTTGTCTTTCTCTGACTGGCTTATTTCTCTTAGCATAATACTCTTACCCTTTGAGATAACATGGTGGAACCTAGACTCTTATTTTTAAATTAAAGATATGTCATAAAATTTTCTAAAGCAAAAAGGGCCATAAGCTACTGGTTTTCTTTTCTTTCCTTATGAACACATTTGAATAAGCTTTCAACACAGTGATTTTGTGGTTTGGCGCCCAGAAGATTAAGTTAGAGGTAAAGGATGTTAGACAGGTCACCTAATCCTCAAGTTCCCATTTTCTCATAAGATTCAAATTAATCAATATATCCAAATTACAAGATTAAATATGATAATGATTATTGAGAGCACCTCTCAAACTCAGAAGTTCTTTTTAATCATATTTATTTTATTGTTACATGTAATGCTGCCTACTAAATCCAAAAGTGAGAAACAAGGAGTGAAAAGAAAAAAAGGCTACAAAATACAAGACTACTGATCTCCCACTCATTCATCAGAACAAGCTATAATGCCTTTCCTTAACAAGTGTGTTATTGGATTTAAAAGGTGGTCTAACTCCTTCTGTGATTAAGACTCTTCAACCCTGGACTTCATACTTAGAGGAAATACATTTTGGTTTTGCAACTAACAATTGTTTGTTTAGAAACTGACATTACCAAGTTGAGAGTAGTTCAAAGCATCTTACCTGGTCCATGTCAACTCTATTTTTTCCCTCTTTTGCTTGGGATGGGAAAGTTCTATCCCCAGAACAAGTTAAGCTTAAATGCTCCTTCAAATATGTATCTCAGTGTCCAGACTCTGGAAGGCATTTCTGCGTAGCAGCCCCATCCCCAGACAAGCATCCTAAACCTCCACACGTCCACCACTCCCACAGTGGTACCCAGGCCCTAGTGAGCTGGAATGGATAGCACCTGCCCCCTTCTTTCAGTTTACTATCGCTTGGTAAAAAATTACCTGCCCTTGCCTAGCCGGGCGTAGCTCAGCAGTTGAGCGTCGACCCAGGAACCAAGAGGTCACTGGTTCGATTCCCAGTCAGGGCATATGCCCAGGTTGCAGGTTCGATCCCCAGTGGGGTGCATGCAGGAGGCAGCCAATCAATGACTCTCTCTCATCCTTGATATTTCTATCTCTCTCTCCCTCTCCCTTCCTCTCTAAAATCAGTAAAAAAATATATATTTAAAAAAATTACCCCCCAACTTAGCCTTTTAAACTATAAACATTTATTATCCCTAGTAGAGGCCCGATGCACGAAGATTCATGCAATAATGGGCCTTCTTTCCCTTGGCTGCTGGCACTGCCTTTGCTCCAGCCCAGAGCCACCTTTCTGCCTTTGCTCCACCTGGAGCCGCCTTTCCGCCTTCCCACGCTGCCCAGAAGCTCGGAGCAGCTGGGACAACGCAAGCATCCCACCCACGGCCGCTCAGAGCCTGCATATGCAAATTAACCCACCATCTTTGTTGGTTTAATTTGCATACTCACTCCTGATTGGCTGGTGAGTGTCGCAAAGGTATGGTCAATTTGCCTCTTTCTCTTTTATTAGTATAGATGCCACTTCATGCTGCCCATCCCCAGTATAGAAACAGCAGTATCTGCACCAGTGCTGGTAAAACCCTCACAGTCATTTTTCAGCGTCTGCTCCAAGATCTCTCTGCCTTGACATTTTAGCAAATAAATATTACAGCCTGGTTCTTTCCACAGTTTGAAAAAAGAGAATAGAATGAAAGAGAAGGATAAGGGCATGATTTGGTGCCAAAGATAAGCACTGTTCCCATATTTAATACATATATTGTAATAGCTCCTAAGGTCATGATTGCCATCGACTCTTGAGACCTTCACTGAAACCTCAATGTAAAAATAGCAGGTAACCAAATGCAGAGTCCAGACAAGTCCTCAGTCCCATCTTCCAACTAGTTGGCTACCTTCTTAATTTCTATCTTACATAGAAATTCTCAAACCATCTCTGTCTGAATGTAAATTATTGTGTTAGGGTCGCCGAAGGAAGAGCGTATGAGGCCAAAAGGGGTAAAGAATTATGAATTTATTAGGTCATCTGGAAAAGCAGATGGGCTGAGCCCCCAAATGGCATCCACACCAGGGACGGGGAGTCAGATATTTTAAAGGACTCTGGGCGGGCTTTTTCTGGGCGGAGAATTCTCTGGGCAGGTCCTGAGGGGAAAGAGAATGGTCTTAGCAAGTGGAATGTGGTCTTAGCAAGTGCTAAGCAAAAGGGACTATTTATTGTGAAGTGATCTAAGGGTCAGTTCCCAGGGGAGGGGGTGTTCATTCACTTTCCAATCAGACCTAACATGATGTATTTGCCTGGAGTCGAGCATAGTGCCTGATGCTCCAGAATAGTTGGTTGACTACATGGATAAAATTACCCACTGAGAGCGCATTTAAGAGGTTCACCTAAAAGTCTTTAAAATATTTTTTTTTATCCTAGCTTATTAATTTCAAAGACTGGCTTTAGACATCACTCTGAGAGAGTGATTGTAGAACATATGCTGTAGTCTCTTGGCCAAATATGTTTTTCTATCCCACATCTGATCTCGCTGTCCTTCAATATCCCATAAGTCATTGTTCTGTTCACTTAGAACATACTGTTCTATCAGACTATGAGAACCTTAAGGGCCGGAATTCGGACTTAATTAATCTTCTTGGATTCTGTACAGTATCTTACAAACAGCAGGTGTAATCAACATGTATTCATTTTGTGCAATTTCCTTATCTGAAGAACACTCTTTCGTAAAATGATATCATAAACTAAAAACTATTGGATGGCATATTTCCAGGTAAAAAAAGAAAAGGAAAGACAGCATGGTATAGAAGAAAGAAAGTGAGTATCCATTTTGAACCATGCTATTGTTAGATCTGTGCTAAAAAATAAATGGAGCTTTTTAGATCATTAAAGAAGAAGAAGAAGAAGAAGAAGAAGAAGAAGAAGAAGAAGAAGAAGAAGAAGAAGAAGAAGAAGAAGAAGAAAGGAAAGATGACAACAAATAGGAGAAGATGAGGGAAGGGTCTAGCCCAAATTTTGTTATTCATTTGAGCATCTCATTTAACCTCTTTACATCTCAGTTTTCCCATCTGTAAAAAGAGGGACCTGCCACCACTTACTGAGGTGATTTCCAATGCAATGATTCTAAGATATTTGAATTTCTTTCAAGTAGAACAGCTGGGAAGAGTAAGTTTTGCTACTTGTCCTTAGCGGTGTTCTCCAAGAGGATGGATAGGTAACTACAGATATTTTATTAGTTATCTACTGCTATGTATCCATTACCCCCAAATTTAGGCACTTTAATCAAGAATACACATCTATTCACTTGCAGAGTTTCTGAGGGTCAGGAATTCAGGAGTGGCTTAGCCAGGGGGTTCCAGCTTGGAGTGTTTTAGGAGTTAGTAGTCACAAAGTTGGCTGAGGGTGCAGTCTTCTGAAAAGTTTCTGGGGACGAAGAGCCTGCTTCCAAGATGACACACTCACATGACTGAGGGCAAGAGACTTCAGTTGTTCATCACCTGGACCTCCCTGGAGGGTGTTCGAGCAGCCTCACAACATGACAGGTGGCTTCACCTACACAGAGTGATGGGAGAACAAGAGCAAGAAGCCACAATGCTTTTCACGACCGAGTCATACACTGTTGCTTCTGCTAGAAACAAGTTACTAGATACACCCCACACTCCAGGGGAGAGAAAGGAGGCTCCATCTCTTAAAAGGAGGAGTTTAAAGAACGTGTGGACTTATCTGTGAATTTGTCAACTTATTTTAAAACCCCCACAAACATCATGTATTGTTTAGACTAGAGTGGCTCGGCACTGCAAGACAGTGTGGACGTTATAACAATGAGCATTTCTACAGTGACTCACCGTTCAGAAAGCATCACCCCATGTTTCCTCATTTGGTTGTCACAACAACCCAGTGGATCAACGGCATTAATGTCCCTATTTATAAATGAGGCAATGGAGGCTAGGTGACTTTTATAAGATGATTCAGCAAGTAAGTTGTGTAGCTGGGAATTAAGTTCAGAGTTTCTGACACAAAGCACAAGATCTCTTCACTACCCTGCAGATGGAAACATTGTCAGAAACGCCTTGGCATATGGACAAGTGTCATTGGCACATCTGACTGTTCCTCACTGCCTACCGCTTGTTTTCTTCATTAATTTAAATTATTGTCAACTCTTACATACGTCAGAAATTGTTTCAGGCAGTTTAGATATAAAATATTTAAGAAGGAATCAGAAGTAAATTCTTCTAGGCACCAGAGTTGATCAGATTACAATACTTGGCAATAAATTTGGTGCATATTTTTCTGGCAGCGAAGAAAGTAAAAAAGAGAAACGTGATAGGCTATAGGGGTTTCGCTCTCTGACAAAAGTAACTATACATGTTACCATTGCCTGAAACTAAATTCAAGAAGGAATTTATCACGCGGATCTGCGTTGAGATAATACCACTTGACACCACTTGACATTGTGGTCAGTGTCTTTCATCGTGCATGTGTGAAAGATATGCTCATACCAGCCCTGTGAGTAGACAGAGGACATATCTCACCTTTAACTTGGTGAATATATTTGAGCAAGAGGCTAAGGAAAATGTGGCCCAGGCATATTGCTCTCTAATTTCTTTGCCAAATTAAGGATGAAACTTGGAGAAAATATCCAAATGGATGGTTGATCTGTCTGCTGGACTCTTTCTCTTAAATGTCAGGAGTAGAAGTGGGAGTCCTTGAATGAGCTGCTAAATCTTATTTCTTTTGTCTTGACATCTTCTAACAGGCACCTATAGAACTATAGGTTTTCTATATTGTTAATTAAATCAGGGGTCGTGGATATTTGCTCTAAGTGAGTAAGAAATGCTAATATACTAGTAATGTTATAGAAAAGTGTAAAATTGTAAGTTGGACCACATGAACTCTAAAGTCCCTTTGGGGGCCAAAATGCAACGATTCTGTGACTTTGAGGGTGAGATGCCCATAATGCATTCTTGCTCCCATGGAGAGCCAGTCCGCTTGGGCCTGGGTGTGAGAAGTAATCCTGTCGAAAGCTTTGGCCAATTTTTTCCCCTGAAAGGAATTTCAGATATATCCAAGCTCCTGTGTTAGTGACTGACTGGCACCAAATCTTTATTTATACTGTGTGATATAGGATCCTGGAATAGATAACTTTCGCCTGAAAAAAAAGTTAAGGCAGGTGCAAGCAGCTGTCCAGTCCTTCCATAAAGGAACTCAAGTGCAGCTCTTGTAATAATGTGCCTTTTTCCAAGTACTGTGGTTCTGCCAGGATCTCTCTAGATAGCTGAAAAATACACCCTAAATACTCCCCCCGCCCCCCGCCTCCTAAGCAGATGACTTGGTTTTCTTCTATTTAGGCATTATAGTTCTTATTAGTGTTTCCATTTATTAATTAGAATCCTCCTTCCAGAATAGAATTGCCAATAAAATAAATAAAAACTAATTGCCTTTACTTCTATTTAAAACTAGGAAATAGGTAGATAGTAAAGTAAATAGTCTTTCATTTTAAAAATCAAAAGTATTCTCCTTGGACACTGTTTATGTGCTCTGAGGAAATAGGTATTCACTTATAAATGTATTACCTATATACATTTCTATAATATCTGGGAGGAGTGAGGAGTGAGAGTGAGCAGTTAGGGGTCCTTCTACTGATCAGCCCAGGCCCTCCTCAAACCCAAGTCAGTTCTCAGCACTCTCCTCTCTTCCTCGACTGTAGGCCCCCAGGACTCTGCTAGCTTTCCTCTCTTTGATAACTGTCATCACCCACCTTTTCTCCTGAGTCTGGGAGGTGGTGCCTTCAAGCTCCTAACATCTTTGTTTCCTGTAAGACAGCACACAGCCTTTGTGTTAAAGAATTTTCAGCAGCAACCTGGATGGAATTGGAGAACATTATGTTAAGTGAAATAAGCCAGTCAATGAAAGAAAAATACCACATGATCTCACTCATTTATGGATAATAAAGAACATTATAAACTTGAACAAAAAGACAGATACAGAGACAGTAAAGCATCAAACAGACTGTCAAATTACAGGGGGAAAGTTAGGGAGAGGTGGGGGAGATAAGAGATCAATCAAAGGACTTATATGCATGCATATAAGCATAACCAATGGATGCAAAACTCTGGGGGGTGAGGGCATATATGGGAGTGGGTTGGGGGGTGGCAATGGTAAGATATGTACACATATAATACCTTAATAAAAAAAATAAAAAAATAAAAAAAAAGAATTTTCAATGCTAATTATCACGGCAAAATGCTTGAGGAATAACAAAAATACATAAGAGACATATACAGTATATGGAAAGTTTTAATTTGAGAATAACACATGATTTACATATATATTTGGTTTCATAGAATGCTTGAATATTTTTATTTTATCTTATTTTTTAAAAATGTTTATTGTTGAGAGTATTACAGAGATACCCTTTTTTCCCCTTCCCATTGCCCCGCTCAACCCAGTGTCTGCCCCACCCCAGGCCCTCACCACCCTATTATCTGTGTCCATAGGTAATGCATATATGCATATAAGATCTATGGTTAATCTCCTCCTGCCCCTCCCACCCCTTTCCCTTTGAGATTCATCAGTATGTTCCATGTTTCCATGCCTCTGTTTCTATATTATTCATCAGTTTATTTTGATTATTAGATTCCTGTTTGTTTGTTTTGATTCAATTGTTGATAGATATGTATTTATTGTCATTTTTTTGTTCATATTTTTTATTTCTTCTTCTCCTTCTCCTCCTCTTGCTCTTCTTCCTCCTCCTCCTCCTCCTCCTCCTCCTCCTCCTCCTCCTCCTTCTCCTCCTTTTTCTTTCTTTTCTTAAAGAATACCCTTCAACTTTTCATATAATACTGGTTTGGTGGTAATGAACTCCTTTAGCTTTTCCTTGTCTGTGAAGTTCTTTATGTGACCTTCAATTCTAAATGATAGCTTTGCTGGGTAGAGTAATCTTGGTTGTAGGGCCTTGCTATTCATCACTTTGAATATTTCTTGCCACTCCTTTCTGGCCTGCAAAGTTTCTATTGAGAAATTAGCAGGCAGTTGTATGGGTACTCCCTTGTAGGTAACTAACTCTTTTTCTCTTGCTGCTTTTAAGATTCTCTCTTTGTCTTTAACCCTTGGAATCGTTTATATTTTTAAGAGATCACTCCAGGCTGTTCTGTAGAGATAGATTGTAGGGGTTAGGGATAGAGAAGTAGAAAGAAGTTGGAAAGGTCAGGAAGGTACCTAGAGAGAGGTGATGGTGCCATGGACAAGGATTTAATGAGACGGTAAAACTTATTACATATGGGGCATAGTTGGAGAATTGAACCAAAAGGACTTGTCAATGGATTTGGATAGGGTTGATGATGCAAAGAGAGGAATCAGGATAAACCATTGGGCACCTGAATGAGTGTTGCCCTGTTTACTAGGCTTCTTGTCCTTCCTACAAATGATCTCCTCTGCACATTTCCTCTGAATTGACTACTTTGGGCTTTGGGATGAATCACTGTAAATAATTGAACATATTTAAGTAGGAAAATGATAAGATAATTTTTCTCCTCTCCCATTAGGCTTACATTTACTCAATCAGAATGACTTTGTTACATAATGACAAGGATGGCTGCTGTCCAAGAAGAGGTTGTGATTGTGTATGTGTGCGTGTGTGTGTGCACGCACACACATGCACGTGTACATGTATAGGGAAGAGGAGTGGCTTTTCTCACATTCACAATATGAATTGCTTTATGTAGTTGTCTTTTTAGAAAGCAGAGAGTTGGCTTTGATGTGATGGAGTGCGGGACTGGAATACTGATGAGATGGGAGAGGAGAATGCTGATGTCAACTGTGATTGAAAAATAAAAACATGACATAAAAAAAAACAAGATAAAATTTAAAAATGAACAAAAATTCTGATAGTGGTAGAAGAGGTAAAAGAATGTGCAGGGATTCCTAAAGCACACTTTACCCTACCTCACCCAATTCTTTCTCCCAAAGAATTGGTTCTGTGAAAAAAGCAGGTCTGCTGGAGGTCCCTTCTACCCCTCATGGATTTCTCCTCAAAATGTTTCAGTTTACATTCTCTCTATAAATCACACACATGCGCGTGTACACACACCAAGGAATTGATCGCAGAGCTGAGTTGGGGCTTGGAAGAGAGGCAATGGTTGTGGATCTTCAGCAGCTTGGCCCCTGTCCATCATACGTCCTATACTCATTTGATTCAAGGATGTTTGAAGGAAAAGAAGGAGCCACCTGAGGGAGTCCCTCCCTCCACAATCTGGCCCCTCCGCTGGGTTCACATTCAGATTCTAATGCTGTAGACTTACCCCAGGGGTGAAGTAGAAGGAATTATATGACCATAGTAAATCACTTCACTCCTGCAATGTTCATTTGACATCAGTGATTGAGAAAACACATTATTCCCATTTAGAACTGCTGTAACAGCATCTGAATAAATGAGCCCAAATGAGTCCATAAGTGTGCAATGGAGAGAACGTATTCTCTCTGCCTCCATGAAAGATCCTTCCTTTGGATCTGTCTTAAGTAGAGTTTAGAGGGATTAATTTGACTCCTTGAATTAGTAATTTCTGTAATCACCAGTAGTAGTAGTAGCATAGCTTCCTGATATCATTGCTTCTGTAGAATAGAAAAGTTGCTAATAATTAGCATGGTGATCTCCCACTGTAATTACAAGGACATAAGACTGTCAGTCACACCCCTACCCACTCCACCTCTAACATGCTGTTTGTTTTTTCCCAACACTGGGTGGCTGAGAGTAGAGCATAAAGCTGTGAATGGTGTCACTGTTTGGGGGCAATATTAATCAGGCTCAATATCAGTGACTTGGTGAAGAAGGATAATACTTAGGGCATTTATTTTTATTTTATTATTTTTTTAATCCTCATCTGAGGTTATTTTTCCATTGATTTTAGAGAGCGTGGAAAGAGAGAGGGAAAGACAGAGAGAAACATCGATGTGAGAGAAACACATCAATTGGTTGCCTCCTGCACCAGGGCTCAGAACTGGAAGGATCTGGCAACCCTTGACCAGAATCAAACCTGGGACCCTTTGGTCCACAAGCCAACACTCTACCCACTGAGCCAAACGGTCTAGGGCCTTAGGGCATTTCTTTACTCATTTCTTCTTCGCTCCACTTAAAAATTAGTTTTAAGCCGAAACCGGTTTGGCTCAGTGGATAGAGTGTCGGCCTGCGGACTCAAGGGTCGTGGGTTCGATTCCGGTCAAGGGCCTGTACCTTGGCTGCGGGCACATCCCCAGTGGGGGGTGTGAAGGAGGCAGCTGATCGATGTTTCTCTCTCATCGATGTTTCTGGCTCTCTATCCCTCTCCCTTCCTCTCTGTAAAAAAATCAATAAAATATATATAAAAAAATAGTTTTAAGAATGCTGCCATAAATTACCTATTCATATCTTATCCTTTACCTTAGTGTATAACACATGATTTTTTAAACCAGTGACATTATTTTATGTTGCATTTTTTTCTAAATACAATATTTTCCTTTGTGCCTAATGTAAGGTTTACATGTGCAGTTAGCTACCCACCATTCTCTCTCTCTCTCTGAAGACCAGTGTCAACAATAAAAGAAAGAGCTTAATGCAAAGGCCATAATTCACTGTGCGCTCTGTTAACAAGCAGAGCATCCCTTTGAAATTGCAGTCATGCTCTCAAGGTCCTGCTATTCCTCAGGCGGGGACTCAAAGCGATCTCGCTTTGTTGGATCACTCTCTTGGCATACATGGAAACCCAATGTAAGATGTGTTCTGCGGGCAACTGTCTGCTTATTTTCTTTCCTAGACAAGTGGTTAACCCGTGTTTCATATCCTGTGTTTATAGAATTCCAGAAAGGTTATGTCATAGAAATCACTGGTGCGTGCGTGCGTGTGTCTGTGTGTGTGTGTGTGTTTGTGTGTGCGCGCGCACACGCGCATGTGTGTGATTTATAGAGAGAATGTAAACTGAAACATTTTGAGGAGAAATCCATCCGTTTATGGTGACTGAGAATGTCAATGGCCTTTGCTTACATGTGTTGTCTATTGTGTTCACTGTTTTCTGTTTTATAAGCGGAGTGAAATAATACGTCCAAGTGGCAACTGGCGAAAGAGCCAGAGCCTGAAACAACTGACGTCAGACACACTGGTTTATTAAGTCTGTCATTAAGTCTCTCATTGTGTCCTAAAATCGAAAAGGGCTCTTTAATTAGCACCAGTTTCTAAAATAATCAAAGGGTATGGGGGAAAAAAGTAGAGTTTCTTAGAAGGAAAAAGTCCCAAGGGAGCTTTTCTGTTTTTAATGTTGCCTCAAGAAAAAAAAGTTGTTATTACACTGTTTATCCCCAGGAACGTAACTACTTTTCGGGTGGAGTGAAGGGGCTATTTTAAGTTCAGGATTTTGTTTCTGATTTTAAAATCACAATTATCACAATCCCTAAAGAAAATGGTCTTTCTAATATCCATAGTACAGCTTAATGTTTGAATCCACCTAAACACCCACTGAATGCTATAGGCCATGTTGAAAACAGTCCCTAGTTCTTGGAAATGGCATGTTTTCACTTACTTTCTTCCAAACACTAATCCTTGGGGAAAAAACATACCTTCTCTATTCAATGTTTGCTATTGTAATTGAAGTAGGGCCTCTTTTTTAAAAAATGCAAAATTAAGTTTAATCCACAATTGAGTCATACATCCTGTGGTCTCGGAATTTTAAAATTTCATTCAAAACACACATTATAAACAAAGTCTCCCAGATGACCATCTAGAGAGGAATGTGGCTAAAATCCAGAAACTATTGTAATATTTGGAACTAGCATAAGCACAAACAATCAGTGTTTTTTCAAGAGGGGATTATGGGTTGCAGTTTTACAAACCCTGCGGGGATTCACACGAGATGGGCAGAGTTGAATTCCATACAGTTGTGTGCCTCCAACAGGTATAAAGAGGAAGAAGACGTATTAAAAGGATCTCCTTAATAACTAATATTTGTTTAATATAACCATAATTTGAGGAAGCATTCTGGCTTAGAAATTCTTATAAAACTCAAGTTCAAAGCAGTATGCTTGACAAGCCTGTTCTTTAGCGCATTAGTTTGGTGTTATTAACAGTGCGGAGTGATTCAGGGTTTGGAGGGGCCTGTGGAGAGGTCACAATGGACAGCACCAAAAATGACATCACCGGGTCAGGAAAGTCCAAATTTTAGAGGCAGGAAGACCAGTGTCGTTATTGAAATACAAAGTAATATTCTGAAAAAGCACTTTCTAGAAGAACTAGATCTGTAAAATGAATTTGGGTAGAAGTAAGACTAGCCACTTTAGACGCATCTGAAATCTAGATTTCCAAGAGAAAACATAGGACAGAGAAAGCGGAATTAGTACCTCAAACCATGCACCCTGTCCTACAGCAACATCACATTCCCTCCCCACCAAAAGTGTGAAAGGACACCAAACAAGAAATGAGGCAATAAAATAAATACTTTATACCTCAAAAGAGAAAAGATTTAGGGAGAGGACAAGGGAACTAAGAAGCTGCATACCAATGACATTTCAAAACGATTCTTCTTGGCAAGGTTTAATATTTTTATATCTTCTGTGTTTCTCTTTTTATTCCTCACTTGATTTTCAGAGTCTGCTAAGTTCATTAACTCTCTTAAACCTATTTAAAATAGCATCCTCATCAAGAGGATTCACCCTACATTTCACACTTATTTTTTAAATTTATTTTTAAAAATTATTAACACATTGTGTAGATCTGCAGACACCGATGGTATCTAATATTTTTCTGCCCATAAATAATTGAATCGGAGTGGATTTTATCAGTTCTGTACTGTTTCAGTTTCAGTTTTAATGTACCATTCTGAGAAATTTTTTTGAACGAATATAGCAACTTAGGCTGTTTAGCTCTTAATCATCATGAAAATGCATCATTTCACTGGATGGAACAAAGGAAAAAGACTTTCTTCATCTAAATTGTAGTAAATTTAGTAAATACACAAACAGGAATTGCACTATTCTGGCAACCAAGGAGCTTCTCAGAAAAGATAGTTAGGACTGCTTTTAAAATAATTTAGTATCCCCATTACAAATATATAATTAGTTCAGATAATATGTGACCTTGCAGGCAAAATGAAGTGGGAAGTTATAAATTTTGTAACAATACTGAAACATTTATGCAAAAACTTTTCAATATACTCTGACTCCCTTCATAGTTTTTTTTTTTTTTTTAAATAAACCATCTTAATGAAGAAGCAAGGTTTCTGAAGGAGTAGGCATGCATGAAATTATAGGTTAACTGGGATGGAAGTAAAAAGGTGCTTGACTTGGAGGTAAAAAGATGGTTGGCTTCAGATCTGGTCTGTTCACTTCTGACCTCTGTGTCTCTGAACAAATTGCTTAAACTTTGGGAGTCTCACCTCCAACACCTATAAAATAGGGATAAACACCCAACACCCATGGGTGTGCCAGCATGTATAGGTGGGGGGTGGGAATTAGAAATGTGAATAACTGGTGTGAGGCTTTGCCCTTTTATAATTGGTACTCAGAATTTGAATGCTCCTAGCTTTCCTTTCTCATGTAGATTTTACCAAAGAAAAGTAGAAATATCCAAGTCTGGACTTTTAAAAGAACTTGATATCGACATACTGCTGGTCTAAAGAATGAATTTAATATTGTACAGGTCATTGCTCTCTACATGTATGGTCTCAAAACCTTTTTAAGAGAATTACAGAAAGTACCGGTACTTTGAGCAGCTTAAGTGCAATGAAAGGGATTTACTATCGAGAGGGCAGTGGATCTAAATAAAGTCAGCTCACATTTTTCTCTCCTGTTTAAGTTTTTGCATAGCTTTTATCATTACTATAAATGATCTTATTTACCCTTTTTTTTTTTTTTTTAATCTGTGTCTCCATCCTTGAATACAGGTCCCCTGAAGGTAGTGATCCTGCCTTACTTGCTCAAACCTGTCTCCCCAGGGCCTAGCACAGTGCCTGGCTCCTGGAGGGCATTCAGTAAATATTCCTTTTTGAATCGGGGGATGAGAGAGGAACAGATTCAATACAGTGAAAGGAGGAGAGGGTAAACTGAGGCATCAGGGCCCGGAATGGTATAAGTAGATGGTGGAGTAGAGGCTATCAGGAGACAACTTAGTTACCTGAGGGCAAATTTCGATGGTTATACTGAGACAGATTTGGTTTATCTGGCCTGTGCTTCCCAGCAGGGGCCTTCACTTCCTGATGGAATTGTAGTCCTTGCAGCCAAGAAGGTGATACTTCAACTATGGCTCCTGGGACAAGACTAAGTCAGGAGAGGAAGAAATAGTTATGTGAATTCCAGGGTACCTTCAGCTTCTTTAAGGTGGAGCCTTAAACTGACTAATCTTTAGAGCTGGAACCCAAAGGGGTTTTCTCCTTTCCTTTGGGGTGTTCTCCTTTCTTCCACATTGGAAAATAAGGAAATGCCACTTCCAACTCCACCCCACCTCCATCATCAGCTCTCTAGAGTGCATAGAGGTGGTGTCCTGATTGTTGGGTCCTCAAAGTAACATTTGCATATCCATTAGGTAATTTCCCTTACAAGTCCCCAGGTCTTTGGCTTCTTAATTCACCAATGGTAATGAAAGGATAAAGTGACTCAGCAGGAGAGCACAGGGCAGGTTAGAGGAAAGGGTAGCATTCACTTTCTAGCTATTTCTGTAGCTGTTTGAGCTAAGGAAAGTTACTTAATTTTTCTGGGCCATAGCTTCCTTATCTACTTAAAGGGGAGTAGGAGTCCCATTCAGGATTATGGGAGGGTCAAATAAAATCATGTACATGAAGTCCCTTGGATTAAGTTGGTACTCAATAATTTCAGCTATTCCTTTATCTTAAAATAAGATCAGTTCACTTACTTGGGGTCAGGAACACATAATACAATATATGGATGATGTGTTATAAAACCTATATAATTATATTAATCAATGTTACCTGGAACCTGTATAATTTTATTAATCAATGTCAACCCAATAAATTAAAAATATACCTAAGTATATCTGGGAGATACAGTTTATTTATGAATTAAAAAGTATTTTTTCAGGTTCTTAAATTGACTTTCATGTAATAAGGATGGTTTGCATTTCAGAGAAAAGTTTTCTTTTCAAATCCAGACCTTTTAAAAAAGAATGCTTACCTTTTCATTTGACAGTTTTCTTTTTTCTAATCTTAGGAAAACCAGAATAGCATTTGACAAAAACAATTTTATAAATTTATCTTTGACACCTGTTCCACTCTATTTTGTTTTGTGACTTCTTCATTTAAGTTATCTAAATATATATATATATATAAAAAGCTAATATGCAAATTGATCAAACGGCGGAACAACAGGTCACTATGATGGGCTTCCAGACTGTGAGAGGGCGCAGGCCGGGCAGAGGAATTCCCCCCCCCCACCCCCCCCGAAGTGCTCGAATTTTGTGCACCAGGCCTCTAATACACACACACACACACACACACACACACACACACACACACACACACACACATATATATATATATATATATATAATCTCAAACTTACTATGAAGCTAGAGGGTAAATAAACTATTCCCTGATTTTCTATGGAGTTTATTACTTACTTGCTTGTACTTGAACATTTATATCAGCCTGTAACTAAAATAAGGGCTATGATCACAGTGATTTTTAAAGCATCTAATTGAATAAAGTTATATTTAATTTTTTTTGCTTTTCTTGTGACCAGCTTTATTGGGATATACTTTACATACCATATAATTCACCCATTTAAAGTGTACATTCAATGATTTTTAGTATATTCACAGAGTTGTACCATCACTACCACAATCAATTTCAAAACATTTTCATCATTCACCCTTTATCAGTCACTCAAAACACCCTCCAGTCCCAAACTCCCTAGCTCTAAGTAACCATTAATCTACTTTCTATAGATTTGTCTACTCTGGACATTTCATATAAACAGAATCATATAATTTGGAACCTTTTGTGACTCGCTTCTTTCATTTAGCATTTTTTCAAGGTTCACCTATATTGAAGCATGTATCAGTACTTCATTTCTTTTTATGGCCTAACATCCTATTCTATAGATGTACCACATTTTTTTATCCATTCTTCAGTTGATGGATACTTGGGTTGTTTCTACTTTTTTGCTATTATGATAAATGCTGCCATGAATATTCATGTACAAGTTTTTGCATGAACGTGTGTTTTCAGTTCTCTTGGGTATATTTTTAGGAGTGGGATTCCTGGGTCATATGCTAACTCTTATCTTTAACCTTTTCAGGTTGCATTCCCACAAGCAACGTATGAGTGTTGATTTTCTACATCCTTGCTAACACTTGTTATTATCTGTCTTTTTATTATTGCTATCCTACTAATTCATTGGAATTCTGCTTTGCACTTCCCACATGGCTAATGATGTTGAATATTTTTCCCTGTGCTTATTGGCCATTTGCATGTCTTCTTGGGAGAAACATCTCTTTAGATCCTTTGTCCACTTTTCAATTGAGTTATTTGTCTTTCTATTATTCAGTCTTAAGAATTCTTATACATTTATATATTCTGGACACTAGATCTTTATCAGATGTATGATTTGCAAATATCTCCTCTCATTCTGTAGGGTGTCTTTTTCACTTTCTTTACAATGTGCTTTGAAGCACAAAAGTTTGGTTTTGATGAAGTTAAACTTATCTATTTTTTTCTTTTGTTGCTTATACTTGTGGTGTCATATCTAAGAAACCATTGCTAGTCCAAGGTCATGAAGATTTACCCCTATGTGAGAAATGCTCACCTGACCAAATACAAATAATGGACTCAGAGACAGAAGTATGGCAAAAATGAGACTTTTAATACATTCTTGAGAGCAGGTGTGCATCTGATTGTACAGGCACACATACAGGCACACCTCGGGCAGTGAACACAGTCCATTTATTCAGTCCCTCCTCCGGTTCCTCATTGGCTGAGTACTATGGAGTCACCTGTTTCCTAATATGTCACCTCGGTGTTGCTGTTTCCCATTGGGCATTTTTAAAAATATATATTTTTCTTGATTTCAGAGAGGAAGGGAGAGGGATAGAGAGATAGAAACATCAATGATGAGAGAGAATCATTGATAGGCTGCCTCCTGCATGCCCCCTACTGGGGATCAAGCCCGCAACCCAGGCATGTGCCCTTGGCCAGAATCGAACCTGGGACCCTTCAGTCCGCAGGCTGACATTCTATCCACTGAGCCAAACTGGCTAGGGCCCCATTGGGCATTTTAAAAAATTGGGCAGAGGCCTTTTCTGGTTGCTTCCACCTCCCCATCTAGCTGAGGCAGGCACCTCGGAGGTTTCCACCAGGCTGCTGGCCCACATTCACAGTTCCTGCTCTTACATCCTCTTCCCTCCTCCCTGCATTCTGCTTGCCCTGGGGAAATTCAGCAACTGTTTCCATCAAAAGCCGACCGTGCTGGACGTGGATCACAGAGGCCCATTTCCTACACCCTATGCTTTCTTCTAAGAATTTTACAGTTTCAGTTTTTACATTTAGGTCTATGATGCAGTTTAAGGTCAACTTATATAGGTTGTGAAGTTCAGCCCCAACTTTATCCTTTTGCATGTGGTTATCTAGTTATCCCAGCACTATTTCTTAAAAACTATTCCCCCACTCCATCCCCACCCCCCCCATTCAGCTGTTTTAGGACTCTGGTTGAAAATCAATTGACCATAAATGTGAGGGTTTATGTCTGGACTCTCAATTTTATTCCATTGATCTATATGTCTACCTTATGCCAATACCACAGTCTTGATTACTGCAGCTTTGTAGTAAATTTAAATCCTCCAACTTTGTTCTTTTTCACAATTATTTTGGCTGTTCTGGTTCCTTGAATTTCCATATGAATTTTAGTTTGTTCATTTCTGAAAAAATGGACAGTTGGGATTTTGATGATGATTATGTTGAATCTATAGGTCAATTTGAGGAAGGTTGCCATCTTAATAATAGTATTTTTCAACCCATGAAGATGGAAAGACTTTCCATTTATTTAGATCTTTCAGAATTCCTTTCAAGAATGTTTTATAGTTTCCAGAGTATAAGAATTGTACTTCTGCCCTAGCCAGTTTGGCTCAGTGGATAGAGCGTCGGCCTGTGGACTGAAAGGTCCCGGGTTCGATTCCGGCCAAGGGCACATAGCTGGGTTGCAGGCTTGATCCCCACTAGGCAGCCAATCAATGATTCTCTGTCATTGATGTTTCTATCTCTTCCTCCCTCTCCCTTCCTCTCTTAAATCAATAAAGAAATATATTTTTAAAAAATTACACTTCTTTTGTTAAATTTATTTTCAAGTATTTTATTGGTTTTGTTATTGTAATGGGATTGTTTTCTAAATTTTATTTCTGAAATGCCCATTGCAAACATATATAACTACAATTGATTTTTGTACATTGACATTGTATCTTGTAATTTTGCTGAATTTGAATCTTAGCTCTCATAATTTTTAGTAGAGTCCTTACAATTTTCTATTTGTAAGATCATGTCACCTGTAAACAGAGATAGTTTTACATCTTCTTTTCCAGTCTGGATGCCTTTTGTTTCATTTTGTTGCTAAATTACCAGGTTAAAATTCAATACAATGTTGAATAGAAGTGATGCTAATTAAAATCCTTGTCTTTTTCCTGATGTTAGTTGGAAAGCAACAGTCTTTTACCTTTAAATATGATGCTAATTCTGAATTTCTCATTGCTACCCTTTAACAGGTTGAGAAAATTGCTTTCTATTCCTAGTTTGTTTGATGGTTGCTAGTCTTTTGTTGAAGATTTTTGTGTCTATATTTATTGGTCTGCAATTTTCTTTTCTTAAGATGTCTTTGGTGAATTATTTTTTAAAATAATAAACATGGCAGAAAAATCCACAAGAGTATTAGGTTTCTCCTGCCTTGGCCACCCATCCTCAGCCACCCACTGTTACTAGTTCATATATATGTAATATATAATTATAATATGTATCTAATTAGCAGCTGTTTAAAAATAGATTTTTGCATTCCTTAGCATTTATATTTTTATAAATAATGTATTAAAGTTATAATTTGGTACTCTGCATACTTGACACAAAGTATTATCTATCAGGTCATAATAATAAAATAATTTAAATTTCTATAGCAAAAAAATAAAGGACTTACTGAATATCATAACTTCCACTTCTAGAAGTATAACTTATGCAAGTCATGCTCTCTGAGCCTCATCTGTAAAAGCAGGGATAAAGTTACTTATCTGTAGCTTTGTCTGGAGGACTGACTGAATGTTTGTAGAAAGGCTTAGGATAGTGTAGAATCATTCATATTTATTGTCACTTATCAAATTATGTATCACAATATCCCTTTAAATAGAAAGTGGATCTGCTGTGTGTTAGATTGGAATACAACGTTTTGAAAACGCTCTATGCATAAAACGAAATACTTCTGTTATAATCTGTTTTTCAGAAGTTATCTTTCAGTTCTTAAGTTCTTTGTTTTTGCCTAGATTATGTGATTCGGTGCCTATTTTGGAAACTTGGAAAGTACCATGCAAATACAGATATAGCTGTGCTATTTAAAAATAAAATACTTAGTGTTTGCTGGTGAAGGAAAATATGATGCTATGTAGGTAAAACTATGTGATGAAAATCAGATTCACATTTCCTAAGAACATTTCTGGAGAAGTTTAGACTTGAAAAGTAGAAGCCAAATGCTTCTCTCAGATGATCGTTTATAACTCTCACTGAAGTCAGAAGTAATTCTGAGGATAACATTTAAGCCAAGTGTTTGGAAAGCTCGGAGAAAAAAAAAAGCATGCATAAATTTCCAAATTTTTCCAAAGCACTTAATGGGAGGTGATTTATAGTTGAGATCTTGAGAAATATTTTTCCACTAGTAGATATTTATAACACCTTAATATAATTTATTTCACCTTTCACAGGATGCTAGTCATGAGAGAATTTAGTTAAATAATCACTTAAGTAGCAAAAAGTACACATAGGGACTATACAAGCTATAATAACTAACTCAGAGTCTTTAAACATTCCTTTAGAGTTTCTCAAATGCATTTTACAAGTTAAATACATCATTATGAGATTGAGATGAAACTTTTCAGACATATGTACTGCATAAAACCAAGTCTGTCCTCAATATTAGTAATAGCTTAATTAAAAAGTATTTTTTCCTGCAGTAATTTCACAAGCTATTTTAAATTCCCATATAGTGACATTACAAATAAAACTTTAAAAATTAATTAAAATGAGAAATATTGACATAATAGTAATATTAGAAGTTACAGTGTGCAAGTCAATTATGACATTCAAGGAGATTCTTGTTAGTCAGCTGTCTTGGACAGAGTTAAGTATTGCACAAGATGGGAATTGTTTATTCTCTCTCAGTATTTGTCAGTGCTTGAATAGAATGGTTCCAAAGTTGATCTTCTTAGTCCTTAGCCTATTTTGGACAAGGGTGCTAGCCACAAAGATCATCTACAAGTAGATGCTTATCATTACACCATCTGTGACACAAAATAGTACAGATGCAGAGGGAAACCTTTCTGGTAGGTTTTGTTTAAAAAATTGATAAAGGCCATCAGTGCCCAAGGTCAATAGTAACACGGGCCAGAGGAGAAAATTGTTCCATTGATTTGCTATATAACCATAGTTAAATTTTTACAAATAAATGTGCCAACCAAAAATAAATACGATGAACTTATTTAAAGACAATTCCATTTAATTATTTGTAAACTATCTAATTTGATCTGTGCAATAAATCTCTAAGGCAAGGAGTATTAGTCCATCAAATAGAAAAGAATAGAATTAGTCCATCGGTATGGGTGGGAAAATTTTCTAAAGAAGTAACACTTACTGAGTACCTACTATGTACCCAGTTATTTGATGGAATATCTCAATAAATTCTCAAAATGACCCTAAGCAATAGGTCTTACATTTCCTATTTGCAGATGAGGAAAAATTAGCTAGCCCAAAGTTAGCCAGCTAGGTAGTGGTGAAGGTAGGGCTCAGTGGTAGAGCTAGTCTAATGCTCTTTCCTTCATATCCCAGCTGTTTGTTTGTTTTTAACAATGGGTGTGCAACATTGCCTCGACACAGAAACCCAAACCACTACAATCTATGATACATGGCAAAGGGGAATGTTTAGGAAATCAAAGTTTAGATAGTCCTTTATAAACAGATCACTGGAATTTTATGATTCATATGATGTTAAGATTCATATGATGTTGTCATTTTCTGTATAGTTAGTGCTAACTGGCTTTATCTTGCTCATGACATAAAGAACAAGATATATCAATCACACATGGTAACATTTTCTTCCAGTTACATTGGCTATGAAAACTTCTGACAAATTATTAGATTTGTACACATTCTTCTCATGAAATGTGCATTTGATTCTATTCTTGTTTCACATCACCAGAGTAAATGGCCCGTGCTTTTTATTGCTTCACCTCTTTGAACTGCTGCATATGTTAGCAAGTTAAGCAAAGCTTAACTTGGGCCTGCTCCTCGACCCCCCTCCACCCGCCCCTGTCCTCCCCTCAGATAATACCAGGGCCAAAGAATTCTGTGAAAATCAAACACAATTGGGAAAAGAAAAGGATGAATATTTATTTTTCAAGTTCTGAAGCCCATTCTATGAGTCATTTTCAGTGTTCTCGTCATTTTTTTGGAATCTAGAGTTAGAGCTTATTTTCCTTACAGAATTACATAGTCTGATGAAATCCTTCTTGCCACTCTTTCCACCTTCTGTACATTTTATTAACCTTAATTAACACATAGTAGAAAACAATAGGGATACTGTTATTTAAAAAGAGGAGACATATAGATTAAAAAAAAAAACTTCTGTGGACTGAAAGGCTCCTAATTTCTAACGTTAGTTATCAGTTGGCATTCTTAGGCACATAGCCACCTCACAATCTGATCACATCTTTACATCCTCCCAGGCTCTCATTGGCCATCTTCAACATGTTTCCCAACCTTTTTGGATATGAGAATCTCTTAGAAATTAAACTACAGTAATAATATTGACATGTTTGTAGGATATGATAAAGAAATGAATGAGCCCTAGCCAGTTTGGGCTCAGTGGATAGAGTGTCAGCCTGTGGAAGGGTCCCAGGTTTGATTCTGGTCAAGGCCACATGCCTGGTTGTGGGCTGTGGGGTTGTGCAAGAGGCAGCCAATCAATGATTCTCTCTCATCATTGATGTTTCGATCTCTCTCTCCCTCTCCCTTCCTCTCTTCAATCAATAAAAATATATTTTTTAAAAAAGGAATGAACACTGACTTAGATAAAATCATCACTATAGTTGACCAATTTAACATAGATTTTTGAAGTTTTAAAGACATTTTGACATGTTTTGCAAGAGTTTTCATCAGATGAATGCAATTATGAATTTATTAAATAAAATAATGATAAAAACTAACACTACTATAACAATTATGTTATAGGCATGTGCTTTAGACATAATAAACACTTTGAATACTCACGGCAATCCTATGAATTAGGTGCCTTTATCTCCATTTTACAGGTGAGGAAACTGAGGCACTGACAGGTTAAATAACTTGTCTAAGGTCTTACAGCCTGAACCATGCAGTGTGGCACTAGTGCCCATCTATGTTCTCCATCATGAGGCTGCATAGTAAAATTTGGAATGTTTTAGTGTGTCCCATTAAGATGAGATGGTATAACTTAATCTTAGAATGAAAACAATGTTGAAATGTGTCACTGTGTTTTAACAACCACAGCAAAATGTGACCCCCTCCAGGGATGTTTATCTCATGGCCACTAACTGCTTCACATACCCATTGGATATACACTCAGGGGCTCACAAACTCATTCCTAATATTTACATATTTCATTTATTGTGTTTTAAAAATAAACCATATGTCAAAACTCCCTTTAATGTGAAACTCCTGAAGAAAGATTACACCTAACTTCTACAACAAAGATTCTTTAAGCTTGGTTGGTGGACAATTTGCATCATAATCCCTGACCAGTCTGCTAGAAATAAATACCTGTTCTTGGGTTCAATCCCAATTTCCTCATTTAGTTTTAGGGAGTGGGACCCTGATGATTCTGATGCTCACCCCACCAACTTTTGAGCACCACCTTTCTACCAGATCCTTCTTGAGACCCTGCTTAGGAAGCCTGCCCACCTCCCCTCCCCTCCCCCAGCATTCTATATGCACCAACCCCCCACCTGGAGTTCCCCTGAATACAAGATGCTCTTTCACACCTCAGAGCCTGAACAAGCTGTTTCCTGTGCTTCTCAAGCTTCTTTCTTTTCTTATTGTCTTCCGAACTCCCACTCCATTAAGAGTCAGTTCAAAAGCCACTTCTGCAAGGTTTCCCTGGGCCCATCAGGCAAGGGTTTCGTGCTTCTTCCATTGCATCCCAATGCCACTAAACTCATTTATCTATCCTGGAATTATGTGCTGTCACTGGTCTATGTATTCTGTTAGCCAGGAAGTCCCCTGAGTTCTCTGCATTATCCATCTTTGTAAACAACCAAAAATCATGCTTGATATAAACGACCAAAAATCAAGACTCTAAACTTGCTGTTTGAATAGGTGGTGAATTCAGTGTTTACACATGACTGGGGTGAAGTACTGACAGTTCTATAGTTCTTAACTCTACTGAGATGGTATATCATGTTCATAACTTCTATTAGAAAATAGTTTTCTAGCAAGTGGGAGAGAGAAAACAATTTTACTTGGCTAATTTTTTTTTTCTCCTTACACACTTATTCCTTTTCTTTCCTTTCCCCGTCTTTTGTTTTATATTTTGAATAGGCAATATATGGTCTTGGCACAAAATTAAAAGGATCCAAGATAGCAGCAGGCTGCGAGGCAAGCCATCGCCTCACCTACGTCCTCCAACTTTTGAGTCCCTTAGAGCTAAGCAGTTGCTGTTACAGTTTCTAGTGTGTCCTTCCAGAGCCATTTTAGATACACATAAGCAAATAAGGATATATTTATCCCATTTTGCACCTTGTTTTTTAGCTTGTGATCCCTTCACATAAGCACATAAAAAGCAGCCTCCGCTTATTAACAGATGCATACCAGTCAAGTCTCCAAATATAGCATTTTAAAAAAAAGTACGACATCTCTTGATTGACATTTAGGTTGTTACCAGTATTTTCTTTCATCAGTGAATGCTGTGATATAAGTAATTTCACACATGTGTAAGTATCTTTGGAAGATAGATTTGTAGACAGGAGATTGTAGGATTAATGAGTAGTGGCAAGTTTTATCAAAATGGTTTTCATAAAAAATTACACCCATTTTCACTCCCACTAGCAAGACATGGGATTACCTGTCTTGTTTTTTAATATCCTGCCAATAGCATTTTCTTCTCTGATGTTCTAAAATGGAGATTAATGGAAACCCTTTGAGAAAGTGTAGGCTTATCTACTGATCTAACCCAGGAGTAGGAACTTTTTTGTCAGAAAGTCAACACAAGTGGTTGTCCTATCGGCTCCTTTCTCCTCTGTGGGCAGGCTAGCACTGGGGGTATTCATTGCTGGTCTAACTCCAATATTGTTTTGAATCTTGGAAGGCGTAGGGAGCCTTCAGAATCGTTTCCATTCCATTCTAAAGTGGAAGACCTACCAGCCCTGGCCGGGTAGCTCAGTTGGTGAGAGCATCATCCGGATATGCCAAGGTTTCAGATTGGATCCCTGATCAGGGCACATACAAGAAGCAACCAATGAATGAATAAACAAGCGAAACAACAAATCAATGTTTCTCGTTTCTCTCTCTCTCTCTCAAATCAATTAAAAGTTATTTAAAGTGAAAAAAAAAGTTATTTAAAGTGGAAGACGTCCCTTTCATTCTACAAATGCTTACTGAGTTTGTTCTAGTGGCTGAGGTTTGAACAATGAAAAAAATAGGGGAAAAAAATCCCTGCCCTCATTTAGACTACATTATAATGGGAGGAGGCAGAGTAAACACAATACACAGGTATTATATATGGTATGTTAGTTTATGGTAAATGCTGTAGGAAAAATAAAAAAGGAAATAGGGAATATGAGGGATCACTTTTGTGAAGCGTGGTCAGGGAAGGCCTCACTGAGGTGACACTTAAGCAAAGACCTGAAAACAGTGAAGGAATGAGCCATAAGGCACCTGAGGGAAAGAGCTAAGGCAGGAGTTATGTTCTGGGAACAGCAAGGAAGGCTGCTGCTTAGAGCTCAGTGAGCAAGGTCAAGAGGAAGAAGAAATAAGTGAGGTCAGCGAGGCGGGGTTGGGTGGGAGTGGGGTGAGGGGAGATGGGGGTGAGAGACCAGATTGTGTAGGTCCTCATAGTGAATGGGAACCAATGGAGAGTTCTAGAGGGTTACTCTGAATGCTCCATTGAGAAGAGACTGAGGGAAGGCGAGAATGAAAGAAGGAAGAACCAGTTAGGAGACTTCCTGTAAACTACATGAGAAATGAGATGGGTTAGCTTGGGCTGGTAGCCATGAAGGTGTGGAACTGGTTGGACTGTGGGTATATTTTGAAAGTGGAGCCAGCAGGATTTTGTTAGAGTGCATGGTGGATGTGAGAAGAAAAGAAGGCAAGAATGACTCTAAGGTTCTTCTTGGGTTAAATAAGTGGGAGGATGGAGTTGTCATTTACTGGGATGGGGAAAGAATGCGAGAAGAGCATGTTTTAGGCCCTAAAGTTTAGGGTAAAGATGAGTTGTGATTTGATGTGTGGTTCCCATGGCTTTCCATGGTTGGGGTCCTCAGATGGCCATGGTTCCAAATGAGATTAATGGCCTGGACTAGAACATGATTGAAATGCCTTCTTGGGATGAAGGCTCCAAGGAAAGTGTGCCTGTGGGCATTGTCTTCCTCCTGAGCTATCCTGTTCCGAATCAGACTTGCACTGAGATAGTGCGTTAAATGTCCTTATATATTCTTTTGCTGTGTGACATATGTAATCCAAGGGATAGGTAAATGCACACAAACTAACAACGTTGAATACCACTCAAAAAGTCGATTTCTTGCCCACTGCATAACCAGATTAGTACTTACTATCCTCGAAAAATCAAAACAGAACTCAATTCTCTATTTGTAGGTCTATGATGTCACCAATATACCAGTATACCAGTTCCTAGACAATTCCAAGCGAGGCTGGTAACAGAAACTACACCAGGGCAATCTGAAATGTGCCTGATTGGAAAATTTAAGTAGGAATTCACTAGACAAATAATCTAAAAAGAAGGGAAGCATTTAAAACAGCAATTTTCAACTGCTGTGCCGTAAGAATTTTTCAAACATGCAATACTTGAGTATTAGTTAGGTGCACTGATCTCTTTTCCCTTAGATTACCAAATAAATCTAAGGGAAAAGATTTATTGTGTTGGCTGTTGTCATTTACAACAGCCAACACAATAATAGTTGTCCAGTGTGAATGAACACAAACTATACTGTTTGTTTTTTTCTCAGATCGGCAAAAAAATGCTTTTGTGTGCTGCAGAATTTTAGTAATTAGTTTGTGTGTGCCATCAGATGAAAAAGGCTAAATATTGCTGATTTAAAACAACTGTCACTAAAGCATCTGATGAAACAATACTTAAAATGGAATGAATATTTCATCAAACACAAAGGCGAGGGAAAGCAAAAACCAGTATTTTAGGTCATATCACTGAAAGAAAAGAAAAAGAACAGAAACTGTTTTATAGGGATCATTTAAAAAGGCTAGGAAGAGATGGGGGGGCGGGGCGGTGTTGGGGGGCAGGAGTTTAAAAATTGTGGCCATGAATGGAAAGCGGAATCTATACAGGCAACAATGTGAGAGCGCTGGGAGCAGTTTTTTTTTTCTTTCTTTCTTTTCTTTTTGTTTTCCTTACCCAAATCCCTAGACCAGCGGGTAGATCAGAAAGAAAACCAATTGCTAGAAGAGAGTAGCTAAGAGAAGCCGAACTTGTTTAAAAGCAAGAAAAGTGGTGGCCAGACTAGGAGACTCATTGGCATGACTCAAACCCGACACGGGGGCCATCAGTTTCCGGAGGCTGGAGGCGAGGCGTCTAACACATTTTAGGAAAGTACCAGGCTCGAGAAGGGCGACAGGAAACCTCCTCGGGGCAATCAGCTTGGGGATCCTCAAGCCCTCGTTTGACTTCTTACCATCCACACCCTAATCTCCTGGCTTCCCCTTCTTTCTTAAGAACGCCCCCCTCCTCTCCCCCCGCACCCCGCCTTCAACCCAACCCCTTTTTCTTCCACAAAGTGTCAGGCGGCATGTGTAGGCGAGACGTCAAGCCCCTTCCTGGCCTCCCGCCTCCCTGTGCTCCCCGCCACGCGCCCACCCGCTCGGCCTCGGTGACAAGCTGCTCCCTTTCCACCCCGCCCACGCCGGCCGCCCGCCCGCCCGCCGGCCGGGCACGCGCGGCACGAACAGTGCCCTGAGCTGCACTAGACAAACACCTGTCCCGCTTGGACTTCGCGAGATTTGGAGAGAAAGCATAGGCAACAGTGGGCGCATTCTCGCGAGGTTTACGAAATTTCCCACGGCCCGTGTTGTGTCTGAGTCGAGTAGTGGAAGGCGGTGGGAAGGAGGTGTAGCGTGAGACTGGGCTGCCCGCATTGGGCACATGCGCAGTGCCGCTCGCGCGTGCCGCGCCAATCCTGCAGCGCGTTCAGCAGGTTTCGGGCAGCGAATTCCAGTTCTCCGGGTTTTGGGGCTCCCTGCGGGAGGCAGTGCTAGTTCTGGGAATCTCTAGGAATTGAAAGGGCTCGGGGAGGTGGGGAGGGGAGTCAGAAAGGGGTGCTACAGGTAGTGGGGGCGGGTTGGGGCCCTGCTCTGCTCCTTTTTGTTCCATTCCCACTTGGGCCAAGTTTGCTCGGGGGGGTTTCCAGGCTGAGGTCGCCCGAAGTACATGTCAGGCAGCAAGCAGCGTCGTCGACTATGCCAGGCCCACCGGAGGACCCGGGCAGAGCCTGTCCCTATATGCACCTGGGTTCCTGCCCGGCTGGGGGCTGTGAGAGAGGTCCTAGGGAGCCTCACACCACAGCAGGCAGCTCTCTGCCCAAGTGGGATCTCTGGTTAGAGTGCGGGGCGGGCGAGTGGTGGATCTCAAGCCCAACGCATTTTTCACCGCCGGAGAAAACTACGCGGCTCCCTGGGGTGTGAATGCGAGATGGACATTAGGGATGTCTTTGCCAGAGGTGTTGTCCTGACCTCATTCCATACCCAGGAAGAAAGCTAAGGCGACAGAGCTCAACTGCAAAAGTTTTCAATTTACAGAGTTCTGGAGGGTCGAACCACATTGTACTTTTGTCTGAATCTCCGCTAGCATGGGGTGGGGGGGTGGGGGGGAGGGTTACAAAAACGAAGATAGTTCCTGGTTTGTCACTCGCCCAGCTCCAGGCTTCTGTAGCTCCAGTACCTAACGCTGACATTAGCATAAAGGAAGCGTCCAATGAACGTCTGAATGAATGAAAAGGGCTGGGAACTAGAGTGAGCGGGAAGCCACTTGGAAAACACCCATTTGAGGAGGTGTTTTCATCTAGGCCTGTGAAACGCGGCCGATTTTCCCAGGACCTTCCCCTCGGCCCCGCCTCCTGACCCCTCCATTCCCCGTCCCCGTAGTAATCCCCTCCGGTTTTCCTCAGACTCCACGTACGTCCCTCAGGGCGCGTCTCAAAACCCGGATAACCGGAGCGCTCCCCATGGACCACACGGAGGGCTCGCCCGCGGAGGAGCCGCCTGCGCATGCTCCATCGCTTGGGTAGGTTTCCAGGGAAGGCAGCGAACAGGATCCCCCTACTTCGCGGGCGGCACGAGGCGTCTGGCTCTCCGCGTCGGCTGCGAGGGGAACAGGAGCGCGGGGGCCGGGTGGAATCGAGGAGTGAGGAAGGAGGGAAGGGGCGGGGGAGAGGGACCGGGGAAGGCGTCTGGGGCAATCTCGCGAGGGTTGGAGTTTTGGCGAGAGTTTGTGGAAGATGGCGCCTGTTGTGACAGGGTAAGTCTGGGGGAATCGGATCGCTGGGAACCGGGAAAGTTGCGGGCGTCTCATAGCCCGCGGCTCTCGGCGGGTTCCGAGACCGCGGCGCGCCGGGCGTCCGGGGACCGCGGGGGCGGGTGACGCGTGCGCGGAGCGCGGCGGCGTGTGGCGGTGCGCTGCCCGCTCTGCGCTGCCCGCTCTGCGCCGCGGTGGCTCGGGCTTCGGCGCGTGAGGGCAGGCGGCGGCGGTGGCGGCGGCGAGGCCGGCGGGTGCGGGCGTGAGTGCGGCCGGGCGCGCGGGGCCCGCGGGTGCGGTGCTCTCCGCGCGCCTCCCGCGCCGCCGCCCGTGGGCCCTGCCTCCCGCAGCCCCGCGCAGCTTTGTTCCTCGGGTCGACCCGTGCCCCTCCTCGCCTGGCCCGTGCCCCCGGCCCCGGGCGCTTTGTCTTCCCCGGTTGCCCCCCGCTACTCTCTACCCCCGACCCTTTGTTTCGCCGCCTTGGGCGCTTTGTCCGACCCGATCGCGCCCCGCATCCCCTCTCTATCACCTCCCCGCAGCTGTCCTTCCTCCGGTGCCCCTTTGTTGTTTCCCTCTCTATTCGGTACCTCTGTGACCTGCCACAGACCAGGCACCACATTGCTCTTTTTCTTTTAATTTTCCTTATGTGTTACGTTTTCTCCTTCCTGCTGGGTCCTTGATCACCCCCAGAGGCTTTGTCTTCCCCACCCGTGGCTTTCTCGCGTGGCACCCCCGCTCCCCTCCCATCATCGGTTGATTTACCCTCTACCCACTGTGTTGGTCGGCCGAGCTGTCTCAGCCCAAGGCAGGGGACTCCATCGGGTGCTTGGACGTGCAGATACTGACCCTCGGGTTAGTTGTTTTTGTGGGTCTGAAAGACGCACGGGGATACTTACTTTCCTCCTCGGCGCTCCTCCTCTCCGCACCCCTTTCTCTCGGGATTGCGTCCCCACTCCCCCAGTTTCTCCCAGGATTACGATGTCTCCAGGTTTCCTCTCTGTCTCTCTTTGGGCCTGTGGTTGTTTTGCTTGGAAACAGTAACCCTGGAAAAAGATCGGGTCTTTGGTTCTGTCTCACCGCCCCCCTTTCCAGGTCCTTGGTTTCTGACGTCCTAGGCCAAGGGCAGCTGGTGTAGCTTTAGCTTACCTGAGGGTATTGTAGGACGCTTAGCAGAGGCGCAAGGAATAGACATTTTTTTTTTCCCAGTTGATGTATGAGAATAATTTCAGATATCCACACTGGTTATTCATTTGGTACGTGAGTAGCAGTTAAGTGAATTTTGATGTTAAAGACTTGTGAACGGAGCGGAGAATTTTAGCATTTTGTAGACTCTAGGTGTGGAGTTTAGTTATTTTACCAGTAACTCCTGCTTTGTAAGGAAAAAGAAAGGCATCGTCCTTAGGAATTGATGTAATTATTCTACTTTTTCCTTACTCATTAGATAGTTTACAATTATGTGCTGCTGCTCTGTAGATTTATGACAACCTCTCCGCTCCATCTTTGGAGTTGAAATGAGTCAAGTACTTAAGACTGCAGTTTCTGTTTGTGGAATGCATTAATGAAATGCAATGAAAGTACATATAAATAATGGTCTTAATGTACTGGCTCTTCTAATGTTAAAGGAGCTTTGCATTTTCAGAGTGCTTATTGTTATGGTAGCGTTAAAAGCTTGGAGTTCTGTGTGGGGTGTGGGGGGAGGGTAGTGTGGTGTATTTATATGGCTTGAATATTCCGGTGCTGGGAATAAGACGTACTAGTTAGATTTTCCAGGATTTCCACCCTACTAGTTCATCACAGAAGATATGTTAGCTATAAAATCATTTGGAGTGTCATTTCATTTGTAAACTCAAGTTCCACGAAAAGTACTACTAGTAGAGGATATAAAAGATTTAGTGTGAGGAATGGGATGTAGTGGAAAGCATTTTATTTGAAGGCTGTGATTAGAACTAGTAGTTTGAATTTTAATTAACAGAAAATCATGTTTCATGAATGATAGTTGAGGCGTTAGTGAAAATTTGCAGTCTTGGTTCCATGAATAGATTTTTGCTAATAATCACTTGTCTCCCTTACTAGTTCTTAGTGTATATTCATTCTTTTGAAGGTAAAATCTTGAGCACACTTTTGTTTTGCACTAGAAGTAAATGTTAAGTATTGTAATAATGGAAGGACTTATGCATATAAGAACGATCACACCTATATCATGAAAGCAACTTTTACAAATCAAGTTGTGTTTTTTGTTTCCAAATGTGTAAGACCTGTATATGGTGATCAAATAAAACAGTAGTTTTATTAAATTATATCAAACAATAGCAAATGTAAAAATATGTCACATGAACTTTTGTTGGGAGGCTTTTTTTCTGATTGATGATTTAAGCTTTAAATTTATTGTTCAAGCATATTGCAGATATGTCTATAGAGAGTATATTTTCAGGAAAAATAGGCTTACTTGCAATATTTTCAGATCTATTCTAATATATTCTTCTAGGTATTAAATTTTAAGCAGTTAGGTTTGTTAAAAAGTTACCTCTTGTCCTATACTAACATTTCTATCAATGTCTTTTAAGTGGCTAAGGGGAAAAAAAAAATGGTTTGGGAGAAAAGCCACTCTTGCCAGCTGTAATTTATTAAGTCATTTTTGGCACTCTGGATGGATAAGGTATTAGGGGGAAAAATAGTGTGCTTGAAAGTTCTTGCAAATTGTCTTAAATCTAGTATTTGGTCATTTTAAAAAATAAAATTTAAAAACCTAGAATAAGGCTTTAAAACATTTTGCATTTCACTTTCTCCTAGTACTGAATTTCATGTTATTTCAACTAGGGGGAGTATTTTCTCATAGATTGACTAAAAGTTGTTATTTTTGGCATCAGACTTTGTGACTATTTCCAAGTTACTCTACTTCCCCTGGGCCAGTTTCCTAACTGTGTAGTAAAATGGGAATTGTAACAACTTGCCACATCTGCACAGGGTGGCTGTGCTTTAGGATTTGCAGAGAGCATCCTTAGATGAAAGGTGTGGTTAGAGTCTAGGGATTGTTACTGTATTAAGCTGATGTGAATTGAAGTAGGTCATATTTTATGGGAAGTCAAGTAGGAGGTTATGAACTAACTAACTTCTTGGTAAGTCACATTGGTGATAGTGGGATGAAAAAAAACAATAACCCAAATATGCATTACTAGAAGCCCGGTGCACAAAATTCATGCACCAGTGCCATCCCTAGGCCTGCTGTCAATCGAAGTGAGAGCTTCTGGCATGGAAGGGCAGGTCCCAGCTGACCTCTGGGCCTTGGGCAGCACCTGGGCCCCCGGGCCCCCACGTGTCCCCCTCCGCCTGAGTCACGGCACCCGAGTCCCCATTCAGAACTGCGGTGAGCGTGGCAAGACTCTGTGGGCCGGGGCACAGCATGGGCCTCTGGGCCACCCAGTGGCACTGCACGGGAGCCGGGCGGGCAGTGCTCTCTCTACTGGCCAGCCTCACAGACCGGCTGCTGCGTGAACCCATGGGGAGCCAGTCCAGCCCCTGTGGCCCTAGTGGCTGTGGCTCAGCTCACCCGAAAGAGGCCGTGCTGGTGTGGGGCGGGCTACTCGTGGGCGCCCGGCACCTGAGTGCGGGGCTTCCCCCTGGGTCGGGCTTCCCGGGGTGTGCAAGCCCTGGCGTCCTGGCGGAGGGTAGCAGGGGGAGTGAGAGCGAGCTCAGCAGACACCCCACATTCTCACCGCACCCCCACTCCTGTCACCCCCACCCCCAGGTAGCTGGTGAGAGGTTGTAGCACGTTGTTGATGCCCGCCATGTTTCGCACTGCTCCCTGGTGGTCAGCACACGTCATAGTGAGTGGTCGAACTCCCAGTTGAATGACTGCCCAAGGGGAAAATTTGCATATTAGGCTTTTATTATATAGCATAGTTTCGCTAATAAAACAGATACTTTTTCCTCCTATAAGCTTAGAGGGAGAAGTAAAATAAATTACAGGGTGGTGTGTATGTAGTGTGTGTTGTGTAAGAGATTGAAGGTTTGTCGAACTCAGATGTAATAAACATAGTAAAAGTACGGGATGCTTTTCATCTAGTGACTTGTTTTCTGCATGTGGTAATATTAAAAAAATAATATCACAAAATGTTTTCACTAGACTCTAGGCCAACTGTGTTAACAGTAATGATTACTTTTCAATATATTTTTTGAGTGTTTGTCTTTGTTCTCAAGAATATTTTCTAACAACCAGGACCATAATTTTAGACTTGACCCTTGCACTTGGGATTCATTCTCTTTTTCCCTCCTCCCCTCCATATGTATTTGCTTATTTATATAATATATCAAAACCGGTTGCATTTTTTGTTCCAGGTAGATTATATCATATCCTAACTAGTTCCCCAAGCCAGGTTTCTGGATTCCTCTTACACTAACTCTTTACATTTAATCACTGAGAACAGATAATTTTCTCTTCTGAAAAATTGCTTGAATCTGTCTCCTTTATCCTCACTGCCACAGTTCATGCTCTTATCACTTCTCACCTGGATTACTATAGATATTGGCAGTTTCTTCTTTTTTGCTTCTAGACTCACCCCCCTTTATCCAACCTTCCACGCAGTCTTTCTTTTTTATTTTCTTTTTTTCCCACACAGTCTTTCTGAAGAGCAAATCTGATCACTTCACTCCTAAGTTACAAAACCTTTCAATGGCTCCCCCTAGCAGCCTTCATTAAGAGAGGCAGCTGAGTGGATAGTTTATGAGGCAGAATTTGACATATATGCAGGAAATTTACTGATACTATAGGGAATTTAATTGCTGAAGTACCAAAGGAATGGATATTTTCAGCTTTAGGCAGTTTCATAGCCCCTGAGAACATTATAGTAAAACTGTTAGGCAAAAGTTCCTTTTGGATTGTTAGAAAATACTATGTTGTTGTACAAAACTGACAAGCTTAAATTTCACGTTTTTTAAGTGGTTGACTGTCAAGTGTTTCTCAAAAGGTTTCATTATTTTTAAGTGTTTTAAGTACTTAGGTGCATAGGTTTAAAACACTATAGATTACTTTTTTGGGTGATCCATGCCATTGAGCCAAATAATAAGTAGATCATCTTAAGAGAGACTCAGGTTTTGTGGGCAGATTACTTACAGAGACTTTCTCCAAGCTTCAGGTTCTACCTCTATAAAATAGAGAATGATAATTTTGTTATATTTATCTGGCAGACACTTTATGACTATCAAGTGTGGTAAGCTATGTGAAATTATAATTGTTAAAACGATGTGTAAGTTATTTGTAAATAGTAAAGCACTCTACATAATATTGTGATTATAACAATTGGTTTCTCCTGGTAACCTTTCACAGTCTGGGCTCAGGATGGACTTTTAATATGCAACCTGTGGTTTGTGGGTCATGTTTTAGGAAGGCAGCAGTGTATTTAGTGCAGAGGACCGCAGCCCTTGAAATATGTGCCTTTGCATTTTGAGCAGACATACTTGGTAAATTACTGCTTGACCACGGATGTTGTCATTGAGTCACCCCCAACTTTTTGGGGTCTGCTTCTTACTACTTTCTTCTCTGCTTGGACAGCTGTAATAATGTAGGAATGTTGAGTGCTCATCTCTCAGACACCCTACCCACAGTTCTGAATGCCCGTGTAGTCCTGGCACAACATCATGGTATCATGTATGCCTCATTAGGCCTTCTGCTCCAGGGAATGAAATGATATCCTAATGTTGTGAAAAGAGTAATGTATTTCCTGAACATACTACTGGGGAAAATAGGCATTGAAGTCTCTATGGCTTGCTTTGTATAATTGGTACTAATTACCTATCTGCATAAATATTTGTGTAGGTTTGTTATGTTGAGACAATGCATGGTGATACGCACGACAGCTTTTCAGTCAAATTGGTCATATTCATGGCAGTTTTGGGAATATTTACACTGTTTTAAGTTTTATAAAAATGAGAAGATGTAGAAAACACTGCTTCTTAGGTATCCTAAGAAGACATGAGATGAATTATACTAGAAAATCAAGTTGACTCTTTTAATTCCCCTCCCATGCTTCCTATTATATATTCAAAAGTTTTAATTTGGTCTTAAAGCTAATTTTTTGTGTGTGCCTTTTGCATTAATTAGGTTATCCTATATAATAATATGCAAATCGACCAAACTGCAGAATGACTGGCTGAACGACCAGTCGCTATGATGTGCACTGACCACTAAGGGGGCAGACGCTCAATGCAGGAGCAACCCCAGCCCGCAGGCCAGCCTAGGTGGTGCGAGCACACCCTCCCCCTCTCCCCCGCCCCGAACGCTCTGCCGGTCACCCTGCAGAGGGAGGTGACTAGTGACAGTGGCAGCAGGCGGGGCTGGCGAGTGGGCAGTGCCAGACTGGCCCAGGTGGGTGCAAGCGGGGGTCCCCGATCACCCCGCCAGTTGCCCCACAGATCGGCCCTGATCGGCGGCCAGGCCTAGGCACCCTACCCATGCACGATTTCGTGCACCGGGCCTCTAGTATAATCTATAACAATAAAATGGTAATATGCTAATTAGACCGAGCATCTTCCGGACGTCATTCCAGACATCCTTCTTGACGAAGCCGGGGCTGGAGGGAAGCCAGCCCGGGTCCCGGGTCCCGGGTGCCTGCCGGCAGCCGGAGGAGGAAAGCAGCCCAGGTCCTGGGTGCCTGCAGGCGGCCAGAGGAGGGAAGCAGCCCAGGTCCTGGGTGCCTGCTGGCAGCCAGAGGAGGGAAGCCTGGGTTCAGGGTGCCGGAGGGAAGCCAGTGCTGGCAGCCAGGGGAAGGAAGGCCTACTCTTGCACGAATTTTTGTGCATCAGGCCTCTAGTTGTATATAAGAATAGTTTCTCATAAAAAGTTTATATAACCAGGAAAAATGGTTATAACTTTCTAAAACCTGGAGTTTTATTAGTGTAGTAAAGATTGTGTTATATAACTTCAATGTTAGTTGCTTTATATAGAACCAATATTGTGGATTTTAAAAATCCTATATAATAAAAGCCCAGCGACTGAAACGGTGGACGACCAGAATGACCAGTCTAGAACGACCATGGTCCCTCACCCTGGTTGGCCGCCTCCCAGCGAGCGGTTAGGGGCAATCAGGCAGGCAAGTGAGCAGTTAGGGGTGATCAGGGAGGCAGGCAGAGTGGTTAGAGGCGATCAGGGAGGCAGAGGTGGTTAGGGGCGATCCGGCAGGCCGGCAGAGTGGTTAGGGGTGATCAGGCAGGCAGGCGAGTGGTTAGGGGGGGTGATTGGGCAGGCAGGTGAGTGGTTAGGGGCCAGCGGTCCTGGATCCGGATTGCAAGAGGGTGCAGCCTGGGCTGAGGGGGACCCCCCCCCCCCCACCGTGCACGAATTTCGTGCACTGGGCCTCTAGTTATTATAAACAACTTATTTTGGAACTAGTCTTGCTCCAGATAGAGCATACTAATTTTAAGCTCGTTTGTATAATTGAAACGAGTATTCCCTTTTTGGAAAACTTCAGAGCCATTAAGGTCTTGCCTTATTTTGCTAGCTTATATTTTTAAAAAGTTTTTATTCATTTTTCTTTTTCTTTTAATGAGCAAGGAAGGGGGAGAGAGAGAGAGAGAAAGAAACACTGATGTGAGAGAGAAACCTCAAATTAGTTGCCTTCCAAAAGCATCCTGATTGGGGATCAAATCTGCAACCTGGGTATGTGCTCTGACCAGGAATCGACCAGCACACATTTTTTTAATTGACTTTATTTTTTGGAGCAGTTTTAGGTTCACAGCAAAATTGAGGGGAAGGTACAGAGATTTCTCATAACCCTGCCCTCACACATAAATAGCCTCCTCCATTAACAACATCCCCCAACAGAGCAGTACATTTGTTATAATTGATGAACTTATATTGACGCACTAGAAGCCTGGTGCACAAATTTGTGCACCAGTAGGGTCCCTCGGCCTGGCCTGTGGGATTGGGCCGAAACTGGCTCTCCGACTTCTCCTGAGGGGTCCCAGATTGCGAGAGGGCGCAGGCCAGGTCGAGGGACCCCACCGGTGCATGATCGGAGCCTGGGAGGGATGTGGGAGGTTGGCCAGCTGGGGAGGGACCGAGGGAGGGCTCCAGGGCGTGTCCGACCTGTCTCACTCAGTTCCGATCTGCCAGACCCCAGCAGTAAGCTCACTTACCAGTTGGAGTGTCTGCCCCCCCTGGTGGTCAGTGCACATCATAGCGACTGGTCAACCAGTCGGCTGTCTGCCCCCTGGTGATCAGTGCACGTCATAGCGACTAGTTGACCAGTCGACTGTCTGCCCCCTGTTGGTAACTGCATGTCATAGCGAGTGGTTGAGCGGCCTTAGCATATCATTAGCATATTACTCTTTGATTGGTTGAACTGACGACCGGACACTTAGCATATTATGCTTTTATTATTTAGGATTATTATCTTCCAAGTCCATATTTTACATTAGGGATCACTTTTGGTGTGTATTCTTTAGGTTTGGACAAATATTAATGTATCTACAAATATATCTGCCATACAGAGTCCACTGTGCTCTGCCTATTCATTCCTCCCTCCTCCCTAACCCCTGGCAACCACTGAACTTTTTATTGTCTTCATAGTTCCCAGCACACTTTTTCAAATCATATAACGTTTGATTTGAGTGTGAGAAAATTTTTCATGCAAAAATTATATAGTTCTATAAAAAGCTCCTGATCTATGTAGCATATGGAGGAAGCAGAAACATTGAGGTCCTGAGACAAGAAGAAAGGGTTACAGGAAATGAGTAACCATGTTTTAGTGGTTCTCCTTTATAATTGTTTTAATAACATTATATTAAAGAAATGGTTGTTGGTTGAGCACTTAATAGGTATAAGACACTGGTATGTACTGGTCTTAATATAAAGATGGCTAAGATGGTTTGGTGAAGCTCATGACTTAGTGGAAAGTACACAGACAATTACACTAGAGATTAAGACCTTGAGTGCTAAGCTAAGGATTTGAATATCAGTCATTCATATGGGGTAGGGAGGGGTTACGAATGTTTTTGAAGAGATGAGGCTGAATATAAACAGTGTAGTAAAATACATTGGAATTGATGGAGACCATAAGATAAATATGATCAAGGTATGATCTTGGTAGGCCCAGGAAGGGAAAAACAAAGCAGCTCGTTTTGAGGCAGAATGGTGTAGGAAGCTTTGGAATCAGTGCACTATCTCTAAAATAGATCTGTGGCTATGAGTGTGTCACTTAATCTAAGTCTTGCCGTTGTCTAAAAATTTGTAGCCCTGGCCGGTTACCTCAGTGGTTAGAGTGTTGGCATGTGTCTCTCTCACACTGATGTTCCTCTCCCCTTTCTCTCTCCTCTCCCTTCCCCCTCTCCCCTCTCCCTTCCCCCTTCCCTCTCCCCTCTCCACCCCCTCCCTCTCCTCTTCGCTCCCCCTTCTCCCTTTAAAGGTCAATGGAAAAAATATCTTTGGGTAAGGATTAAAATAAAATAAAGTAAAAAACTGTAAAAAATATTTCAAGGAATTCATGTGAGGATTAAATGAGAAAGGGGAAATAAAATGCCTAGTTCAGTTCTGAAAGTAGTAGGT
The DNA here is from genome assembly GCF_027574615.1 of Eptesicus fuscus. Taxonomy (NCBI): domain Eukaryota; kingdom Metazoa; phylum Chordata; class Mammalia; order Chiroptera; family Vespertilionidae; genus Eptesicus; species Eptesicus fuscus. The sequence continues at coordinate 102,250,520 of NC_072474.1, read as the reverse complement.
CCTTCTCCTTTCCTTTTCTGGAGTGGAACCTAAAGAATAAGATAGGCTAAGGAAGAACCACTGAACAATTGAAACCTTAGTGATGAAGTAATTAGAAATGGGAAAGTCTGAGTGAGGTGAACAGATATAATATAACATTTGTTTCTTTTAGCATTTTCAATAAATGCTGAATACTTAACATTTAACATATTTCTGCAACTTATAAATGTATCTATATTGATTATCTATTTAACCTGTCATTGAGCTCCATAAGGACAGGATCATTATTTTGCTTATCTTGTATAATTATGGAGCAATTGCTAATGGGCCAGAATGTTACCTGTTGGATGAATATGACTTGCATGGATTTAATAACACTAGTATATAGCACTTGCCACTAGGTGGCATTTAGTTTACTGGTAAGTGATAAGGCTTACGTTCAGCAAAGATTGGTTTTTCTACGTAGGACCTCCAGGGAAACTGACTCCTAGATTATGTTTGTTTTCTACCATTTCTGGACTATACTTTTTGAAGTAAAGTATGAAATATACAGCAAATAGAAAGCTTACTTAGAGTGTTAAAAAAAGAAAAGAAAAGCACAGTCGCTTTAGAATATGTCCTGTAGAAAGAAGCTGAAGGGGAGGCTCAGTGAAATTCACAAGTGACTACATTTCCTATTTCTAAATGTATTTGAAGTGAAGCCTAATGGTTAAATTTTAGGGCCATGGTGGATGGAGGAGATGGAATTTGTTTCTTACCGGATTTAATGAAAGATGATGAAGTGACCTCTTTGGCTACTGGGCTATGTCTCTCTGTTCTCATATTTACTTCTGGTATATTGTGCTCTCTCTGTGGAGTGACATAGCATAAAATGTAACTACATCCTGCTTGACAAGTATCGATTATTTCAATTCCTTGGATTCAGTAAACCTCAGAGCTGGAGAAGACTTTTAAAATCTTATGTTCTAAAGTAACCACTCATTTAAACGTAGGCACAGACACATTAAATAATTTACAGTTAGCTAATGGCGGAGACACACTCAATGACTGAGCTGGTACTAGTTGCTGGTTTGATTTTTTTTTTTTTCCAAATATATTTTATTGATTTTTTTACGGAGAGAAAGGGAGAAGGATAGAGAGTTTGAAACATCGATGAGAGAGAAACATCAATCAGTTGCCTCCTGCACACTCCCTACTGGGTATGTGCCCGAAACCAAGGTACATGCCCTTGACCAGAATCAAACCCGGGACCCTTGAGTCCACAGGCCAACGCTCTTATCCACTGAGCCAAACCGGTTAGGGCTGGTTTGATTTTGGAGAGAGACTTATGCTGGTCTTTTACTCTTTTGTTTATACCACTCAGGTTCCTTTTAATGTTACATGCTCTTTGTGTGTGTTTTTTTAAGTCTCCTCACTCCCCACCCCCCTAATTTTGTGGGGACTTAAACCAGGAATACAAATCTCTTAGCCCTGGAGCCCTGGTTGGTGGAGTGCTGCTGCCTCTGTCAGCTCTGAGCCTGCCTGTTCTTTCCTTTGCTGTTTTCCTGTTCTTGATGCTGCTTGTGTTCTTTGTCTTGTATTTCTGACTGACCAGGGTGGCCTCTTTGAGAATACATTTGTTTTCATTGCAAGCGTCTTCACTGTGCTTTAGTTACCCCTATCCTCAAGAACTGCCTGGGTTCAGTTATCTCTGGCCCACTCCAGTCTCTCTTTTGCCTCCCTAGTTTCTTAGTTTTGCCACCTGCACTAAATTCCAGCTGTCTGAGTGTCTAAAGCATGTGGAAGAGAAAATGGAACCACAGAAGAGATTGAGAGAAAAGAAGACTGTCGTATGGGGAAGGAGGCCATAACTTGAAATTTTATACTGCAAGTTGGGCTCGTATATGAACCTGATGATTTTCATTCAGTGATTTTTTTTTTAAGTGTATATGTCAAGACAATATTACTCCCTTGACTATGGGATTCATTAAAAAAAATCTGTGCTTATCCAAATGTCAAGGAAGTGAATTAAATGAATTTTTGCATTTGAAAGATAGTAGTGATAGTTCTGGTAATTTACTTACAGCTTTAACCATTATTATTTGAATGCCACTAGAGGCCCGGTACACTGGAGGGGGCGTCCCTCAGCCCCGCCTGCCCCCTCTCACAGTCCGGGAGCCCTCAGGGGCGGGAGGCGACCCAGCAACCAGGGGAAGGATTTATTAGATAGGATTTTTTTTTTTCTTGATTTCAGAGAGGGAGAGGGAGAGAGAGATAGAAACATCAATAGTGAAAGATAGAAACAACACTGACCAGCTGCCTCCTGTACGCACCCCAGGCATGTGCCTGACTGGGCATCAAACCATGACCTCCGGGTGCACAGGATGATAACCACTGAGCACACCAGCTGGGCTATGTTTCACTTTTTAAGGAGTCACCAGGCTGTTTGCACAGTGGCTGCCCCACTTTAACTTCCCACCGGAGGTGCAGACGCTGGTTTCTCTGCATCCATCCCACCAGCACTTGTTTCAGGGGAGGGGCCTCATCACAGCCAGGGAGTGGCTGCGAGTGGCATCTCATCTCTGGTTTGACTGTTTCCCTGCGGGTGAGTGTTGAGCGTCTGTTCAGCTGCTCATCGGCCATTTGCATCTTTTCTTTAGAGAAATGTCCATCCGAGGCCCTTGCCCACGTTCTGGCAGGTTGGTGCTGGGGTTGAGTGAGGGGAGCACTCCCAGGTCCCAGGTGTGGGTCCCTTCACAGATGGGGGACCTGCAGGCACTTCCGGGGCATTTTCACACCGTGGACAGTGATGCACAGACGGTTTTCGTTATGATGAGCCCAGTGTGTCCTCTCCCCACTGTGGCTGTGCCAGTGGGGTCACACCGACACCTTCCTTAAAGGTCTCTTTCTTCTTCCTGCGTGACACCCTCAGGTACCCACAGAGCCAGGCCCTGCTTCCCAGTGCAGACGCCCCGCAGTGGCCCGCCTCAACCCCCGCCCGCCCACCGCCCCACCGCAGCCCCAGCCAGCTTCCTGCAGGTGCACGCGGGCCTCTGGCCTCAGGCGGGAAACGTGGGCTCGGCGCCCTCCCCGCCAGCCTTCAGGGGTTCTAGTCCTCAGAACCCAGTGAACCCCTGGCCGGTTTTTATTGGAATCTTTATAGTTTCTAAAGTTCGTAAGTCTCAAGGGTTACAAATGCACGTGGTATGAGAGTTACATGTACACAGATACACTCTAACGGCGTCAGCTATGTGCCTGGCATGGGCATGTGCTACAGAGGCCCATTTTTAGAAGTAATTTTTATTATGGGGTCTCTGTTTTTAAAGTGAAAATCAGCCCCTGGTGGCTGCTGGATTTGCTAGTGTGTTTACACACAAAGTCTACAAATATAAGGTGGTCACGTTTAGAGGCTCACGGCTCCTTTGGTGGACACGGGCTCGCACGTGGCGGGCTTCCCCTTTCCGAGAAAAAGTGCCAGGGCCACTCAGGGCCCTCAGGCAGTGCCCCCGCCCGCCCGCAGGCCCTCAGGCTGCCGGAGAGTGTGGTGCGGCCCTTGGAGGGCAGCGTGCTGGACATGGAGAGAGCATCCTCTCAGGTCTAGAGCCGAACTCCGAAGCTCCTGAACCACCGTGGTCCACTTTTCAAATCCCCTGGACCGGCACAGTGGGGCCACTCACGACCCAGCTTTGCACATCGGGGTCCCTTTAGGCCACAGACCTGACTTGGCATGCGCTGGAAGCCCTGAGAGCTGGCGCTCCTGGGGGAGAGTTAGAGGCCTCCCAGCGGTCGCACAAAGACGCAGGGCAGGGACCCACAGCTCAGACTCCTGAGGCCTCAGTCTGGGGTGCAGGAGGAGGTCAGGTGTCCACGGCCAGCTCTGATGCTCAGGGCGCTGGTGGAGAGTGGAGGTGAAGGACAATGTCCCAGCAGGACGGAAGCCGGGTGCACTCGGAGGGGCGGCCTGGCAACTTGGAAACGGATGGGCGGGCCACGTGGAGGGGATGCTGTGAGGGCACAATGGGAGGTGAGGCTGCAGGTTCCGTTCTGGGTTGGGGCTTGGCCCTAGAACGTGGGAGGAGGGAGGATCGGCCATGGCCACGGGGAAAGGCGTGCAGGCTGCGTGCCTGTAGGCTCCGCCCTGCAGTGTCTGCATGGGGTCAGCTTTGGCACTCAGAACGTCCAGCTGGGCTGGAGGCATGGACCTGGGCCGCGTGGCCTGCCCCCGACAGCCCTGCGTTGTGTCTGGCAGCATGCTCCCGGTGGCTGCCGTGGGGCTCCGGGCATGCCCTCTGGGCCAGAGCGACCCGGGCGCTTGGTGACGAAGCCAGACGTCCCTCCCCGCCCCCGTCACTCATTGCCTGCTCAGTGTCCTGCCCCACCCCCGGCTGCTTGGTGGCCAGCGTGCACGCAAGCGGCTACCCACCCCTTGCCGCTTGGCACCTGTTTATGCAAATTAACCCGCCATCTTTGTTGGGTTAATTTGCATACTCCTGATTGACTGGTGGGCATTGTGGAGGTACGGTCAGTTTGCATATTTCTCTTTTATTAGTGTAGACTAGAGGCCCGGTGCACGAAATTCGTGCACGGGGTTGGGGGGGGTGGTGTCCCTCAGCCCAGCCTGCACCCTCTCCAATCTGGGACTCTTTGAGGGATGTCCGACTGCCCAGTGGGATTGGTCCTAAACAGGCAGTTGGACATCCCTCTCACAATCCAGGACTGCTGGCTCCCTACTACTCGCCTGCCTCTGCCTGATTGCTCCTAATCGCTTCTGCCTGCCAGGCTGATCACCCCCTAACCACTCCACTGCCAGCCTGATCCACGCCTACCTGCACCTAACCCCTGGCCGGCCTGATGGCCCTAACTGCCCTCCCCTGCCGGCCTGGTCACCCCTAACTGCCCTCCCCTGCCAGTCTGGTCGCCCCTAACTGTCCTCCCCTGCAGGCCTAGTCACCCCCAACTGCCCTCCGCTGTTGGCCCAGTCACCCCTAACTGCCTCCCCTGCTGGCCTGGTCACCCCTAACTGCCCTCCCCTGCAGGCCTGGTACCCCCCAACTGTCCTCCCCTGCAGGCCTGGTCGCCCCCAACTGCCCTCCCCTGCAGGCCTGGGTACCCCCCACTGTCCTCCCCTGCAGGCCTGGTCGCCCCCAACTGCCCTACCCTGCTGGCCTGGTCTCCCCCAAGTGCCCTCCTCTCCTGGTCTGGTCACCCCTAACTGCCTTCCCTGCTGGCCTGATTGTCCACAACTGCCCTTCCCTGCAGACCTGGTCTCCCCAACTGCCCTCCCCTGCAGGCCTGGTTCCCCCCAGCTGCCCTCCCCTGCTGGCCTGGTCCACCCAACTGTCCTCCTCTGCAGGCCTGGTTCCCCCCAACTGCCCTCCTCTGCTCTTCTGGTCCCTCTCAACTGCCCTCCCCTGCAGGTCTGGTCCCCCTCAGCTGCCCTCCCCTGCAGGCCTGGTCCCCCCTCAACTGCCCTCCTCTGATGGCCTGGTCACCCCTAACTGCCCTCCCTGCTGGCCTGATCACCCACAACTGCCCTCCCCTGCAGGCCTGGTCCATCCCAACTGCCCTCCCCTGCAGGCCTGGTCCCCCCCAACTGCTCTCCCCTGCAGGCCTGGTCCCCCCGACTGCCCTCCCCTGTAGGTCTGGTCCCCTCAACTGCCCTCATCTGCAGGCCTGGTCCCCCCAAATGCCCTCCCCTGCAGGCCTGGTTCCCCCCCCAACTGCCCTCCCTTGCTGGTCTGGTCTCCCCCAACTGCCCTCCCCTGCCAGCCATCTTGTGGCTGCCATATTGTGTCCACATGGGGGCAGCCATCTTGTGTCTTGGAGTGATGGTCAATTTGCATATTACTCTTTTATTAGATAGGATTATTTGATTAAATGCATAGTACTGAATTAGTGGGAGTTGCTGCTTCACTTATTGTAATGTTAAAAATAGCCTGGGTAACTATAACTTGCAAAGGTTATTTCATAATTATTGGTAAACAAGCCATTCTTCATCCTGACCTTCCTCCATGATACATAGTGTGATGTATACATTTTACATACAGGATTTAGTAGCATGTCATTCACTTAGCCTAGTTTCTTAGCTGTAACTCCTGGAAGTTGTCAATTGGTAAATTAAATATCTTTTAAATTACATTAGAATTTAAATTCACATGGCAGCTTAGCTGTGCAGTTGATTTTTCATTTTATTTTTAGCTTATTTATATAATTATTTCAGGAAAGTGACTGTCTTGTGGAAGTTTTTCTTAAACACTCATCTTGATTATTTTTCTGATTGGAAAAATATATATTACAGGGCCTCAAAAGTTACTTAAATATATCACGTAAAGTAAGCCACTATAGTCTTCCACTAGAAAATTAACCCTTAACATTTGGGAGCATGTTCTTCAGTGTGTTTTCCCCCCGCGCTAAATGGAAATCCTAACAATATTTTAATGTATATTTATCCTTTCAAGTTTTTCTTTTTAAAAAATGTTTATTATTCCCCCAAAGTGATTTCTAAGTATGTTGTTTAACAAGCTCAAAGAGTGAATGTAGAACATAAGAGCATAAGGAATGGTGCCTCCTGCTTCTTCCCCGAGATGGTTTGATGTGCAGCATTCTCCCATACTTCTGCAGAATGCATTTCCATGCATATGTGATTAAAAAAATTATTGTTCTTCATTCTGTCCTTCCTTCACATAAATCGGATCATATTGCTCTTCAACTACTTGGGAACAGTATTTCTTGTTTAGTTCTTTGTGTCAATAGGTATGACTCTCCATTGTTCTTTTTTCCCCCCTTCAAAAAAGTTTTTATTTTTAATAACCAATAGCCTTTGCATAAAGTAGTTGCAGAAACATATATTCTCATGATTGACTTTTCTTATTCTGGTAAACTTTTTATTATTATTATTTTTTTAATTAAATTGATTGGGGTGACATTGGTCAACACGAACATATAGGTTTCAGGTGTGGGTTTCTATGTTACAAGGTCTGTATATTGTACTATGTGCCCACCACCCCAAGTCAGATCTTCTCCTGTCACTGTATATTAGGACCCCCTTCCTTTCCCAGCCCCTTCCCTCTGGCAGCCACCACACTGCTGTTTGTGTTCACAAGTTTCAGTTTTATATCCCACACTAGTGGCTCGGTGCATGAAATTCGTGCGTGGGGGGGTCCCCTCAGCCCGGCCTGCACCCTCTTCAATCTGGGACCCCTTGGGGGATGTCCGACTGCGGGCCTAACCACTCTGCAGGCTGGCCTGCTCACCCAAAACTGTCCCCCTTGCTGGCCTGATCGCCCCCAACTGCCCCCCGCTGCCGGCCTGCTCGCCCCCAACTGCCCCCTCAGCCAGCCTGATCACTCCCAACTGGTCCCCCCTGCCGGCCTGCTTGCCCCCAACTGCCCCCCCGCCAGCTTGATCACCCCCAACTGCCTCCCCTCCTGGTCTGATCGCCCCTAATCGCCTCTGCCTCGTCCCCACCACCATGGCTTTGTCCGGAAGGACATCCGAAAGGTCTCCCGGAAGGTCTCTGGTTTAATTAGCATATTCCCCTTTTATTAGTATAGATAGGATAGGACATACCACCATAACTATAACATACCTACCAGTATTACTCTATGAGAATACGTACTTCATGCGATAGGAAGGCATCTAATACATTACATTGTATATGTTGTAAGTAGTAGGAAATACTGTATTCGTAGCAATAGTATACACCCTGTAACTTCCCTTCCTGATTTGGGAATGTTTCCCCAGTTCTTTGAACGTTTCCTGGCCCCTGATGTATTTGGAAAGAAAATAGCTCTGAGTTTGGAGAAATTAAATTACAATCATGACTCTAATTCAACTGCCTCCTGTACTTCCAGCCAGATAACGGGAAAAACTTCCCGGGGCCGGCACCTCCTATGGCTAAGCTCTGGAGAGAGGGCCCGCGGCCCAGCGCTGGGTGGGTGACGGCGACTGGAGGCACCTCGGGTCCATCCTGCTGTCAGCCCGGCAATCAGGGCCCTCTGCTCCCAGCCCCTCCCGAGCCACGGTGCCTCCTAACGGGGTCCCGAGGCTGCACCCCTGATCCTGCTGCCCTCTCCTCACCGGGGCACGGTGGTGCGGGGCGCAGGCGTCCCATTTTTGTTAAAATGTTCAACCTGCGCCCGCTCCACCGGTGTCCGTAGGCAGCCTGGGGGCAGATAGTGATCCGGGAGGCGGTCACTACCCCCGCCAGAGCTCAGCCACGATGGTCCGGGGTGAGACAGCCCTGCCAGGCCCCGTGGCTGCGACTTGGACCTGCTTCCTTAACCAGGGACCTGGCGCTGGAGCAGGTCTCTGCGGTTTCAGAACCAAACTCTGAGGGCCTCCCTAGGAGGCCGCAGTAGCGGCCCTGAGCCCGCCGGCTCTCCCTCAATCCTGCCAAGGCTTGCTTCTCATCCTTGCTGAAAACCTTCTCAGTCCACTTGCCATAGTAATCTCTGGCGTGGCAGAGGGGACTGGGCGCCACCATCTTTGTGGCAGTGTGATGGTCAATTTGCATATTCCGTCTTTATTAGATAGGATATGACTGAATCCCCATTGTTCTTAATGGCTACTTTGAGGAAGTAAACCTTTTCTCTCTTTTTTAAAACATTTTTATTTATTTAGGAGAGGAAGAGAGAGGGAGAGAGAGATGGAAACATCACTGATGAAAGAGAATCATTGATTGGCTTCCTGCACCCCACACTGGGGATTGAGCCTGCAACCCAGGCATGTGCCCTGACTGGGAATCGAGCCTTGACCTCCTGGTCCATAGGTTGACACTCAACCACTGAGCCATGCTGGCTGGGCAACTTTCTCATTTTTTATAATACGGCCACATCTGAGCATGTGTGAAGATAACTAAAACCTGGATACTTCTAAGTGGAATCACTGGTTTTTCACCTGTTTATTGGCCATTTGTATTTTTCTTGTGTTCTGTGTATTTATAACTGTTCATTTATCTGATAAAATATGTTTTTTTTTTCTCATTTTGTTTAGGAACTTTTGTATTTTCTAGAGAATACTTTTTATCAATTTTATATGAGATATTTTCTCCTAGTTTCTCACTAATCAATTTTATTTATTGTGTTATTAACAGGAGTTTAACAATTTTATGTTTCCCCTTTGCCTTTGTATTTTGCTTATCTTTCACACCCTAAGATTAGGAAGGCGTTTTTATATGGCTTTTTCTTAAATAATGTTCTTTTACAATTTAAAAAGATTATTTATCTTTTTATGCTTTTTCTTGTGTATTATGTGATGTAGGCTCTAACCTTAATTTTCCAAGTGTATAACCAAGTGTACAGTGTTTTTTCTCATACACTCAATTTTTTGGTTTCCCCTTCTGTTGATAGAGAGTTGTGGTTCTTAAAGTGAGGTCCTTGGACCAGCAGCAATGGGACAATCTGGGTACTTGTTAGAAATGCAAATCATTTTACTCCACCCCACCTTCTTATATCAGAAGCTCTGGAGGTGCAGTCCAACATTCTGTGCCTACCAGGTGATTCTGATGCCTGCTGAAGTTTGAAAATCATGTGAGAACCTCCCTTTAAGGGTGACCCCTGTACTTGTGCACTAGATCTTATCTCTTCTCAGCTACTCTAGGAACATTGGATTAGCCAGCTAGCTTTCCTTCTCTTTGCTTTCAATTTTTACCTTTGTACTGAAGCATTCTTGACAGTATATACAAATGCTGCTATTTCTCCTCTGAACTCCACACTCACCTCTTGCCCTATTTCTCTTTTTCCCTTTGCAATAAACTTCCTGTGAAGAGTTCTGTCTCTAATTATTCACACTCAGTTCTCCCTGAACCTACGTAGGCCAGGTTTAGTCTCTACCACTCCAACAAAACTCTCAAGTTTACTAATTAGCTTCACACAGGTGAATGTAGTGGTAAGTTTTTTTCAGATGTTATCTGACTTGACTTAATTAGCAGCATTTGAAATCTTAGATAATCCCCCTCTTGTCCAAACATTATTTTCACTTGTTTTCTAGGACACTACACTCCTGGTTTTCCACCTCACTGGCACCTTTTCTTGGCCGCTTTTCTATTGCTTTCTCATTTTATCACATTTATCTTGCTTTTAAAAAAATATTTTTATTGATTTCAGAGAGGAAGGGAGAGTGAGAGTGAGATAGAAACATCAATGATGAGAAAGAATCATTGATCAGCTGCCTCCTGCACGCCCCCTACTGGGGATCTAGCCCGGAACCCGAACATGTGCCCTTGACCAGAATCGAATCCAGGACCCTTTCAGTCCACAGGCCGATGCTCTCTATTCACTGAGCCAAACCAGCCAGGGCTATCCTTTTTTAAATTTTATTATTAAATATATATTTTTATTGATTTCAGAGAGGAAGGAAGAGGGAGAGAGAGATAGAAACATCTATGATGAGAATTATTGATTGGCTGCCTCCTGCACGCCCCCCACTGGGGATTGAGCCTGCAACCCGGGCATGTGCCCTTGACCTGGAATCGAACCTGGGACCCTTCAGTCCACAGGCCGACGCTCTATCCACCAAGCCAAACTAGCTAGGGCTATCCTTCTTTTTAATCCCATGTTCCGTGCTCCTTCCTTATTTTATTTTTCTCACTTGCAGATAGCAACTTTTAACAATGTTTTATTTGCCTTTTTATTTTGTCTTTCTCTCCCCCACTTTAGAACATAGTGCATGGTACAAAGTAGGTACTTAGTATTTGTTGAATGAATGAATGAATGAAATGTTCTTAAACAACATCACTTTTTAAAAAAAATGTTTTTTCTGCTTTTAAAAAAAGTATTTTAATCCTCACCCAAGGATTATGTGTCAGATAATTGATTTTAGAAAGGGAGGAAGGTAGAGAGAGAGAGAGAGAGAGAGAGAGAGAGAGAGAGAGAGAGAGAAAGAGAGAGAGAGAAACATCAATATGAGAAACATTCATTGGTTGCCTCCTGTACGTGCCCCTTCAAGGGAGCAAACTCAAACCTAGGTATGTGCCCTGACTGGGAACTGATAAACCCAGACGATGCTCCACCCAACTGAGCCACCTGGCCGGGCAACAACATCACTTTTTCAAAGCTGTGTTGTTTTCTCACTGACTTGAAAATCTACTTTTACTACTATATGTTATACTTAGAAAGTTTTGTGAACCCTCTGGTACTAATACAGCTTCATCTAGTGTGTTTTATATATAATCTGTTCACTGAAGCTGGTGTTCAGTAGCCTTGAAGTCTGTTGTTACATTTAGCATTTGTCATGTCTGGTCAGGAAGGTAGTGTTGTTCTCTTACAAAAACTTAATCAGGTTCACCTGTTAGTTGGTGGGAGCGTTGGAATTCAAAATCATGTCTCTGGATTCCAATTCAATTGCCATGAACATCTAGCGACTGTGTAATCTAGTATGTAATATTGCTACTGAGCATGCCTGCTCTTTTCCTCACAAGCACCTCTCCCCCCCAGTTTTGGGCTTAACCCTTAGCCATCCATCAACACATGCTTGGCTGTGCCACTATGCAGGGTAGCAGTACCTTGCCTCAGTCCAGGTAGAATATAGATCTGAGGCAGGAGGGAAAGGTTGAAAAGGAAATTGGGATTTTTAAAAATCAACTTTATTTTTTAGAACAGTTTTATTTGGGGTTTGTCTCTGCATTTTATTATACAACTTTGGAAGAGAGGTTGTAGAAAGAACACAGGCTGGTGGTCATGATACAGATTCCGTTCACTAATTTGGTGATATCTCTGATTCATCTTTTCAATGTGACTGATACCTCTTTGATATATGCCTTAAGTTAAGCATGATATTATTATGTGTGTCAAAGAGCTTAGAAAATAATTATTGCGCCACGTAAATGAAAGGTATTACTATTCAGAATGACTAGTCTCATGTTTCTGGTGTTCCAGATACATTCATTCTTTCTACTATACAGAAGTATTTTTAATTTTGTTTTATGTTAAAATGTTGTTTAAATGTCATTTTAGAGTTTTTGCTGTGAAATTTTGTTTTTCTGACTAAGGCAGCAGCTGTGGATGTGGCTTAAAAACTGATGAGCATCTACAATGCTGAGCCTTTTGGAGCAATGAAAGGCTGCTTACAAATGGTAACCACAGTTGCAGTGAATTCTATGTTTGTTATTTGTGAATCCCTAAGGGTGAATGTGTTTTGATGGCGGGTGAGTTAGGATAGTATAAACTGAGAGAGTTTTCTATTCTGGTAATCTTTGGAACAGTCATTCTGCTACTTTGAAGGAATTTGGAATATTTTGCTTTATTGTTTTAATGATTCTTTCGCTAAATGTATTATTTGTGTATGTGTAAAGGTAAATTGAACTTTTAAGATGTTATGGACATGGTTTCCGTCATCAAATATTTTTGCTCTCAGCATCTACTGTTTGTGCTTGCACTTGCTGGTGATGTCTTAATAGCTACTGTTTAAAAGCTATAAATATTGGGTTGTTTGGAACTAAATATTTTCTACTTAGTGTGATTAGCTCATACATATAGTTTTAAGCATAGTGCATATACCCATTTTTATTTCAGAAGTATCAATGTTATTGAGTAGGTCCAAATAGTTAACTTAAATGAGGGAGCTGTGGTATGTCCTATCAAAAAATCTAGAAGATAAATTTCTTCAAAGAATTCTAGAAAATGTTTATTTTTTAAAAAAGGGGTGGCGGCAGGTAAGAAGAACAATCATTGAAACAAAGATCCCCAACCAAAAAATACCCACCATTGTGTATGTGGCATTATGATCAGTATTTCTGAAGGTTTTAGAGTATATATTTGCAGATCTCTGGACTATTTATGTATTTAAATTATCATAATAGATTTACTTTATTTGTAAAGGCAGTGCTTAACATACTTTCTGATCATAAATTGTTGAACATTGAAGATATTAAAAAACTATGGATTAAATATGCTATTAACTTTCTTGTTGTTCAGTTTGTCTCATTCTTCATTCTTCCTAGTGGTTGAAAGAGTTTAAACTTTTACAATAGTTGAAACAAATGAACTTTTACAGTCACATCTGTTCTTTTATTTTATGGGACATACTTTCAGGAGGATTTTATGTACATTAAAAATAACAATTTTTGTGAATTTAATTATTATCCACAGTCACTTTTAAATATAAAAGCATTCCCAGTGAATTACTTCTGATTCATAACCAAATTTTAGCAGAGCAGATGTAGACTACCAATGGAATAATTAGCTGAAAAATATTAAAGGGTTGGAGAGCCTTTTGTGTAACATTTAACTTTAATTTCTTGGCCAGTTTATATGAGTAATTAAAGTTTTGAGGCAGTTAAATTTCTTCTCTTGGGATTTCACAGTTGTCACTGATATAATCACTAGGGAAGTAGAAATATTATTTCCATCAAACAGATGGCTTTTCTAGCACTAGTTCCTAACAGTGCCTACTGAGGTTTGTGTTTATGTTGGATGATTTCCTGATCACACTGACTTAGTATACATTTGAAAAATCACACCTGGTAATAGAATATGATGTAGATATTAAAATGGCATAGTGAACTTCACAATTTCTAAAAGTTGGAAGTGTAATGTACAGTTCCTGTGCTCTTGGGGAAGGAAGTCTGTTTTTGTGAGAGGAATCGCCTAATAGTGGATACCAGTGCCTTGGCTGTCCTCTCCAGGATTCCTTAGCTATCTCTTCTACTTTTTGACTTTCATTAGCACTGACCTCAGTGTGCTGTTTTCATTTCTGCTTGAGTCAGATGGCCAGTCTATCCAGTGCTTTGAGGGATTGGCAGGTGTTTGTTAGGATAAAAGGTAAGTTTCTGTTGTGTATGAGGAATATTTGTAGAGAATACAGTGTGGAAGGCCTACAGTTACAAAATCAACATTATTTTTTCAGCTCTAATGTGGAGATTTTACTTGTTATACGTGGAATTATCTTTCACTTTTTAAATGTTTTTTTTTTTCTTTTCCTGTTGAAGATATAAAAACATGCACACATACATATTGGGAATACACATGTATACTTATGCTCCTGAAATTTAAAAAACACTTAATAGTCAGCTATTAAGATTCTAAAAACTTTGTATTTGTAGGCTATATTTATCCTATAGCAAGAAATGTTTGAAGTAATTTCTTAAGGAGATTGTGAAGAAACTCAGTGACATTTTGGAGATAGGGGCAAACAGGTTGCGTTTTGGAAAAGTAACATGGGGCTTTATTTCCTTACTACTGTCACTGGTTGGGTCAAATTGTAAGAGTGAATAGAGCCATGGTAGATATATCTTGACTTAGAGCTATTAAAAATTATCAAGAAGGAAAATAATTCTGGTGTTTCACATATGTTGGGGTGGGAGCGATGCTGTCATTTGTGGAGATGAGGTGCCACTGAGATAAATGGCGTAATAGAAGAGTATTGAGTTGGTGTTGGTGAGAAATTTCTGGTTTTGAGAATGTTGAGTTTGAGGCCCTTATGAGAGGATTAGATGAAAATATCCAGTGTCCAATTGTATATACATTTTATCTGTGGTTCCTGGAGTTCAGGAGAGAGAGAGAGAAAGAGAGAGAGAGAGAGATAGAGAGAGAGAGAGAGAGAGAGAGAGAGAGAGAGAGAGAGAGAGAGATATCAAGGTTGGAAATACATACTCGAAGACTACTAGACGGTAATTAAAACCTCCAGAGTGGGCAAAATATCCTGGGGAGAGTTGGAGTTAGGTAGACTGACACTGGTGAGCATCAACATTTAAGGAAAGGTTAGAGGTGTAGAAACCAGTAAAATAAAAGAAATAACAAAAGAGGTGGGACAAAAACCTAGATGGTGTAGTGTTACAAAAATGAAGAGAGGACTTTCTAGAAGGAGGTAAACCGCTCAGATATGTCAGATGCTGCAAAGAGGACAAATGAGATAAATCCAAAAGCTCACCAGATGTAGGACTTCAGAGACCTTGGCAAAAACAATTTCAGTGAACTGGTGAGAGCTATAATGTAGTTTGTCATGGGTTGAGGAAGTTGAGACAACTCTTTCAAAGTAACTGCCCTTGAATTTGGGGATGAAGCCTTAGGTGCTGCCATGCTGCTTTTTAAGGTGGAATAGGCTTCTTTAGATGCTGATTGGAAAGGAAATGAGCTGAAATGGAAACTCCTATTGTTGCCTTATCTATAATGTTGTGTAGCTTCTCCTGTACTAATGGAAAGTCTGCATGAAAAGGGCTTTGTTTTGGAGGGGGATACACATTCGGTAATGCTGTGACTGGGGATGTTCATGAATTTGATGTAACTTTTCAGTCTTTTCACAATGACTGTCTTATTTGGAGAGGTGATACTTATACTCTGATTCTTTTGAAAAATTTGCTTGGGGTCTAGTGATTAACTGAGGTGGTGGATTTAATTGACTCCTGTGAAGCCAAAGAAGGTTGTGTTTGTTTGGGGTCTTTATCCATATACTGCCAGCGCCATGTAACACACGCAGCAGTTTGTTCTGTGTTTGTTCTATATCATAGGCTCGACTTGTAATTGTTCACACATATCAATAGAGAGTTAACATGTACCCCAGTTATGTGATTATGCATTAATAAATTATAATCAAGTGTTGCACTTTATTAATATACACATTGGAAGATGTACAGAAATTTGAAATGGTAAAAAACATTGTGATAAAAATGAGGTAAAGTTTTAAAGATACTTTTAATAGAATGGTAGAAACCCTTTTTATATTCACACATATTTTTTAGTCAGAACAGTGTGTTTTATTTTATTTTTATTACTAGTATTTGATATACTTTTATTGATTTCAGAGAGGAAGGGAGAGGGGGAGAGAGAGAGAAACATCAATGATGAGAGAGAATCATTGATCCACTGCCTCCTGCATGCCCCCACTGAGCCCACACCCCAGCATGTCACCTTACCGGGAATCAAACTCTGACCTGGTTCATAGGTTGATGCTCAACCACTAAGCCAAGCCAGCTGGGCAGAGAGCAGTGTACTAGTATTTTAAATAACACTGTTATTTTAAAAATTGTGACGAAGTATACAGAATACACTTCATTATTTTTTAAAATCTTAGTTAAGACTTTGTAATGGAGTCATTCAAAGAGCTATTTCCAAGTTCATTTTATTTCTATACAAATCAAGTGGTTTTCATGGCTGAAAAGCCATTGTTTAAATGCCAGGCTTATCTTAAGTGTTTTTAATTTTACAGAAATAACTGTGAGGTAGCATACTCCAGGAAGTTGCCTGTCTTCACGGGTAAAGTAATCAATTTTTGGACATTATAAGAAAAAGGAGTAACTTGTCAAGTTTCATAATATTTTTAAGTGCTTTACCACGAGATAAAGAGCAAATGTTTGTTCATTACAAGAGATTTTTGTGGTAACTCCTTATCTTAAGAAGTTATATTGTTTTATAAAACTATTCATAACACCTGGTGGTACTTTGTGCCATTCTGTGATCATTTTTTTTTGCTTGCTAATGAAAGATGAAATGAATGAGTTTCTTGTGTGATAGATCTCAGTAAGCTTTTTACAGAAATCTTGTGTTATTTTGGTTAAAGCAAATAATGCTGTCATGGATTTTACTTTTGTTAAAGAAGTCAAAGAAGCTTTCTCCTGAAAACAGCCTTGTCTTTTGTCCAGTGCTCCAGCCCTTGCCCATAGCAGAATGCCTATCATGTAGAAGGCACTCAGTAAATACTAAGCTGTAGAATTAATTTATAGTTGACAGTGTTTTCCTGTATATATTTTCTTAGAAGTTTTTGCATTTCATTAACAAGCCAGCAAATACTGTAAACTGTGGCATATTAGAAAACCATCTATACTGTTTATCAACTTCATGGTAGATTTCCCACAATCTGTACTTTCTCCAAACAGTTCTTCCTTCCCACCCCGTGATCTTCAACAATGTTTTCTGTACATATTTATACAGTAACTTATTTACTGACAGAAAAATACATTTTGGTTTATGTCCATGCTATTCCCCAAGCCGTTATTCAGCTCTTTCTACCATGACAGGAAGAACCAGTCTGTCCTCAAGCTATGTGGCTACTTAATCTTACACTATTTTATAAGAAACTGCTAAAGAGGCATCTAAACATACTTAGTTAAATTCAGTGAAAATTTTCACTGAATTAAAATCATGACTTTAAACCTTGCCAGAGATAAGAAACTCAATACGTACTGAGATGTGACAGGTGTTTTAGGTAGTACATTTAAAAAATATATTACTAGTTGTGATTGCTTTCCATTGTCATTTGCTAATATTTGGAGGTAAAATGTACATGGAGGGTGAGGTTATTGTTGATAGTAGATGTAAATCTATATTTTAAAAAGTTATCTTGGTTATTTCTATCTTTTTTGCTATCCTGATATAGCCATGTTTGATTAGTTAATCATTATTTTTACTTGGTAAAGAAGGAATACTAGGATGAAGAGGTACCCCACTGCCATTTACTTACTTAGTGTGCTTGAGTTATTAGTATTTTCTCCAAAACCTGTTTTGTGTGAAAATCATCTTAAGGCCTTCACCTGTTTTCTGAGGGCTCAGGTCATTAACTGGGTAATTGATGGTAATGCTGAAACAAATCAGCCAGTGAGAGCGCCATTGGCAACCCTTTCGCAGTATGGAACACCTACTCTTCCCTCAAGTTGGAATCATCTGACAGACTGAAACCTAGTGATGTATTCTGATTTGTGATACCCACTAGAATATATACAAGTGGTTAAAACACACACACACACACACACACACACATCTCTGCAAGTGTATAGAGGTTACATTTTAGTGAGATTAAAAAAACAAATAAGTAAAATATTGAGATAAGGGCTTTAGAAGAAGAAGCAAGTTGGAAATAGGATAGATAGGGAGTGTCAGGAAGAAGTTGCAACAAGATAAAGTGCTCAAGGAAGGGCTCACTGACATTGTGACATTTCAGCAAAGGACCTTAAGTATAAGATGAGAATGTGAGGCATGCATGTATGTGGGGGAAGAATATTCCAGCAAGAAGGAACAGCAAATGTGAAGTCCCTGAGGCAGAGTTTGCCTAGATTCGATATGGTGTATGAAGTGAAGATAGGAGTCAAAGATGATTTCATGGGTTTTGGTCTGAACAATGTTAATTTCAGTGTTGCCCTCATTTGATAGGGGAAACTGGTTTGGGGTGTGAGATTGGGAGATGAGGATATGCAAAGGAATAATTTGCTTGGATTGCTTCTGTATTTTGTATGGTGACATTAAATGTCAGGCGAGTCAACTCTTGGTAAGAAACATGATTTTGAGTATCTGTTTTACTCTAACTTGATATTTAGGAGAGAAGAACTAATTTTTTTGCCCAAGCAAAACATAATTATATAGAAAGGGAACTTTTCTGTGGTAAACAAAAGTATTTTTATAATAATTTTTGGTTACCTAAATAATTACTTGAAAATTTTTGCTTTCTCTATTAAAATTGCATGACTTTTCTCCCAACCCTGTTAATTTAAACAATAAATGTGATAAAACTGTACAGATTAGTATGTGATCTCTGACATTTGAGGAATGTAAGTACTGAGACTAGTTAGATAGAAACAGGGAAATTGGGAGACAAAAGGTCCAACATTGATCAATTAATCAATGGGAAGAAAACAATTTTTTTTTTTTTTTTACCATTGTGATACTGTGATTTATAAAAAGTATATACTTGAAAATATCTCTCTCATATATATTTGGTCTTCCTGGCTCACTGCTCCTCTAACCCTTGGAGTTTAAGCATAGATACCAATAAAGGTGTATTTTGTTATGTTAATGAGGCAACTTTTGGAAAAGGCCTAAGGATGGGGGCTTGTTGACCTTGGGGCCAGCAGCCCTGTGATTAGAGACGGAACTTTCAATCCTAACCTCCCAAACTCCAGGGAGCAGAAAAGGGGGTTTTATGTTGAAACAATGATTTAATCAGCTATTATGAAGCCTCCATAAAAACCCAAATGACAGAGTTCAGAGAGCTTCTAGGTTGGTGCACACGTGGAAGAGATGGGAGAGGGTATGGAAGCTCTCTTCTATTTGGCTGTTCCCTGAGTTATATCCTTTTACAATAAACCAGTAATTTAGTAAGTAAAATGTTTTCCTGAGTTCTGTGAGCTGCTCTAGCAAATTAAGTGAACCCAAGGAGTGGTGGGGAGGGGCATCATGGGAACCTCCAGTCTGTAGCTGGTTTGTCAAATGCACCTGGGCTTTCGACAGGCATCCAAAGAAGGGGGAGAGCAGGCTTGTAGGACAGAACCCTTAATCTGTAGGATCTAAGGATTGTGGTAGAATTGGATTTAATTTTAGGGTACTTTACCAGTGTCCAGAGAATTGCTTATTGGTATGGGAAGCTCCCTTCCCACATTGGAATTGGTACCAGAACCCATTTAACCACATACTTATGTCTCGAGGCATCACTTGAAAGAATTCTTCCAAGAATGCTTATGTTATGAATAATTAATTCACTGCAACTGTATCTGTCAAAATATCTGCTTATATGGCTTGTTTTCTATACAAACTATAGTATAATAAAACCCTAATATGGAAATCAACTGAATGGCGGAAAACTGGTTGCTATGACACCCACTGACCACAAGGGGGCAGACGCTCAACGCAGGAGCTGTCCCCTGGTGGTTAGTGCACTCCCACAGGGGGAGCGGCGCTCAGCCAGAAGCCAGGCTCACAGCTGGCCAGTGCAGCGGCGGTGGCAGGAGGTAAGGGGTTAGGGGTCCTGGACTGCGAGAGCCCCGGGCTGCTAGAGGGATGTCTGACTGCTAGCTTAGACCCGGTCCCCAGCTTAGGCCTGGTCCAGGGGGATCAGGCCTAAGCTGGCAGGCGGACATCCCCTGAGGGGTACTGGACTGCAAGAGGGCACAGGTCGGGCTGAGGGGACCCCCACCCCAGTGCCTCTAGTATTTGTATATGAGCTTTCTGTCTTGATTGATATGTTTATATGCACCGGGCCTCTAGTCTTTGTGTATGAGCTTTCTGTCTTGATAGATATGTTTATATATTTGGAAATATATGCATGGTGGATAGGAACCATTGCCTTAGTTTATACAATAGATTACTCAGTAGAGTCACTCTCCATAGTATCAGCTTCTCTAGTAGTAATGTTTACAAAGGATGTACCCAAAGAGCTACTTTGATGTGTGTGTGTGTGTGTGTGTGTGTGTGCGCGCGCACACACACGTGCGTGCGTGTGTGCATGTGTGTCTCATGTCTACTTTGTCTGGGATCACATTGAGTTGCCATTGATCTTTGTTTGAAGATTAATAAAAAATCATCTAAACAGTTTTAAATTCAAAGTAGCATTAATCTCCACTTCTGCATTTTTGTCCTAATGGTAGCAATTGTAACACAAATTCATTATTTTCTTTGTAGGATTGGAGTTCACCTCACATCCTTTAAAAAACCGAAAGCAAA
This sequence comes from Eptesicus fuscus, assembly GCF_027574615.1. Classification (NCBI taxonomy): domain Eukaryota; kingdom Metazoa; phylum Chordata; class Mammalia; order Chiroptera; family Vespertilionidae; genus Eptesicus; species Eptesicus fuscus. The sequence goes on along the minus strand of NC_072474.1, from coordinate 102,230,199 downwards.
ACCAAACAAAAAACTATCATGGTGTTTTAGTAAGTCCAGTACTGAATGTTCATAGGGATTGTTTTTTTCTAATGCATACAGGATTTGCTGCCATAATGCCATATACTAGTATATCTTGACAAACTTTGAGTTCTGTAAAACCATAAGGCTTATGGGGGGAAAAGGGTTGGGGATAGACTATTAAAAATCCATGGAACTTTGATCTTGAATACTAAATAAAAACAATAGGAATTCTAATAAAAAACACTTGTTCTTTGTATTGCCATCAATCTTTGGATTTTTAAACTTTAACCTGAGGTCCAGCCTCCTCCTTCTGGTTTTAGGCCCAGGAAGGGCATTGCTTCTAAGAGACTTTGTTTATTTATATTGAAAAATCTAATCCAGACCTCATTAATCCAGGGGGAATTCCCCCCTCCCTCCCTCCATCCCTCCATCCCTCCCTCCTTCCCTTCCGTCCGTCTTTCCTTCTTTTATAACTTCTTCATCTGCACAGGCAGCTTTGTCAAATGTTAACCTAACTGAAAGAATAACAATTTCTGAAGCCACCAAATCAATTAATACCCATGAGAAGGAAAATATTTTTTTGTAGATTTTTACAGGTTTTTTTCCCCCCTTAAAATATTCATCTTTTGCTAAAGGTTTATCTTTAACTAGAGGCCCGATGCACGAAATTAATGCAAGGCCGCGGCGGCCTTGGCCCTCGCAGTCCCAGCTGTGTCCAAAGGTCCTCCGGACAGTCGTTCTGCTGTTCAGTCTAATTAGTGTATTAGCTCTTTATATAGGATTATATAGGATTGTACAAAAGCTTGTTCCCAATTGCCTCAAAACAATGTGCTAGGAAAAATCATTCATGAAACAACATGACTGACTTTTACACCAGCATCATTCTGTTTTTAGTTTCCCAAGAAGTAATTCATGAAAAAGAAACATACCTTGTAGCAGAACAGATTTTATTTTTGTTTTGTAGCAGAACAGATTTTATTTTTGTTTTGATTTGTTAAATGCATAGAGTGGTAGGTATTAATTTTGGAATCAGAAAGACTAGCCTTTGAATCTGGCCCTGTCACTTAAATGTCACTTTCTGTAAGTTACTCGACTTCTTTAAGCTTTAGTTTATGTATCTATAAAATAGAACATTAATTGCTGTACCTAACCATAGAGTTGCTAATGAATAAATTAGGTAATACTAGACAATCTTCTTTACACAGTAAGCTTACTAATAAGTGTTAGTTCTTATTTACATAATTTTTATTTTTACCTTTTTCTTCTTCCTCTTAAAGAATACCTTTCAGCATTTCATGTAATACTGGTTTGGCGGTGATGAACTCCTTTAGCTTTTTCTTATCTGTGAAGCTCTTTATCTGACCTTCCATTCTGAATGATAGCTTTGCTAGGTAGAGTAATCTTGGTTGTAGGTTCTTGCTATTCATCACTTTGAATATTTCTTGCCACTCCCTTCTGGCCTGCATAGTTTCTGTTGAGAAATCAGCTGACAGTCGTATGGGTGCTCCCTTGTAGGTAACTGTTTTTCTCTTGCTGCTTTTAATATTCTCTCTTTGTCTTTTGCTCTTGGCATTTTAATTATGATGTGTCTTGGTGTGGTCCTTTTTGGATTCCTTTTGTTTGGGGTTTTGTGCGCTTCCTGGACTTGTAAGTCTATTTCTTTCACCAGGTGGGGCAAGTTTTCTGTCATTATTTCTTCAAATAGGTTTTCAGTATCTTGCTCTCTCTCTTCTTCTGGCACCCCCATAATTCGGATGTTGGTATGCTTGAAGTTGTCCCAGAGGCTCCTCACACTATCTTCATATTTTTGGATTCTTTTTTCTTTTTGCTTTTCCGGGTGAATACAATTAAATTGAGTTTGTAAAATTGTTCGGAACACTGTACTCTTGTATAAATCTACTGTTAGTTGCCACAAGGGTGATTATAGATCTTACTTTGTACAACTAAAAAATATCATGAATAACCCAAAATGCTTATCCTATTCGTGGTAGGATAAGCAAAGTATTATCATAGTATTACCATAATAGTTAAAGGTATAGTATAAAATTAACTGGATTTAGAAGACCTGGAGTTCTTAATTAATCATTGGATTATTGTGAGTGTTAAGTAATTTGTACAAAATTATGTATACTTTAAATGCCCAAAACAAAGAAGGTATTCTAGTCTGGTTGACTGGAGAATTGTTTGGAAAGAATTTTAATTATTAGATCGATGAAATAAAACAGCCCCTGCATCTGATGAAATAACTTAAGTGATATGGGTATCATTAAATAGGGATGATTGAGTTGCCATCATGTAGGTATTACCTGTTAATTGTAAAACTGTCTCCAACATCTTGATTATTTTGTGGGAGTAATTTTATAATTTAAGGTAAAATGAGAATAGCTAGGTAAAATTAAGTATATTAGGGCAGTTCCTTTCTCTTTTTATTCATTACTCTCTAGAAAATACAGATTTACTTTCCAAGTTCTCTGCAGTCCATTTCTATTTAGCAGGACTGTACTTGTAGGCCCACAGCCTGAAATTGTGACTTCTATTAATACATTTTAACACAGTTCCACGTCAGGAAAATGTGTTCTGTTTTGGAACTCATTAACATAAAATTTTCCTTCATGTTCCTTTCCTATTAAAACATACACCCACACAAATTACTACTTATCAAGCTTTCATAACAGTTGGCAATGGAAAATTGAAAAGCATGAAGAGAATATAAAATACAAATGAAGAATGGTAATAAAAAGCAACAGATCAAAAGAATTTCCTAGAGACTCTTAAAATAGTTCTTTTAGGATGGCTAAATGATAGTTCTTTAGCTTAATTAATTTCTTTCAACCTCATCATAAAAGATAAGCTACTAAAAGGTAGTTGTTATTTAAATGAGTTGCTTAGCATGTGGAAAGCACTTCATGAATGTTGTCTGTTAAATTTATTATTTCTAAGTTATAGGTTTAAGACAGGCATTTTGGTTGGAGAGCATCAGATAATAGGTTACTCTTCTTAGCTGAAATTGCCTTTATTGTTTTACCTCTACAGTGTTCAAATATGGACTGTCTCCCTAAAATTAGTCTCTGTAATTAGAAATTGTCTTAATACTTTTACCATATGATCTTTTAATACTCTAAAGTACATATGGCAGAGGATGCATAATTAAAGTACTAATATTAAATTACTTGTTTAATACCTAATACTTTTACATCATCAGTTTTTTTTTCTTCAATTTTTTTAATTAAGGTATTATATGTGTACATATCTTACCATTGCCACCCCCCACCCCACTCCCATATAAGCCCTCACCCCCCAGAGTTTTGCATCCGTTGGTTATGCTTATATGCATGCATACAAGTCCTTTGATTGATCTCTTATCTCCCCCACCTCTCCCTAACTTTCCCACTGTAATTTGACAGTCTGTTTGATGCTTTACTGTCTCTGTATCTGTCTTTTTGTTCAAGTTTATAATGTTCTTTATTATCCATAAATGAGTGAGATCACTTTAAAAAATCCAGTTGCAAGCAAGAACTGACCAATTTTACTTGTCACATCTCCCTATCCTTTGCAGAAAATTCTGACAAACTATTAGATTATCTAAGCATATTCATTCAGTTATTATGTCCAAACCAAATTACTTCTTTAAATCTGAAGTCTTTCCCCATCTCAGACTTCATGGTTTGGGTTGCTTAGACTAGAAACCTTGGAGTCACCATTGCTCTCTTCCTTTTTTTCTTCAACTCCACGATCCAGTATGTTAGCAGATGGTGTTGGTTTTGTCTTTAAAATATGCTCATAGTTTCATCACTTCTGACACTTGCACTGCTTCCACCGTGGTGTAAGACACTGTCATCATTAATCTGCATAGTCACAATAGACTGCTCTTCCCTAAGGCCTTACCGTCTTTCTTCACTCAGCAGCCAGACTCATGCTGATCTTCCTCGCCTTAGCTCTTGATCTTCCTTGACTCAAAATTTGGAGTAAAATGCTCAAGACCTTCATGATCTTAAGAGCATATGTGTGCATACTCCCACCAGTCCTCACAAACTCAACCTCAACCTGTCATTTCCTAAAACCTTTTTCTGTGATTTCTCTCTGTTCTAGCCACTGACCTCACTGCTTCAAGGGTTCTCAGACTTGCTGTTTATTCCCTTGCCTGGAATCCTCCTTTCTCCTTCAGATCTTTGCTCAAATAGTACCTTAGCAAGGGCTTATATAAAATTGCACCTCATCCTTATCTTTTCCTTCTGTTTCTCTCCAGAGCATTTACCACCAGTTGACATTCTAATTACAATGTAAATTATTCTGATAAGGATTTTGGTCATGTTACAGATGTTCAGGTATTTGTTGAACTAGAGAATTTGTCCAAAGAAAGGAGAGGATGCTTGAAGGCATGAATTAGAGCCACAGATTTGATCATTACCCACACAATTAGAATAAATTTTAAGTGTGAATTTTTTTTTAACTTTAAGTATTTCTTGAGCATTGGATTAAAATCTTCCTAGGAAAATGTTTTATTTTGATTTTAGAGTTGTGGCATTAGCAGTAACTAATTACCAAATTGTGCCTTCCAAGTCAATAAATGTTTATGCCTATCCTACCAGGCAGTGTTTTGGGTGTTTTCACAGTTCAGCATTATTTAAGCCAGTGATGGTGAACCTATGACACACGTGTCAGCACTGACACGCATAGCCATTTCTGATGACACGCGGCCGCTGAGACGACCGCATGCCGAGGATGAAACATTTGCTGCTCCTGAGGATGAAACATTTGCGAAATAATGTTTTTTTCCTCAAAGTGACACACTACCCGAGTTATGCTCAGTTTTTTGGCCAAGTTTGACACACCAAGCTCAAAAGGTTGCCCATCACTGATTTAAGCACTAGAGGCCTGGTGCACGAAATTCGTGCATGGAGGGGGGGCGTTCCTCAGCCCGGCCTGAACCCTCTCCAATCTGGGACCCCTCCGGGGATATCTGACTGCCGGTTTTAAATCCGGGACGACTGGCTCCTAACCACTCGCCTGCCTGCCTGCCTGATCGCCCCTAAACCCTCTGCCTGCCTGCCTTCCTGATCGCCCCTACCTTGCTCCCCTGCCAGCCTCATCGCCCCTACCTTCCCCCCTGCCTGCCTGATCGCCCCTAACCTCTCTGCCTGCATGCCTGCCTGATCGCCCCTAACTGCCTCTGCCTGCCTGCCTGCTCGCCCCTAACTGCTCTACCCTACTGATCTGATCACCCTAGACTGCCTCTGATTGCCGCCAACTGCCCTCCCCTGCCGGCCTGATCTCGCCCCCAACTGCCCTCCCCTACTGGCCCTGTCGCACCCAACTGCCCTCCCCTGCTGGCCTGATCTCGCCCCCCAACTGCCCTCCCCTGCCAGCCTGATCTCACCCTCAACTGTCTCTGCCTTGGCCCCCACCACCATGGCTTTGTTCGGAAGGAAGTTGGACATCTGGAAGATGGCTGGTCGACCCGGTCTAATTAGCATATTACCCTTTTATTAGTATAGATTATGACTGCAATTTTGTACTGGTATTATCTACAGATAAGTTGTGACCGGTCAGAAGTTATATATATCCAACTAAGTTTCTAACCTATGACTCCTGACTCCAAGTTCAGAACTTGATTAGCACAGTCTTCGTCACTCATGACCACATAATTTTTTAAGCCACCCAAATTTACATTTTATTTTAAACAAAAAGAGACATAAGCAACTAAATGTAAGGAGAAACTAAGTAATAGGGAGAAACTCATTTCACCCATAAACATTTTTATAAATAGACACATAAATAGATACATAAAAAGTATAAATGAAGTAGACTTATGCTCTTTAGCATTTTTGACTTAGTTTCCTCTCACAGTCTAGAAAGAAGCTTCTGTTGTTTGGAATAAATGCATAGTAGTGTATTTTTATGAGCTGATTTACTTTATTATTACTTTTCCTTCTTTAACATCCTTTACTCAACACTCTGGGACTACTGTTCTTCCATCTCCTCTCCCCTGTCCCCACTCTCCTAGCTTTGGTCTCCAACCAGGTACACTAATCCATTTGAAAAAGGATAGGTAGGTGTGTGTGTGTGTGTGTGTGTGTGTGTGTGTGTACACATGCTCATGTATACATGTGTGTATTTATATTTAAATTATGCCTGTCCATGCTGTGCCATCTAGAATTCTAACCAAAATTGCAGGAATATCCCAGTTGAACCCTGGGTGTTGGCCACTTTAAGAGCGGCCAGTTTGATTGAAGTTTTTTTCAGTGTTAATGAAAATTAGGATATACATTTTAAGAAAAGAGCTTCCCCAGTTGGGAGTGCCTTAAGGTAAAATTAGCTGAATATTTCATCTTCCAAAATTGCTAGATTACAAGTGTCTTTAGGTGATCCTGAGTTCAGTCTTTTAACTATAGGTGCTTGACATCCCCTTGTCCCCAGAGTTTAATTGGAAAGGAATTACAGTTTTACTATTGAGATGGGAATTAGAATAGTTTATGGTTCTTGGAAAGATTCTTTGAAAATTACTCAAAACCAGGTTTAGCTTTATATTTGAAATTCTTATTATGGCAAAAACTAGTTTAGAGTTGAAATTCTTAGCATATGTCATTTTCATACTTTTGATAGTAGCAATGGTTAATTTTCTGTCATTATATAATAAGACTGTTTCCAGGTCCTTGGTTGACAAAACTTGTTTAAAATTCAAGTGTCTATAGTAGAATACATTGCTTAAATTATAGCTTTTAATTTGGACTGCCTCGTCAACTCAATTTCAGTATTTTTCTTCTCAAAAATTTCTTACGTATAATAAGTCTATGAAATTTGTGTAAAAATACCAACTTTGCTAAGTATATAGTATGTAATACATTGTAGGCACTGAAAATATTAAAAATGTTTGTTTTTACCCCTATCTCATCTATTTATTTTTTCTCCTTTATTTTTATATTATATTTTTATTATTTATATTGTTCTTTTCAATATTATCATGTGATGCTAAATTTTATTTGAACCACTGCTCCTGAAATAACGTGTGCAGAGATCTTAAGCACCACGGTATGTTCTGAGAAATGTACAAAGTCCAGTATGGAGAGAACATCTGTTATATCTTTATTGGTAGGAGGAGACCAGAAAAGACCCTATGACAGTGATGGCGAACCTATAACACGCGTGTCAGCACTGACACACGTAGCCATTTCTGATGACATGCAGCCGCTGAGGCGGCCGCATGCTGAGGATGAAACATTTGCTGCTCCTGAGGATGAAACATTTGCGAAATAATGTTTTTTCCTCAAAGTGACACACTACCTGAGTTATGCTCAGTTTTTTGGCGAAGTTTGACACACCAAGCTCAAAAGGTGGCCCATCACTGCCTTATGAGAATGCAGTTGTCCAGTTAAATCAAACCCAGCAACCTATATTCTTTCTATCATACTTCCTTTTTAATTTTGTGTTTGTACCTTATCAAAACTTAATTACTTAGGGAGTAAGTCCACCTAGATGTATTTTAAAAGCTGGAAAATTTTGGTATCGCTTTTTAACTTGTTTGGACATTAATGTTTGTAAAATGAGTTATATTGAAGAGTTATGCTGTTATTAAGATATTTTTAAATGGCCAGTTAATTTTCTTACTGTAACAGTTTTGAACCCTTGAATATAATTCTGCAATATTTTGTTTCAGAAATTTAAATAAAATGTTTCTTTGATTTATCTAAGATGTTAAAATACATTAGTATGCTATATCAGTTAGTTTTGGAATGCAATATGAGTACATGGTTTCCATTCAAATCTTGAAGTTGCTTAGGAGTTTCCTATCCTTAATTTGGGGGATTTTTTTTTTTTTTTTTTTTAGTGCTTTTGGTTATTCTTTTAGCTTAATCATGTCTTAAAACATAGTAGAGAGCTGATTGTTTTATTTTATTTGTCCTTTTTATTACTGATAACTAACTGACTGGCCTCACCTCTATCACCTCCAATGACTTACCTTCCCATGAGGTTGACGCTGGTAGCAGTCCATGGGACAGGGCCAAGTTGGAAATTTGGCAGTACTATGAATTGCAAGTCAACTTGAACAGATCTTCAAGTCCATAGTTTAATGAAAAGATTTCATTTGTAGGAATCAAATGAAGTTTCTGATTTAAGTGATTAAATATAAGTCTCACCCTCTTACTGGCTTTAGTAAACGTATATATAGTCTCTTGCTAAACTATACCTAAAAACCTGTTTATATGCATTGGCTGGGTTTTGAGTAAGAAGCATTAATAAAATTAAATTATTGCTATATCATTCAGGTTGAAAAATAAACTTATGTGCTGGACTTTTTTTTTTTTTATTGCTTCTGGAAGGTAGGTTGGCATAGCAACATGAGAGTGGGTTTTAGAGTTGGACATGTGAGATCAACTATCTGTCCCACCACTTTCAGTCTCTGATATTTGATGTTGAGCAGATCACTTTAATCTCTTTAAATGAGCCTCAGTAAAAGGAGGCAACTAGTCAGTCTTTTGAGTAGTAGGTCTGGATGAAATAAAATAACATCAAGTGCTAAGCATGGTACTTACTTGGAATGTTGTCAACAAATGTTAGTTAGCCCCAGTACCACCCTCTTCTCCCAACAGTGCTCTACAGCAATATTATAGCAGTAAAGTGCTGTAATTCCAGCTAGAAGATCTAGATTTTGAGTCCGAGTTCTATTCTCTTATTGCATATATTCTTTGGTCCAGTCACTTGACCAGAGAACATCAGTTTTCTCCTTTGTAGACTAGGCTTCTGAAAATTAAATGTCATAATAAGTGCATCAGATCTAGGCTTTCATTCTTTACTAGAGGCCTGGTGCACAAATTTTGTGCACGGGGGGGGGGGGTGGTCCCTCAGCCCAACCTGCACCCTCTCCAGTCCAGGAGCCATCAGGGGATGTCCTACTGACGGCTTAGGCCCACTCCCTGTGGTTCTCTGCTCTCTGCAGGGCCTGGCTGCTTTGCCGCCACGGCGGCGACGTAGCCGCCATGCCCTGCTGTCCGCTCTCAGTGGTGGGGCTGAAAGGACTGGGGGACTTCAGCGGGGCTGAGGGGACTTGGCGCCTCCATCTTGTGGCTGTGGGCGCCACCATCTTTGTGATAGTGTGAGGGTCAATTTGCATATTCCCTCTTTATTAGGATTATCTAATGTGCTGTGCCAGCACAGCCAAGGGTTCAGCGAGCCTGAGGGAGGGTGGTGAAGGATTGAAGAAAAGACAGACGAGAATATAGCTCGGTCTTGGAGGAGGATCTCCTGTGCCTGGCTGAGGCCACAGAGAGAGATCCAGAGGGCAAGCTGAGCCTTTATTTTATAGCCAGAGGTAAACAAGGTAGTGGTCACCATAGTTACAATGTTCTTGTGAGTTTTACTTGTTTTGGTAGCACTTGCTGCACCTCCCACAGCCCATTAGCTACCCAGGTAGGATCTAGGGGCGTCATAAGGTCAAGCTTAATTATGCTAAGAGGGTTGTGCCCTCTAAGCTGGGACTTGTGTGTGGCTTTGCCAACAGGTCAGTCTGAGGCTTAACCCTATAGCTGCTCCCTACAATCTAACATATTTATATGCTGCTGTATTTCCCACTGGTTAACATTATTCTTATTTGAAGCTGCACTTCAGGAACATTAACCTGATGGATGTGTGTAGGATGCATTGATTTGGAGGCACAGAATATAGGGGACAATGTGGATGTCCTTCCAGGAAGTTGTATACATAATACAGAGCCATTAAGTGGTTTAAAGCTGTAGTGGGAACTCAGGGCGTTGCACTAATGTGGTAAAATGCTAAGTTAAAAAGATGGCTGTGGCTGCAGTGATTTCATTGGGCTGGGGCCTTTGTTTCTGTTCATTAGTTTCTTCTCACCTACTCTTGTAGAATTCTTACCCCGTTCAGTTCTGTCACCATTATCAGCTTTCTGAAGAGTGACCTACATTTTGTAACCTGTGTTCTCACAATTTACAGTAGTCCTAAATCTCAGGAACATGTAATTTTTCTGACAGTGGACTTAAAAGGTTTTCATCACTTGAATCTACCCTTACAAACACCAAATTAGTTTCACTTTCTCTTGAGCACATACTTTTTAGCTCTAACTGGGCCTTTGTGTTCTTCTATTCCCTGCGTATTAACCTTTACATGAGCTGTTCCACAAACCCAGGGTGTGACAGAACTTCTCCATGCTTTCTCGTTTCTTGGAAGCCCTTTTATAGCTTGCTTTTATTAAAAATTTCCTGATCAGTCACCCTAAAGTAATTTTAATTGTTTTATAACATGAATATGTGTGGGTTACTCATAATTTGTTAGTTTTATATAGCTTGAGTATTCTTTCTTTCTTGTAACTATGAAGTACCAAACTTGAAGCAAATGTAGGTTTAAAGTGTGATACAAACACTTCTTACTGTATCATTTTAATAATGAAATGTTTTTATATAAGAAAGTTGGGTGGAGTGAGGAAGAACCTGCCAAGATAATCACAGAGCAGCAGTAAAACTTGTTAGCCACCTATCTAGCTATTCACTTATATGTATGCTCTTCAAAGAAGTAAACTTTGGAAACGGGAGGGAGCTCTCTTTAAGTTAATGACTTCCATGTAATTAAAGTGATTCAGTAATATTAACACTAGGAGGGGCATTGTTTGTAGGAACCCCTGCTGTGTCAGTTAATGAATTCCTTTTATACAGGTGTATGGGTGATTTCCAGCTCTCATTCTACACAAAAGAGAATAGTTGGTTAATTAGAGTTGGACCTGTCAACTACCTGTCTTAGGTTATTTTTCATTCCTTGAGAAGAAAATTGAAGAATCAATTGGGTCAGATTTTGGGGGGATTTTAGTAGACCTCAACGAAGCAAGAGCTGTCACTCTGACTGCTGGCATGTACTCCTCATTCATATAGGGTTCACATGAAAAACGACAGTGTTACATAATCATAGTGGCAGCTTTGTTTTTCTTAGTCATGGCAGCAGTTAACACAGTGTACTAGTGGCTTAACATACCAACATTTAAGTCCTTATTTTTTGTTTTTGTTTTTAAGTCATTGAAATTATGAGACTATCATTCAAATGGAAGCATTATAGTTCTTCGGAACCATTATGATCTCAAAAGGAAAAGAGAATGATTCAGATACACGGGCTGAGGTGTTTTGAGGTGCATCGAAGTGTCCCAAGCTGTGACTTACCTTAACATGTTCTTGAAGTACCATGGCGTGGATTAAAAGGTATGCTTTAGAAATCTCCCAGTGACCCCAAGGTCATGGATAGAATGAACGTTCATGATTCTGTATTTAATTATCTTGTATTTTCAGATATTTTAATACTAGATTGCAGATGTGGTTATGGATTTACGGCAGTAGTATTTTTGTTAGGAAAAAGCTATATATCACAAGCTTGATGAGTTAATTTTTTTTCTTTTTGATACGGTTAGAGAAGATAGTAGTGTAGCTATTTCCCCTAGATTTTAATAGTAATGAGTTGTAATTTCTTTAAATAGTTTAGGGATTATTTATGTGTTAGTCTGTAATTATCTTTCTGGTTTGTGTCAGACTAGTTTCTCTGCTGTGCTGTAATTTCATGGTAGGTAGCCTGAACAGGAAGTAGTTGGGGTATTAATTTTACCAAACAAAATAATTCTTACTTGGACCATTTATAGTTTGTGCTTGCTTTGTCTTACAAAGAATTTTTTACTGAGAGGAAAATGAATAATTATTAATAGTGGTATTGTATGTATACAGTTAATCATTCATGTGTTTGTGGTATGTAGTCCTACTGTTATTTGTGGTTGCTAGTAGTGGTAATTCCAGGTTTTGTATTACCCACTTAACCATCAAAAATCTTTTAGGTTTTTATGTTCATAACATTTTATTTGAGTGAGGTAGGCAAAACCATTTCTTTATTATTTAAAACCTTGGAAACCTCCTAGTTTTGTACTGTGTGCTTGCTACTAAATGATTTCTTAAGGGTGGTAGAAATGAATCAACCAAGGCAGAATGCTGAATTCACTGTTACATTGGGTTCAGAATTATTTATCTTTTAGGTATTGAAGGAAAATATGTTGGAAAGATAGAGGTTTAAATAATGAATAGATAAATTGAATAGAATACACTGGTACAGTCTGTAATCTTTATTAGCTAGAGCTAGACTATCTTATGTTAAGGTCCTTTTGACATCTCAGCAGTTAAATTCTTAAAGGAATTTAGTTATCAAACCTAAGATAAAACTGCTTTATATTAAATTCTAGTCCATAATGAGTGATGGCAATCATTCATTTGAACCAGGTATTTTATGTCTGATGGCACACAGTAGTATCTGCTGTCCAAAAAGATCTCTTCTGATATAACTATGGTATTCGATACATTGTTTACAAAATATATGTCTCTGTAATATTTTCTAATTCAACTTTAAACATCTCTTTCTGGGTTGGTTCTTGATTATTTGCTAGTTTTATTTTAACTCCACAGAGGATTCTTGATGCACAGCTAGAGTTGGGAGCTCCTATCTTTTTGGAAGAGCTTATAACTTAGTGGTGAAGAGCTTAGGTTCACTCTGGGGCCAACTGACCTCTGTTTCAGATCGAACACTTACTTGGTTATTTTTTTATTATGATCATTATTATTATGATTGTTTTTTTAAATCCTCACTCATGGACATGTTTCCATTGATTTTTTTTTTTTTTTTTTTTTGAGAGAAAGAGAGAGAGAAAAACATTGATTGATTGCCAACCGGGAATGGAACCTGCCCTGACTGAAAATTTAACCTGCAACCTTTTCAGTGTATGGGACGATGCTGCAATCAACTCAGCCACCTAGCCAGGGGCTGCTATTACTATTTTTAAGCCTCATCTGAGGATACGTTTATTGATTATTTTTTTTTTTTAGAGAGAGAGGACTGAAGAGAGAAACATCAATGTGAGAAACTTCAGTCAGTTGCCTTCCTGTGGGCCCCAACCAGGCAACTAACCTGCAATTTAAGTATGTGCCCTGATCAGGAATCAAACCTGCAACCTTTTTAGTGTACGGGACGATGCTCCGATCAACTGAACCACCCGGTCCGGGTTTACTTTGTTATTTTGACAGGCTGTAAGAATGATCTGAGCAAAAATATATAAATTAATTTATATATTTAAAATATAACAAGTACATAATTATATAATTTATATATTGCATTTTATGTACGTAAATTACATACACTTAGTGCAGGGTTGTGTATGTAGGAAGCCAGTTATTAACAGTGGTGATGATTAAATGCCAGAACAGGAACCTTACACTTTATTCTGTGATCTTCCTAGAATTAAATAAACAATCACTGTTCAACTGATGTTTTCAGTTCTTTGGGTGTTTTCTCATCAGTGAAAGAAGATGGTTGTTTTGTGCATCAAAACACAGGTTGTAGCCCATTCATTAGTGAGTCAAGAAATCGATTTAGTGGGTTATAACCAGCAATAAGACATATCTATAATAATAAAAGCATAATATGCTAATTAGACCGGACAGCCAAACGACCTTCCGGACGTCATTCTGGACGAAGCCGCAGCAGCAGGGAGTGAGGCAGAGGCAGTTAGGGGCGATCAGGCAAGCAGGCAGGCAGGCAGGCAGGCGACTTGTTAGGGGCAATCAGGCAGGCAGGCAAGTGGTTAGGGGCGATCAGGCAGGCAGGCAGGCAGGCAGGCCAGTGGTTAGGAGCCAGCGGTCCTGGATTGTGAGAGGGATCCTGGATTGCGAGAGGGTGCAGGCCAGGCTGAGGGACCACCCTCACCCCCCTCCCCTGTACATGAATTTCGTGCACTGGGCCTCTAGTTTTAGAATAAAAACTAAAATATCAGAGTGCACTGAATATAGAAAACAGTATTTTAAACTTGTTTCAATTTTAAGATGCTGAAATAAACAAAATTTATACACTTTATTTTTATATTGATTGGATAGATTTAGTTCCACCAAGTGTATGCCTCCCATAATCACAGATGTCCCTCAGGAGCAATATTAGTTTTATATTGTTTTGCCTTGCTGAGACATGAGTAGGATAGGTCAGTCTGTGGTTTCTAATGGTTTGCACTAGTCTCTTCATCACCTTCAAGGATTCCCCCTAACATCCTCATCGTTTGAAGTGAAGGTTATTATAGGCGATTGTTTAAGGAGTGGAGAATAGGACCTAACAGGCATGGTTTTGGAGTGGCATTAATCAAAGCTGTTTTATAAAATAGAGTGATACGTATGTTTTAAGATTGTGTCTAAAATACAGTATCTTCCTCGATAGAAAACAGACTAAAGATTTCTGGTAAATTGTTTCATAACAATGAAAATTCTACATTAGCTTTCTACATTTGGGAGTTGAAAATGGAAGAAATCTTTGCCAGAATAAAAGGCTAAAAGATAATTAGCACAATTCATTTTTCTCTGCAAGTTCTTGATATCGAGTCAAATAAACATAGTTCCTGCTCTGAACTGGGTACGACATACCAAACTTAGAAATCATGTTTTGAAATTACAAGAGAGAAAGTAGTAACTCCCAATCAGTGAGTTCACTACCATGCCGATAGGTGCTTGTCCTCAGGCATATGTTGCTACTTTTGGTGGAAGCAGAGAACAAGAGTCTATAGGGATTCAGAGAAGGGGAGAGTTGAAGTCCTTTTTTCTATTACTTTGTTTCTCCAAATCCCCCCATCCCCACCCGACCTTGTCTACTCCAGAGTATCCAATTCTTCCTACTCATATCAGTAGCATTGCTTGGCTTTTCATCATCGTTTCAGCCCGGACTTCATCATTTTCTACCTCATGCTGTTTTCTCCTGCTGAGAGTGCCAGGTTTCCTGCTGTCACTTTGTGGCAAATTGTGTCCATATTCTTTGGTTATCACCATGCAAAAGAGCAATGTGTAATCTTTTTCTTTGTTGAAATTCCTGTGGAAAAACTAAGCCGTATAAGTATATATTAAACAAGGGTGACTTGGAGCAGGTAGACTAAACTGGAACCAATTTTCAAATCCCCCCATCTCCCTTCCCCTCAATTATACAAATTTTGTCTTGTTGACTCCTCTATACCTACCCCTGGGACTAGGACTAGTTATAGGAGGAACTCAGTAAATATTTGTCAAATGAATGAACTTTTGATAATACAAAGCTTTTTTTTTTAATTTCTTTATTGATTAAGGTATCACATATTTGTCCTCATCCCCCCATTCCCATCCCACACCCCTCCCCATACATGCCCCCACCCCCCTGTTGTCCCCAACCGCTGGTTAGGCGCATATGCTTGCACACAAGTCCTTTGGTTGATCTCTCCCCTTTACCCCCACCCTCCCCTACCCTCCCTCTGAGGCCCGACAGTCTGATTCGTGCCTCCTTGTTTCTGGGTCTGTTCTTGTTCATCAGTCTATGTTGTTCATTATTTCCACTAGATGAGTGAGATCATGTGCTATTAGAAATACACTTATAAGAACCGAAAATACCTATCTGTCCTGTCCTTACCTACCTACTTCTTAATTTACATATGGAGAGACTGAGCAGACATTTAAGGAAGCAATCTTATTTTTTGAAATGATTTTAATTTTTACGATTTCGTCATCACAGCTATTTGTGAGTTAGGATTTGTAAATCTAAAGAGAAAATTTGAGTGCATAATAAGGTAGCATTGAATGACTATCATCCTTAGTCTTCACACAGCTCTCCAGTTGCTTAGACTTAACATTCCTGTTTTACAGATGGGGAGGGACTGAACTGTGAGTGTTGGGGTGTTTTGTTAGAAAGACCTGGACTTTGGGGGAACAAAACTTGGAAATAGTTTATGAAATTATTCAACAGTTTTTTCTCATAGTAGATACTCAGGCGTGAGTTTTTGGTGTTATTTTTTTTTTTAAATAGGGCAAGAATGATTGTGATCTGTGCTCATATCCTACAGAGGAAAAGTTGTTTGAACGAAAATATTTCCGTGTTTGGGATTTCCAGATTTGGTTTGTTAGAAGGTAGACAGTTGCCCTTTTATGGACTCCATAGACACGCCATTACTCTTTTATTTCTCTTCTGCTTGTGGCTGTGACACTTGCTCAAGCAATCTTTCTGTCTTTTTTACTGTTCTCTCATACTCGAGTGTTCTCTCCTTTTTCCACTTACCAACCCTCAGCGCCCTGTCCACATTTCTATGCAGTCTGAACAAACAAGAATATTTGTTCTAAATTCTTCCTGTTTGGAATAATATGGGAACAGTGCTTTTGAGTCCGAGAACTAGTTGAGGTGTGCGGTAGCATGAAAGGTAGGTCCTAGGAAGTTGTCCACAAGTGAAGAGGACTGACCAAGGACAAGTCGTGCTCCTCTTTCACAGTAAGCAGTTCATTGGTATAATGGCCAGACCACCAGTATTTATTCTTGAGGAATAGAACCAAACCAGGGGGGCGGGGGGAATCAACAATTAAAATGACAATTTCAGGTTTATACTTAGCATTGAGAATTTCTTAAATTTAGGTGATACCACCATTTTAAAAGCCCAGAATTGTTAACCACATCATTATTAGCGGCTTAGACATAATGGGTCTTATATTAGCATTTGAATATTGTTATTACAATAAAAAATTGCCTGGGTGAACTTGCTGGAGATCTGCATCTGGTATATGCAGGTTTTCCTATGTTAAATGTAAAAATTTTTGGTTTTATTGAGGAAAAACACTATCCAAAAGACCGTTCTTGGGTCATGGAGTCTAAACTATCAGGCGGGGAGGAAGAAAGAGGTGGTCTGATAGGATTTACTTGGGCTGTAGGCAAAAGGGTGGGAAGTGGTGAAGCCGGGCCAGCAGAGTCGAAATAAAGAAATGGCTGCTCCTGTGGAATGGCTGCGGGTAGCAGTCCGGACAGCCCATGTGTAAGCAAGAGGGGACTTCTGTAGTTAGATGGTGCCTGGCTAAAATAGTCTGAGGAAATAGCCACCTGGAAATCAATCTGAAACTCCTACAGGCAAAACGGGCATGTGAGAAATCTTTTTGTTGTTTTTGATTTTGAGAGTACATTTATTAAAGCTGGGACAGTGAACCAAGAAAAGGCTTAGGATAAAAGAAGCAACAGGAGAGAGAGTAGGTGGGGCTGCTTTGTCTCTAGAAATGTTATGGGAAGAAATGAGCTAAGACAAGGCTATTGTCAGTTCACTGAAGAGTCGAGAGAAAAGGGGGCCTTGGAGACAAGTTCAGGGGGTTAACCCGGGACGAGCTGCCCCTACCCATTGCTCCCTTGGCTGCAAGTCTCCTGGGGTCCCTTAAAAGTTTAGGAGATGCACACCTGAGAGGGAAGAAGAGGGGGAAGGGAAAGGTGCGGGCGTGCTCCTGGGACCCCAAGAATCTTCTGTTACAGTTCTGTGGGTTTCTCATTCGCAGGCCATTGTAATTTAGAGCATCAAGATTTTTTTCTTATCATTTTCCCCTTTTCATTGAGATCTTTCGAAGAAAACATCCCTGTAGAATGTTTGCATGATTTCAATTATGGTTAAATGGCCCTTTTATGTTCAGGGTGTGTCCTATGTTGCTTTGAAGATTTATTCCTAGGCCATCATGTCCCATGGAGGAGGGAAGTCCAAGGATTACAGCTAGATGATGAGAGATACTTTAGTGTTATCAGCCACTGATGAGGATTTCCATTTCTTTGAAGAGTAACTTTTTCTGGAAAGGTATAAGTGGCTAGTTCAATCTGTTGAGCAAGCATTAATATTAGCTGGGACTTGATTTATGGATCTATATAATTGAAGGAAGCAACAGGTATAGCAATAAAAAGAAAAGGCAAAGTATTAAGCCAGCTTGTAATAGTTATCTAAATAATGAGGTTATCCCTATTGGCAACCAACTAAAAGGTTACTGGAAGCAGTTAGGCATCTAAGAAGAGGTATTTTCTATGGAAACAAAGAAAAAAGTTAATGGTTCACCTACATCATCAATGCTGTTTCTGCATCTGTAAGGCTGTCAGTCGAGATTTCTGAGTGGAAGGCATAAAGCTCCTAATGCTGGAGTGATGGCTGGCAGTGACCATCCTATTCTCCTGCTTTGCACTTGGAATGTCTCGGGTGAGGTCATCAGGTGTGCGGGCTTACCTAGCACCAGTTACTGAGGTTGTTTAAGCATGAACTGTTATGGTGATTTCTCTGATGTTTATATCAAAAGATATATCAAAAGATTATATTAAAGCTGCGCTTTAATTCCAAATCAGAGGATTTTAGAAAAATGGAATGTTAGTTTGGAGGGTTGTAGCCAAATACTTAAGAAAATTAAAAGAATTCAGAATGTAGTCCAGTTTACAGGTGAAAAAAGAAAACTTTAAAGACAGTTAACTGAACTAGAATCTAATATCCATATATGTGTATTATAGTTTCTATTGAAATGCAGTTTCCTCTAAAATCATAATTTTTATCAAATATTGCCAAATTAAAACTTGTCTATTGCATGAGTCTACTAGTAGTTTCAAAAAATCTGACCTGATTATTTGTATAAATGTAACAAGAATAATAATTGATCATATAGGCTCTTTTAAATCTTCTCAAACATTACCATTCTATTCGCCTTGGTAATAAAGCCAGTTTTCAATTGTGTCCTCTTATAAAGATAACAAATACATACTGAATTTTATATATAATCATATTGCCATGAAAATAATGTCATTAAGAGTTTCTTCTGGAGGGATCAAGTGGGCAGAAAAATATAAACGACAAAGGTATAATTTACCAAGTTGCTCTAGGTCATTAAGTAACAAGATTAGCAATGTTTCAAACAAAAGAGCATGAAATTAATTATCCTCAGTCATTCAGTCCCATAATTAATTCATCTTTATCTTGATCATTCGCCAGTATTTAATGAATCCAGTTATTTAGAGTTCTATAAATCTTCATCCAGTTTAAAGGTCTGATCTGAAATTTTATTTTCAGAAACCTTTGTTTTAGGATGTCAGAATCTTCTCCATGGATATTCCTGAAGGTGAAACATATTTGCAAAAGCATCAGAGTAAAACAATGACTGTAAATGACAAAAATACTTAAAATGACATGTTATAGATCTGATTATATAATGCAGTGACCAAGAAATTTGCTTTTCTCTAATGTAACATTTTGAGATAATTAGAATTAAAAATGAAAAAATATATAAAATACACATAAATTATTCTTTATTTGACAAAGCTTTCCATATAATTTTAGTATATCAAGTTGGCCTGCTTAGCTTAAATTTTCTGTTTTTTAAAGCGAGCAAATCTTAGAGGTATTCCAGGAGCCATTCAAATAACTCAAAATCAATTCCAAGGTTAAGAAAGTCTCCTTTTAAGAACCCTGAGGAGTTTAAAGCAATATTAAATTATCTATTTACTCAAAATGACAATAAGAGATAATTAAATAAAAATGCAGATTACCTATTGTTAGTAAAACTTTTAGTTCTTATTCTTGAGACAGTTGTTTTCTTGAGTAAATCAAGTACCTCATTAAGACAATATAAAACAACTATTATGTTTTATTTTATTTTATTTTTTATTGATTTTAGAGAGAGTGGAAGGGAGAGGGGGAGAGAGAGAGAAACATCAATCTGCTATCTCTCATATGCTCCCCAACCGGGGATCGAATCTGCAACCTGGTTATGTGCCCTGACCGGGAATCAAACCCTCAACTCTTCGGTGCACGGGATGACACTCCAACCAACTGAGCCACACCAGCCAGGGTAAAACACAACTATTTTAATAAAACATAGAATCTTTGCTTTCTAAGTAGAAAACTTTTTCATAATATCTTATCTGGAGCAGAATGATAAATACAGGAAAAAAAACTGTCTTTTTAACCCAGTGAAAAAGAACAAATCTCTTGTATCAGTTTACTTTTGATATTTAAATTTGCTTATTTAAATGCAATCTAATCTTATCAGCTTTACCTTATATAAAATTTCCCTTTTTTAAGATGTCTCTTTATAAACTTTCTAGAACTTTCCTTGTCCAATTTACAGTGCTCTTCCTACTCATTCAGAAATAACCATCTTAGTACAAATAAGTCTCAAAATGTATCCATACCTTAGGCCCAAGAAGCTAACTTCATAAATATTTTCTCTTGTCAGTCTAAATTTAGAAGGTAGAAAAGATTCTGAGCAATTCTAACTTGTCATTTTTAGCCCATTTAGACAAAAAGAAATGCGCACAAATCAACCTTGTTTAATTTTAAAAGCCCTTTAGTTTTTTAGGGGAGTGACTGGAAGTTTTGAAGGGGTGTTTTTTTCCTATTTGTATTTTTTTAATTGATTTCAGAGAGGAAGGGCGGGGGGGGGGGGCAAGAGAGAGAGAGAGAGAGAGGAAGGAAGGAAGGAAGGGAGGGAGGGAGGGAGGGAGGGAGGGAGGGAGGGAGGGAGGAAGAAAGAGAAAGGAAGAAAGAAAGATAGATTACTGATGAGAGAGAATCATTAATAGGCTGCCTCCTGCACACCCCACACTGGGGATCGAGCCCACAATCAAACTGTCACCTCCTGGTTCATAGGTAGACAGACACTCAACCACTGAGCCATGTCAGCTAGGCTGGAGTTTTGACTCCTGCAATTTAAAATGCTTTCAACCAATAATGGCTGGGGAAGTTGTTTTCAGGTCCATAGACTGCTGTTTTGTGAGTGCTCCTTCCCAGTAAATGGGTGACTACTTTTAAGCATGGAAAAGTCCATTCTCACAATTTCCATACCTAAGCTTAAATAGCATCGGTGGAATGGGGGTTGGGAGAAACAGTAATTAATTACATGCAATGGACATCAGATGCCATTCTGAGCTCAGTGATCTCAGACAAAGATAAACTACAAAGGTAGTTAAGGGCTTCCCCTTAAACCCACCAGTCTGAGGAAGGAGGCATTCTGATGTGAACGGGGGACTCACCCCAAAGGGACACTGAGGGAACAATCCCTCATCACGTTTTGGGTGCCACTTCCAGACACTTTCCTGAGGGAATACACTTTCCAATAAAACCGTGTGCTTCTGTCACAAGGTGTAGGTTTGCTCAATCCAGGGTATCAGAGGGGTAGAAAGAAAAAGGAGCACGTCTGGGGTCCAGTGAGCATCAAGGGGTACTGTGGATGTCACACGGTGAGTCCGGACAGGAGCGTTGCTGCTTTTTCAAAGCGTGGCCCTTTATTTGGGTGCCAAAATGTTAAACTAAAAATCTTTAATTTCCATGGCTAAAAGTCTTTTTTGTAATTAAAGTTTTATTGAGCAAAAAAAATGCTAGCTAAAAGACCAGTTTTGGGGCTTGGTGTTTAAACCACCAGGAGCACAGCCCACTGGTGTGGCTCAGTGGTTGAGCGTCGGACCTATGAACCAGGAGGTCATGGTTTGATTCCTGATCAGGGCATATACCAGGGTTGCTGGCTCGATCCCCAATGTGGGGCATGCAGGAGGCTGCCGATCATTGGTTCCCTCTCATCATTGATATTTCTTTCTTCCCCTCTCCCTTCCTCTCTGAAATCAATAAATATATATTTAAAAACAGCAACAACAACCAGCAGCATAGCCAGGTAGAAAAAACAGCATGTTTGCCATACCTGAGTTTTGCAAGGTTTTTTATACGTCATGTAGTGGGGAGGGAGGAGAAGGAGGTTGCCTGAAAGAATTTACATGAACTATAGGCAAAAAGGGGTGGGGAAGGTGAAGCAGGGTCTTTGGAAGAAGAAATGGCTGCTTTTGTAGATTGGCTGGGGATAGCAGTGCAGAAAGCCCACATGTAAACAAAGTGGGGGAAGGGCAGAGATAATCTTCCAAAAATAGCCACCTATAAATGAACCCAGAATTCCAACAGGCAAAAACAAGGGATGTGTGAAGTCATTTGTTAGAGTTCTATCTCTTTCACTTTCCAGCCACTGTAATTTAAGTTAGAATATCTCAGAATTTTTTCTTATCACCCATCAGTTTTAGACTCAACAAAACTACATGAAGGAATATAAACCTCTAAGGGCTCCTTTTCAGGTGTATTGTTTGTAGCTCCATTTAGATCTTGATACCAGTTCTTCATAGAATTTGTTAGAAACTGGAATATCACTTTTTTGACATGTCAACATGTCTCATTAACAAACATTGCTACTGTTGAGCTAGTAACAACAGTAACCTATGGCAGTGGTCGGCAAACTCATTAGTCAGCAGAGCCAAATATCAACAGTACAACGATTGAAATTTCTTTTGAGAGCCAAAATTTTTAAACTTAAACTATATCAGTAGGTACATTGTTATTAACTTAATTAGGGTACTCCTAAGCTGGCCTTTGCTAAAAACTCAAGGGGCCAAAGAGCCGCATGTGGCTCTCGAGCCGCGGTTTGCCGACCACTGACATGGCATTGTGGCTTTGCAAGGCATTTTGCATGAGAACATGTAAACTAAGGTTTAAACCTGAAGGGAATTTTTATGAGTTTATTTGAGCCAAACTGACATTGCCTAGAAGCAAAATCTCAGCGTATTGAGAAAATGCTCCAGATAATGGCAGTTTTGCATCTTATTTTATACATTATAATCAAAGGAGGAGGTGTAAGGGGGTTACGTGAAATCCATTGGTGATAGATGTGAGAGAGAGGGAGAGAGAGGAGGAGAGAAGAAAAGAAGGGAGGGGAGGGGAGGGAAACATTGATGCCAGAGAGACATGATTGGTTGCCTCCTATTACACCCAACTCAGGCGTGTGCCCTGAGTGTGAACCAAAGCCTTGACCCTTCAGTGTACGGGACAACCATGCCAGCCAGCACTGGCCAGGGCTTGAATACTTTTAATTACTTCATAGTAAACCTCAATTCAGAACCTTTTTTTGCCTGTGCTGATCAGAGCCTCCTTGAATGGTAGTTGAAGTATTAGGCTGCCTGTAGTGCCACCCAAGGCAAAGCAGTTTGCTGTCAGATCTTGTACCATCAGGATCTCCTGGGAGGCCAGCTGCTGGGGCTGGGTTTTTTTTTTTTTGTTTTTTTTTTGGTCCTAGCAATGCATGAGGGCAGTGTGACAGGTTAATGGCTCAGATACACGTTGGCAGGAAGCCATCCTTTAAGCTTTCAATTGTGGTTAAGACCACTTCTTCAGAGTGGTTTTTGGCTTTACCACAAATGTAGGTTTGATTATTATAATGTGACATGTGATAACAGAAAGCTAAATTACAATTCAAGAGAAATGTATTGTTTTGGGTATTAACACTCAAGCAGAACCCATTTCCTTATTCATGTAATGGTGTTATTAGAAACATTTTGGAAAGCTTTTCCACATTCTGAACATACGAATTTTTATTATTTTATTATTTTTGCATATTCTCCTTTTTAACTCAGTGTCCTATGTTACATGTTTTAAAATGATAATTGTTATTTTTAATATTTTGCCTTTAGGGACATGCTTCTTTGAAACAGCTTAACTCCTTACAAACCTGAATCATAGCTTTTCCTTTATGCAATAGACCTTATTTGGGCTATACCATCTATAAGTGTTCTGATGTACACTATTTAAAAGGAAAATAAAGGGCAGATGCCCTGCTGAGTTAAAATAGTTTAGAATACCAAGCTGTGTATTAAAGGTTTGGTTGTTTAACAAATTAGCCAAGCATGGTTTGATGTAGGTTGGGCTGGTTCTGTGTTGGTATAATTTCTACCAACAGAAAAACGAAGCCTGCCGAACCTCTTTGTTAAATGAAGATGTCTGTGTAGACTCTTGGTCCTTTTTAACGCCGAAAAAATGTACTTTGTAGAAAGTGATTGATAGTGTAAACACTAAGATCATGAAACTTTCATAGCTCCCACTGCAATTGTAACTTATTCCCCTTGTTC
Source organism: Eptesicus fuscus (assembly GCF_027574615.1). NCBI lineage: Eukaryota > Metazoa > Chordata > Mammalia > Chiroptera > Vespertilionidae > Eptesicus > Eptesicus fuscus. Next base: position 102,206,472 of record NC_072474.1, on the reverse strand, counting down.
ACGGAAAATGCAAGAATAATTGTCAAATTTATGACACACATATGCAGTCGCACATATGTCTACGGTATATACTTGTATGTGTTCAATAGCCAAGGTGTGGCTCCCGCAGCAGATGTCTTTAGGTTTCATGAATTTTATGTATTTACAGCTTTAGAAAACATTTTCTCACTTTTTAGTAATCAAAGAAAAATTTACCCTTTACCCTTACAAAATTTAATCAGGAGCTGAAGTTATTAGGAGGATAATGAACGACAGTTTCCTTTCAGGTTTTCTGTTGACCCCTCACTTAAGCAAACTACATCTATGCTGTATTATAGAAAGTTTTAGGATCAATTAGTGCATTTTATAATTCTCCCATAAAAATTTATTCTCTGGGCACTCTCTTCACATGCAATTAAATTCTATTTCAATGTACACAGTATGGAAAATCATGAACATTATACTCTACTTGCATTTTGAACCAAATTCACCATTTTGTGAACTTGAGTAAGGTAGTTGCTAAGCTGATTTCCTCATCTGAACATAGAGAATAATGGCACCTACCTTGTAAGGTTGATATGTGTATGAAGTGAGATATGCATGCATGGTATGTAGCCCAAGGATGGCCCTCCCGTAGCTGCTATTGCAGTGTATTTGATACGGATGGGGCCATGTTTGTTAATTGCTGCTATGTGTTCCAAGGGTCTAGTACAGTGCCTAACACAGTAGGCACTTAAATGTGTGTTAAATGGTTAATGAAAGAAGAAAGGAACCAGAATCTCGGAAAACAATTACACCATTCTCTCCTCCCTATTCATCTCAGTTTTAGTGAGATAGGCAAAGGAAGCCAGTTTTCAAATTAACAACAGGAGCATTCTACTCCTAGTACATATTCAGTATTTATCTGTGACATTGCATAATTAGTGATTTTTTATTTAAAAAAAAAGTGTACTCTTGTGATAGATGATTTGCCAAACGGGGGACCATAGTGTATCTAACCACTTGCCTACTAAATAGGAGAGAAGATTGTTGGAACATCTTACCTGAAATTTGGATGGAAAGGAAAGGACCAGTTTTGTCAGAACATACATCCTCATTGGCTCAATATTTAAGTTTTCTTAATTTGAAATACATATATCCTGCAATGGTGTAATTGAGGATGAGAAGTCACTGTCTTGTAAAATTTTGATGTTAAAATTGAATTTGAAGACAATTAGGAATAGAGTCCAGGAAAGAACCTTTTTTCAACCAGGAAATAACTTATTTTCAAAATCAGCCATTCATTCCAAAGACTTTAAACAACATGTATAAGAAATAGATTTCTAAATTAAGTAATATGCCTGCAGAAGAGCGGATCACACAAATCATAAATGTACAATAAAGTTAATTTTCACAGAGTGAATGTACATGTGTAATCATCACACAGATGGAGACTTAAGAATTAACGGCTCCCCAGAAGCCCTTCTTGTGGCCCTCCTAGTCTCTGTACCTCCCTCTCAAAGGTAACCTGTAATCTGTCAAAAACAGTAGATTAATTTTGCTTCTTGCTTCTGTTTTCATGTAAATAGAATTATGCATTTTTTGTACTAGAGTCTGGCTTCTTTGGCTAGTACTCAACATTGCATGTGTAGTGATAGTTGGTTCATTTTCATTGTTGAACAGCACTCTGTTGGCTGCTGCTTCTGTAGTTTTATCTGTTCCTTGACTGTAGTCATTGTGTTGTTTCTGGTTTTGGGTTATTATATCTGATGATGCTATGAACATTCTTGTACATGTCTTTTAGTACCCATCTGTACAGATTTGGTGGCATAGCATTTTTACTACTTTTGAGCTTTATCAGCAATAATATGTCAACTCAGGTAGTTTTTGGGGGGCGGCTAAAGGCTAAAAGTCTTACATGCCATTCTCTGTTTTTATTTTAAGCCATCTGTATTCTAGAGTTGGTGTATTAATGGCTTTCAGTCGATGTCCAAAGAATGCAATTGCATTTTGCTATTTACCTAAGCCAGACTTAATTAGTAAAGAATAAAACATCCGTAGAAATATATAATGCATTCCAGAGCAAAATGGGATTTTTGCTGCTGTTTACCATTATCACTAATCCTATCTAATAATAGACAAATATGCAAATTGACCACTCCTCCAACACACCCACAAGCCACGCCCACCACCCAATCAGAGCGAGTATGCAAATTAACCCAAACCAAGATGGCTACAGCCACAGAGAGCAAGGTTTCCTAGATAACAGAGGAAGCCAAGCTTTCTACCTGCCCTTGCCAGGCCTAAGCCTCCACTTAAGCTACAAAGTTTCAATTATAGAAGGTAAACAAATTCAAACAAATGGCAGCAGAATGAGCTTGAGAGAGCAGGCCAGGGTTGCTGCTGGCAACAGGGAAAGCAAAGTTTTCTGCACACCCTGGCCGGGCCCACCCACTTAAGGCAACAAAGTTTCAATTATAACCCCAACACAAATGGCTACGGGCCTCAGAGGGAGCCCCAGGGTTGGCTCCGCTCCAGGCTACAAAGTTTCAATTGTAGAAGGAAAATAAATTCCAGATCCCAGGGCCTCCGCTTGCATTGCCAGGGGGCGTGGCCTGCCTGCAAACCACCACAGGCCCCTCGCTCAGGCCGCCCCACACCCCAAGGGAAACCCCACCTGATCCGGGACGCCCTTCAGGGCAAACCAGCTGGCCCCCACCCCTGTACCAGGTCTCTATCCTATCTAATAAAAGAGTACTATGCAGATTGATCATCACTGCAACACACAATATAGCTGCCCCCATGTGGTCAAAGATCCTGCCCCCATGTGGACACAGGATCGCCACCACAAGATGGCCAGCAGGAGAGGGCAGTTGGGAGGCACCCGGCCTGCAAGGGAGGGCAGTTGAGAAGGACCAGGCCTGCAAGGGAGGGCAGTTGGAGGTGATCAACCCTGCAGGAGAGGGCAGTTAGGGGTAACCAGGCTGGCAGAGGAGGGAAGTTGGGGGCAAACAGGCTGGCAGCAGAGTGGTTAGGGGGTGATCAGGCTGGCAGGCAGAAGCAGGTTAGGGGCAATCAGGAAGGCAGGCAGGCAAGCAGTTGGGAGCCAGCAGTCCTGGATTGTGAGAGGGATGTCCGACTGCCCGTTTAGGCCTGATCCCTGTGGGCAGTCGGACATCCCTCCAGGGGTCCCAGATTGGAGAGGGTACAGGCTGGGCTGAGAGACACCCGCCCGCCCCCCCCCCCCCCACCCTCGTGCAGAAATTTCGTGCACCAGGCCTCTAGTTATCACTAATAAGTGTGTGAAGGATGTGCATGTTGTTTTATATATACACTTGGGAGGGGATGGAATGTAGGTCTTATTTCTTCACTCAGAAATTAATGCTACTAACTGGATAGCTTTTTATATATTGTATATAGGCACTAGAGGTCCAGTGCACGAGATTCATGCATGGTGGCGGTGGGTCCTCAGCCCGGCCTGTGCCCTCCCACAGTCTGGGAGCCCTCGGGGGATGTCTGAATGATGGCTTAGGCTCCTGCTGCTGCGCTCACCACAGCTTCTGTCTGAGCGGTGCTCCCCCTGTGGGAGCACACTGACCACCAGGGGTCAGCTCCTGCATTAAGCCTCTGCCCCCTGGTGGTCAGTGCACGTCATAGCGACTGGCCGTTAGGTCGATTTGCATATTAACCTTTTATTATATAGGATGACTGGGAGGTGCTGTGTAACCAGCAATTTATTCCTAGTTGCACACATGGATTTTTAATTGTTTTGTTAATACAGATGGTACTTTATTTTTGCACAGTCACAAATTGTCTCCTAAATAATACATTTCCAGAATTGAAATGGTTAAGAATTCAAAGCTATGCACATCTTGAATTATAGTAGACAATGTTTTCCAAAAAGATTGCACAAATTTAAACTCCCAACAGTATATGAGAGTTTTGTTTTAACCACGTGTACACCAACACTGGGTATTAGCAGACTTTAAACCTACAGCAAGCAATTCTTAAATAATTTTCATAACAACATAAAAGCTATGCCAAGAAGCTGGCCACAGAGTGTCTTAGGTGTCACCTTCCACTGATGTGTTTTTGGATAGGTTTGTCACCACCAGGTTTTGTGGCAAGCAGGGTTAGGCCAGCAACGTGATCAGGAGATTAGTGCTTCTCTGAGTGTGGCCTTTTTATTTTGATATAATTTCAATTTATAGAAAAATTGAAAGAATATTATAAAGAAGTTCACCCAGATACCACAAGTGTTAACATTTTTACCACATTTCCTCAATCCTTCTGTATTCTCTCTCTCTCTCTACCTGAAACATTTGAAGGGAAGAAGTAGATATCATGCCCTAAGTACTAAAGCTAGTGTTTCTAAAAACGAGGACATTCTCTGCATTTTAAAAAAATATGTATTTTTATTGATTTTACAGAGGAAGGGAAAGGGAGAGAAACATCAATCATGAGAATCATCGACAGCTGCCTCCTGTATGCCCCTACTGGGGTGTATCCACCAACCCAGGCATGTGCCCTGACTGGGAATTGAACCATGACCTCCTGGTTCATGAGTAAGCGCTCAACCACTGAGCTACACTGGTCTGGCAGGACATTGTCTTAATAACCTCTGTACAGTTATCAAAACCAGAAAATCAAAATGGATATAATCCTGTTCTCTAATATGGTTTAATTCAGATTTTGTCAGTTGTCTAAGTAATGTTCTTTATAGCAGAAGTAAATTCTGGATAGTATGTTATATTCAGTTATCATGGTTCTTAAGTCTCTTTTCATCTGGGCCAGTTCCTTGTTTTTTGTTTTTATTTTATTTTTTTGTTTCCCTTTCATAACTTTGATCCTTTTAAAGTATAGTTATTTTGTTCCACAATTTAGGTTTATGTTTCTTCATGCTTAGATTCAGGCTCTGCATTTTGTGGGCAGTAATATCATAGAAGTGACACTTTGCTCCTCTTGATGCATCACAATAGGAGGCATTTGATGTCAGTTTGTCCCAGTCAGTCTCTTGATACATGAAACTGAAGTAGTTTGCTCATTGTCTCATTGCCACCTCTTGCTGAAGCCATCCATAGGTTTTAAGGTGCATGATTTTCATATAAGATCTTTATATGTGATTTAATGGAAGTCATTGTTCTCACAACTTAGTTGTGCCATCTGGATAATGAGGCTGGTGGCTACTACAGATTTAACATGGGAACAATCCCTTTTCAGGTATGGATTTTTTGAAAGGTACCCTTTATCTGGTAATAATATTGGCGATACCCCAAAAGCCAGATACTGAGAATGGATAGAGGTGATGGTCTCTGTCATCCTGCATTTATATCTTTAAATTCTTTCTGTTTCTTTACAAACTGCTGGTAGTTTGTTATAAAGTTAATTATTTTTTAATTATTGGAAAATAAAAGGTAGGATAAATGAACTTTAAAAATTAAGGAAACAGTGCTTTTCAAATGTTCTATCCAGTAGAAGAGAAAGAAGGGGAGCATGTTACTCTACCTGATGGGGCCATAGGATATTTGTTCTGTTTATGAAACATGTGACATACACGTGATAGTCCAGGAGAATACATCATGCTTTGATCATCTTTGTTCCAGTAGCCAAGGACCATTGATTACACCTGGAAATTTTAAGCAGTATTGCTATTTAATGTGGTTCTTAGGGTAAGAGCAGGTTCAAAACTAATCATTGAAGCACGACAAAGGCTGACTTCTTGCTCAAAGTTGTGTGACTTAGTAGGCTATTTTCTGTTTCCTTTCTGCAAATACCACATCAGTGTTTCTTGCCTTAATTTATTTTAATCTCAATTCTTCATTAAACAGAAAATTTGTGAAATACAGAAAAATAGAGGAAATTACTTTTAGTTTCACAGTCCAAGGGCAGATGAATTTCACACATGACTTGAGGTTGTTTTTCCAGCCAGCTCTATGTTTTTAAAATAGAAGGTCTAATGTTGTTATGGGTTTTTATTTTGTTTTGTAGCAAATATACGCCCCCCCACCTTGGTTTTTGACTTGGTTTTCTCATGTGAAACACCTATTAGCTAGAAAAGGTGTTAAGATGGTGAAGTTTTGATAGCTTTTATCTTGTTTGTTTTCAATACATTTGTGGTCATATACTTCCTTAACAGATTGGTAAATATAGAAGCAAATATATCTGTTATGGGAGAAAACAATATTGCATCTCCATGGTGAACAAAAAGGAAGTGTGTAATATATGTGTAATGTTTATATAGGTTTTTTATTTGAAAAATCTAATGGATTGGAGGATATGTGGGAACCTCAATACTGTTTACAGGATATTTAATGATTAAGGAAAACTTTTAAAGAATCTTTATACTTCCAGGTATATGAAAATAGATTTAACTTTGTAATTAACATTTTCCACAGCTCTTCTTACTTAGAATACAAAAGCGTTATTTTAGAAGGGGAAAGCTAGTGAAGTTAAAGTAAAATGAATTTGCTAGCTTAAAGTTATACATATGACAATATATTTTGGATAATGTAAATTTTCTTGAGCCATAGGATTATATGAACATTATTAGGTAATGATGGCACATAGATTTTTGTGTTTCATTTGCCAGTCCCAGCCTGAAGGAAAAGTACAGAACAGACCAAGAAGGAATTGACATGGGCATAACCAACATTATGTAAGCTGTCACTTATCACTTAAAAAAAAAACACCCAACAGGCTAGAATAATAATTTTTTCTCTTTAAATATGTAACAGGAATGATTATTACATTTAATCAAAATTACATTTCATTAGTATGCATAAAATTTGAAAAATCTACTCATGCAAATGAGATAATGACAACCTCTAATATCAAAAAGATAAATTGGATAGCAGTGATTATTTGTTACAGTGAAGAATTCACTATTTCATGGGATTAAAGTGTCCCTAGGGTACTTAAGTATTTACTTTATTTGTTTGTTTTTTGCAATGTTAAATACACCATACACCTATTATGAAAAGATCTTACGTAAGAGTGGTCTAAACTTGGTTGGTCATACTTATTTCTGGTTCAGAAAGAGGACTGGGATGCACACAACAATTATTGGAGATGCTTTATTATATACTGAAGAAACAACATAAACTTACTAATATTCATAAGATTCCTAGCCTGAGGATGATACCTGGAGAGCGGTGTATCATGTTGAAATGCTGTTCTAGCTCAGCAGGCGAACGCTTGTGTTCCCTTGTTCATGTTTCCTATGGGGGCAAGAGTGATGTTGCACCGTTGACTTCATGTAATGGGTATTTCAAAGAAGACCATTGTTAACATTAATTTGTTAATTTAGTTTTTAAAGCATTTCAGAGCAGCAGGAAAGAAAATTTACACTTAAATCAGAATATAACAAAGTAGTCATGTAATAAACCTGTGTTAGATCCCAAAGATGTTTGATGGTTGGAGTAATTAGTAGGGTAGTGGCATCACTGAAAAGTTTTATCTTATTTGTTAACTGTCTCTAAAATTTTTAGCATTTTAAGCAGTTAGGTAGATTCTGGCTGCACCTCACTTTGTTTATCTTTATAAAGTTAACTTTGCTCTTAAAATATATAAGCAAAGAAGTGTTTTAAAGATACCTTAAACTCCCTGGGATTTAGAAAATACTAGAGGCCCGGTGCATGAATTCGTGCATCAGTGGTGTCTCTTGGCCTGCCTGGCCTGCGGGATCGGGCCGAAACTGGCTCTCTGACATCCCCCAAGGGGTCACAGATTGCAAGAGGGTGCAGGCCAGGCCGAGGGACCCCACTGTGCACAATTGGGGCCAGAGAGGGACGTGGGAGGTTGGCCAGCCAGGGAGGGACCGTGGAAGGGCTCCAGGATGTGTCCAGCCCATCTTGCTCAGTCCTGATTGGCTGGACCACAGCAGCAAGCTAACCTACTAGTCAGAGCATCTGCCCCCTGGTGGTGGTGGTCAGTGTATGTCATAGCGACTGGTCAACTGTGTGCCCCCTGCTGGTCAGTGCACATCATAGTGAGTGGTTGAGCGGCCTTAGCATATCATTAGCATATTATGCTTTGATTGGTTGAATGGACGACCAGACACTTAGCATATTAGGCTTTTATCATATAGGATTCTATATCAAACCTAGTGAGGCATTTTTACTTAAATCATACGCTGTAATGCTACATTTAATCAGTTTTGAAGGTTAAAAAACATCTTTTCTTGAAAAAAGATTTATGAGTAGATTTTTGCCTTTCATTCCATAACTGCAAATCATGGGTTAATCAACAGTTCAGTGTTCTGAAACCTGTGGTCTTCAACAGCTTTGCTGATGTTACTACTAAAATATATATTTTTGGTTTGGTTTTTGGTTTTTATTTTAAAAGTTGATTATCTTATCGGATAAAATCAAAGAGAATAGTAAGTAATTCTTACAGAAATGTGGGTTATTTGCTCATTTTTTAGTGCTACTTCAATTAAAGTCACTTCCCAATATTTCAGAGTTAATGAAAATACCAAAATATTCCTAGTCACAGACACCCATTGTTTATAAATGATGAGGTCATAAACAATATCATATAGTATTAAATTACTCAACAAAATGAGCTGCATGGGTTTTTAAAACTTTCATCATCAAACTTAATAACTTTGTTTAACATCACAAATATAGAGAAATCTTAAGTCAAATGGGGGTGGGTGGGGGGTGCCAATCAGGGGTCAGTGGCCTGGGAGAGGGGCCATTGGTGGTTGGCTGACCAGCCCTGCCCCTGATCGGGCTGGGGGGGGACGGCTGAGGGGAGGGGCTGTAGGAGATTGGCCAGCCAGCCCTGCCCCCTATTAGGGTAGGGGCACATCGGGGGCATGGTCGGACAGGGAGAGGGGCTGCAGGAGGTTGGCCAGCCAGCCTCGCCCCCTATTGAGGTGGGGTGGCGATCAGGGGTGGTGCCAGCCAGGGGGAGGAGCTGGGGGCAGGGGCTGCAGGAAGTTGGCTGGCCAGCCCTGCCCCCTATTGGGATAGGGAGTGTGACCAGGGGTGGGGTGGCTAGGAGGAGGGGCTGAAGGAGGTTGGCTGCCCAGCCCCACTCCCTATTAGGGTGGGGGTGTGCGATCAATGGCGGGCCAGCCAGGGGGAGGGACTGCAGGCCCATTGTGGTGGAGTGGGCTGATTGGGGGCGCAGCTGGCCGGGGGATGGGGAGGAGGGGGTGTTTGGCCAGCAGGACCCACTCTTGATTGGGGTGGGAGAGTCCGATCACGGGCAGGCCGGCAGGGGGGAGGGGCCGAAAGGTTGGCCACCAGCCCCACCCTCTGATCAGGCCGGTTCCCTGGCCACAGTGGGCGTCATAGTAACTGGTTGTTAGGTCGTTATGGCCGTTCTGGTAGCTGCCTTTTTATATATAGAGATAGTTAATTTCTTTATTTAGTTATTTTGTCTTAACCAGTTACAACTAAAAAATAGTAATACAGTTCACCCTTGAGTAATGCCCTCTGTCAACTAGTTGAAAGGCTTCTGTTAGACCAGTGGTCGGCAAACTCATTAGTCAGCAGAGCCAAATATCAACAGTACAATGAATGAAATTTCTTTTGAGAGCCAAATTTTTTAAACTTAAACTATATAGGTAGGTACATTGTTATTAACTTAATTAGGGTACTCCTAAGCTGGCCTTTGCTAAAAACTCAAGGGGCCAAAGAGCCACATGTGGCTCACGAGCTGCAGTTTGCCGACCACTGTGTTAGGCCATTTAGCCTATCCTATATAATAAAAACCTAATATGCAAATCGAACAAACGGCAGAAGGACCGGTCGCTATGACGCGCACTGCCCCCGAGAGAGAGGCAACCAAAGGTGGCAATTGGGCAACGGGGCCGGCCAGCATGTGGTGCCAGCCTTCCGGCCAAGGTGGGTGCCAGCGGGGACCCCCCGATCGCCCTGCCCACCGGTCACCCCACAGATTGCCCTGATCGCTGGCCAGGCCTAGGAACTATACCCTATATATTGGAAACAGTCTCTTAGATTTAAAAATGAAAACCTGGCAAGGCTACTCTAACACTGAAAAGAAACAGGATGATGCGGCGATGACATGCATGGACTTTGGCTTGCACATTTTGTGGTCAGCCCTGATTCTGACACTTATTACTGTGTGACAAAGCCAATTACTTCTCTCTGCTTTAGTTCCCCCCCCCCCTCCATAAGATGGGGAAAATGGTACAACTGCCTCAGAAGGATCATGTTATGTACTACTTTTTATAATCAGGGCAAAAAAATGTAGCTGCCCATACAACAGCAAGATGCCTTTCACCTGTATGAAAAGTATAGTCACTGGTGCATGCTGCATCCTGGGATTACGAGAGGGATGTCCAACTGCCGGTTTAGGCCCGACATCCCCCAAGGGGTCCCAGATTGCAAGAGGATGCAGGCCAGGCTGAGGGATTCCCCCCCTTCCATGCACAAATTTCGTGCACCAGGCCTCTAGTTTCTTTATGAAGGGGAGTATACCATATGCTAGTTATGTTGTCAGCTTGTAGGTTTCAATCTCAACTCTGCCTGCCATTTATTTACTCTGTGACATTGGGCAAGATGCTTTCTACATCTTTAAAATGGGCAAATATCTACCTTACAGAATTATTTTATAACTGGAGGCCCGGTGCATGAAAATTCATGCACTGGAGGTGGGTCCCTCAGCCTGGCCTGCCCCCTCTCACAGTCCGGGAGCCCTCAAGGGCGGGAGGCAACCCGGCGATCAGGGGAAGGTGAGGCCCCATCACACCTCTGCTGCTGCCATTGCTGGCAGCGCAAGCCTCAGCTGGCCCTCGTTACCTGAGCCTTGGGAGGCCCTGGGTGGCTGGGCAGCCGCCATCGAAGGCTTGCCTGCACCTCGGGCCAGCCCTGGGCGGTTGGGGGGCTGAGGGGACTGGGGGACTCTGGAGGCAGGCGTGCGTGGGCCCGGCCTTGCCACGCACCTGCCACCCCAGTGGGGCTGAGGGGACTGGGCACCACCATCTTGTGGCTGTGGGCGCCTCCATCTTTGAGGGTGGGGCAGTCAATTAGCATATTCCCTCCTTATTGGCTGTGGGCGCTGCTATCTTTGAGGGCGGGGCAGTCAATTAGCATATTTCCTCCTTATTGGCTGTGGGCGCTGCCATCTTTGAGGGTGGGGCAGTCAATTAGCATATTCCCTCCTTATTGGCTGTGGGCGCTGCTATCTTTGAGGGCGGGGCAGTCAATTAGCATATTCCCTCCTTATTGGCTATGGGTGCTGCCATCTTTGCGATGGTGTGAGGGTCAATTAGCATATTCCCTCTTTATTAGATAGGATGACTAAAGAGAAGAGTGTATTAAAAATGTATAGCTCAGTGCCAGCTCGTGATAAACACTTGTGACCTCTACACCACCTCTTGGGCTGTGAGGATTCTTCTGGGTGCTATAGATGGTGTGAGACAGGGACTTTGGTTAGTGGTTTTTTTTGCAAAGTATCTCTGAAAGGTACTGGAAATCCTCATCTAATCAGTGTGCTACATGCTCAGAGGCCTACTTCGAGTGTGCTGTTTTTGTTTAGGAATCATTTTTGTATTTTGCTATTTCTGGGTATAGATGTTTACTAGAGGATTTCTCTTTTCACTGGTCAGTAGGGTTGAAGTATATGTTATGAAGGAGATTTCATGTTTCCTAAAATGCTTATGGAGTATGTCATATAGCCTATTTAACTTTTTTCTTTCTTTTTTCTTTTTTTTCCAGAAAATTTGGTGAGCGGCCTCCACCTAAACGACTCACTAGGTAAGCATTATATTGGTCAGCCTTTCAATAAAACATTTCATACAAGTGTTAGATCCTGTCATTTTCAAAACTATATTAGGTGCTCTTGAAATGAAGTTATTGATATATTGGTATCTAGATTATAAGCTTAGTCCCATCCTCTCTATCCCGCACCCCCTCATCCCTCATAAAAATAACAGGATAAGTGGATATGTTTCAAAGGGGAAATTAAGCCTTTGAATAATTAATCTTGGGTATCATATAGTTAATATCACAAGGGCTACAGTGTAAACAATAGTTTTCTCTATCTGGCTGCATTTAGCCAGTCACAATTTGTTGATTTTACATGGGACTTGAAAGATATTTAATATATCCTTTTAGAAAAGAATTTTACAGAAAACATAAGGTTTTATCCATTTTAATTTTTTTGTAAATATACTGTGTTCCAATGATATAAATTAATTTTATAATATTTAATTACAAATGTTAACTTTAAAAGTATTAATCTTGAAAATTATTTAAAAAATTTTTAACAGTCAGTGGTTGTAAAATAAAAAGTAAGACACTCAGTTTCACAGTTTTAGTCCTAGAGTTAATGCTAACCCTGCATTGTTAGTATCTTTCATGAAAATTATAAGCACATATAAACATATGCCTGTATTTTTTCTTCTTTTTAAAGTCTGATATTATATTTGACCATTGTTCTGTATATATATATCTTCTACTTCATTCTCTACCTTGTCCTCACACTGCTTTTGTTTAATTTTTATATTAATGGCCATTTGGATAATTTCCACATTTTTGCTATTTCTTAAAAGCTGTTGCACTCAAAGAATGATGGAGACATGCCAAGGATTCCAAGGGAGCCAGCTTGAAGAGGCTTCCTTTTAGCCAAATCATGGGCACTTTGATCATCAAAATAAATTATAGGAATGGATTAAAATCCATATAATAAAATGACAGTTAAGAAGTCTACACTGAGTTAAGAAATGATTCAGTAAATGAAGCAGAGGAGAGAGCTTTTTCTTACAGAAGAAATTTACCTAATGTCGAAGGAATGACGGAACTAGGAAATCACACTTTGGCAACCACTACAACAATTGTTTCAGGCAAAAAATCATCAATGAATGCTTAAACTATTGGTTTAAAATCTGATGAGAAACAAAATATTTACATAGTCTCTAAGTGTGTCCTCGCAAAGTATGTATTATTTATAAAGCGAAAAATAGTAATGTCAACGAAGAAACCTGGCAGACACCACCTTAATGAAGTCTTCTAAATAAACACTAACAGTAGGACAAATAAATATTATGTGCATCCTGAGACGGACATAATATTACCTTTGTGCTGTTCTTGCAAAAATGTGTAAATGTATAAATGTAAGCATAAGGAAACATCAGACATGCAAATGAGGAGCATTCTATAAAATAAATGGCATTTACTCTTCAGATTTTTCAAGAGCATAAGAAACAAAGACTCAGGAATATCTCATTAAAGAAGACCAACAAGACATGACAACTAGCCCTGACCGGTTTGGCTCAGTGGATAGAGCGTCGGCCTGCGGACTGAGAGGTCCCAGGTTCGATTCCGGTCAGGGGCATGTGCCTTGGTTTTGGGCACATCCCCAGTGGGGGGTGTGCAGGAGGCAGCTGATCGATGTTTCTCTCTCATCGATGTTTCTAATTCTATCCCTCTCCCTTCCTCTGTGTAAAAAAATCAAAAAAAAAAAAAAAAAGACATGACAACTATAAATTCAACTAAATCCTCAGCCAGGAAAAATTTTTTCTTTTGATCTAAAGGTAGAGTTGGCAAACGTTTTCTATTAACGGGCCAGATAACAAATATGTTAGGCTTTTTGAGCCACACCGAGTCTGTTGTGACTTCTCAGCTCTGTCTTTATATCCCCAAATAAGCCATAGAAAACATGTAAATGAATGGCATGTCTGTTCCAGCTCAACTTAATTTTGAGAAACTGGAAGCCATTCTGATTTGGCCTGAGGGCAGTAGTTTCTCAACACTGCCCCTCCCCTCCTCGTAAAGGACATTAGTGGGATAGTGGCGACCTGTGAATAAAATCTATAGTTACAGATATTGTGTCCATGGTATTGCATTGTGATTGTATAAGAGAGTGCCTTTGTTTTAAGAAATAAACACTAAAGTATTTTGGGTAAAGGGATGACATGTCTACAATGTGCTCCTGAATGGTTTTAAAACATAGTATACAAACATGGCAAAGTGTTTTGGAGTTTGGGGGAAAGGGGACTAGGAATTATTTTTACTACTTTTACAACTTCTCTGTAATTCTGAAACTACTTCAACATTAAAAAACTTTCAAAAAGGCATTACATAAATACTCTACATGAAGTGGGCTAGGAAAATATAACTTGTCTCACAGGTTCATGTGAATATATTTTCAGTTACTTATCTTGAAGAAATACTAAGTGGAATTGCTGAATTCACATGTATAGATAATTTAAGAATTGATTGATAAATATTTTTATTTCATTACCAGCAGCAGTAGGTTGGAGTGACTCCTAACAATAAAATATATTTTGATGGATAAATTAGTTACTTAATTGGATACCCTGTAAAAATAGTAATCAATACTATGATAATAAACATAAGGAAAAATTCCTTTCCTTAAATACATAAAATAATATAGTTAGGCCCAACTACTTTATCATGATTTTCCATTTACCCTTTAAGCAATTTTCCCTGTTTGGAAAATTTTAGTAGCTTTTAGGACTTCTACTTCTGGCCAAGATGGAGTAACAGGGACTGGAATTACTCTCCGGCCTGAAACAACTAAAAACCTGGACAAAATTTATGAAACAGTGGTTTTCAAGATATTGGATGGCAGGCAAGAAAGGACAGGTGATCCTTGAGAGACAGGAGACAAATGAGGTGAGCCCTACGATTGCTCCAGCTTAGTGGCTGGGGAGAGTTTCCAAGACAAGATTAGGGAGGGGGCATCCAGATGGAGCCTAGTAAGCACCTTGAGGTGAGATGGAGCTGGGACTCCAAGGAGGCCACAGTGGCTGGAGTTTCCAGGGCAGAGAACTGGAGAGGAAAGTGCTGTGCAGAGTTCCAGAGATCTGCAGAGGGTTCCCTCTATCATGAGCTGAGTATAGATCACGTGTGTGTGAGGAAACTACCTAAGGTTGGGGGGAAACCAACCTAAAGAATTAGAGGAAAGAATTCCTAAAGCTCACTCACTACTACAAATAGGACCTGTTCCCAGAAACCAGTGTGGAAAAATCTTATAAGTCACGTGTAGTGACTAGAGTACTCAGAAGTGTTTTGCTTCCATAGTGCTGCAAAATTAGGCCTAGACTACATGTTGCTCTGGTTTCACCTAACAACTTAAAAACAAGATTGAAAGGATGACACTCTTTCCAAGTAACTTAACTGGTGTATCAGAACAAAGCTCAAGAATATTTACAGGAATAGACAAATATCCAGTACTCAAAAACGTAAAATTTACTGAGTCTTCGTAGTCAGTCAAAACATATCAGTCATACAAAGAGCAAGGAAAATATGACCCATAATGAGAAAAACCAGTCAAAACCAACCCAGAAATGACACAGATAATAGAATTAGATATATTAACAGCTATATTTGTCTTCTAATATGTTCAAGATACTTAGATCAGGAGTTTACACAGTTTTTCTTGAAAGGGTCAGATGGCCGATAGTTTAGTTTTATGTGGCCCATACAGCCTCTCTTGTAACTACTCAACTCTGTTGTAGCATAAAAGGAAACATGGATAATGTGTAAACTAGTCGTTGTGTCTGTATATTGGAGTACAATTTTTTACTTCTAAAACGGGCAGTGGGTCAGATTTGGCCCACAGGCTTTAACTGCACATCCCTGAGCTAGAGGAGGGATTGAATGAGTTAAATAGAGGACATGGAAGATAAAAAAGGGAAGATCCAAATCAAATTTTTAGAGACAAAAGCCACAGTGCTAAAGAGAAAAAGATACAATTCCTGGGATTAATTGCAGATATGCACTGCTGATGAAGAGATTGGTGAACTTGAATACAGCAATAGAAACTATCCAAAATGAAAAAAAGTCTGAACAAAAAAGATCCTTAGTGAGCTGTGGTTTATGTTCAAGTGGATAAAATACATGTAGAGTCATTGAAGGGGGAAGGGTTTGGCTAAAATATGTGAAAAAATAATGGCTGAAATTTTTCTAAATTTGATAAACTATAAAACCATAGTTTCAAGAAACTCAGTGAGCCCTAAGCACAAACTGCTGAAGCACATCATAATCAAATTGCTTAAAGACAGTGATAAAGAGAAAATATTAAAAGCAATAGAGATAGAAGATAAATTATGTACAGAGGAACAAAGAGAAAGATTACAGGATTTTTTCCATCTGAAACCTTGCTAGATAGAAGACAGTGGAGCAAGACAGTTTTCCCAAGGGGGAAAATATAGCAACCTAGGATTCTATACCCAACATAGGCAAAATTAAGACTTTTTTAGACATAAAAACAGAAAAATAATTAATCACAAACAGGCATGAGCTGCAAGAAATGTTAAAGAACTCTAAGCAGGACAATCATACCAGATAGAGATCTGATTATTTACAAATTATTACTGTCAAAAATGAGAAAGATGACATCACTGCAGATTCTACAAATATTTAAAGAATAACAAGCAAATATGAATAACTTTCTGCCAGTAAATTAAGCTTTTGAAGAAACATACAAATTCCTTGAAACCAGCAAACTACTAAAGCTTACTCAAAAAGAAACTTATAGCCTGAATAGCCCTATAGTTAAAGAAATCGAATTTGTAGTTATATATCTTCCCACAAAGAAAACTACAGGCTCAGGTGATCTCACTGTTGAATTTTACCAGACATTTAAGAAATTAATTATACCAGTTCTCTACATACCATTCCAGAAAATTGGAGAGCAGAACATACTTTCCAATTCATTCTGCAAGGACGGTATTGCCATGTTACTAAAAGCAAAGACATTACAAGAAAATAAAATTAGAGACCAGTATTCCTTATGAACATAAAAGCAAAAAGTCTTAACAAATTTTCAAAGTGAATCCAACACTATGTAGAAGGGACAATATATTGTGACCTAAGTGAGATCTTTTCACATATATCACTTTTCAAGTTTCATGTTAGGGTCTGGACATGTGTGCCTTCTCCTGGCTTTTGTTGTTTGTTCTTATTCCACTCTGAACTCTGTAGTTAGTCACCTGACTTAGAGCCACACCCAGATCTCTTACCATCATTATCCTTCTCAGGCCGCACCTTTTGTCCAGTACCCAACAGGTTCGAGAATATGCTCTCTCTGTTCCCACCCTTGGGAGTGTTCATGGGAATTTGCACCATCATTTATGGATGCCAACATTAGCTGGTCCTTTGATACGGATATTCAGTCGTTTTACCTTCCATAGTCAGCTTCTTTCCTCCTTTTCATTCTGGGAGATTTCATTCACTTCTTTTTGGCTTCATTTGCCAACGATATACCAGTGAAACCCACTTTTGGAGCCCAGACCCCTCTCTGGAAGTACAGGTATTTCCAACAACCTGTTGAATACTTCCAGCATGGAGGTCTGGGGCGCTTCAGCGTTGACATGTCAGCTTATTAATATACTAGAGGCCCTATGCACGAAATTCGTGCAAGGGGCTTGGCCCTCGTAGCCCCAACTTCGTTCGGAAGGACGTCTGGACAGTTGTTCAGCTTTCCGGTCTAATTAGCATATTACACTTTTATTATTATAGATACAGGCCCGGTGCACGAAATTCGTGCACAGGGGCGGGGGTGTCCCTCAGCCCAGCTTGCACCCTCTCCAATCTGGGACCCCTCGAGGGATGTCCGACTGCCTGTTTAGGTGGGATCGGGCCTAAACGGGCAGTCGGACATCCCTCTCACAATTCAGGACTGCTGGCTCCCAACTGCTAGCCTGCCTGCCTTCCTGATTGCCCCTAACCACTTCTGCCTGCAAGCCTGATCACCCCCTAACCACTCCCATGCCAGCCCGATTGATGTCTGACTGCTCCCCTGCCAGCCTGTTTGCCCCCAACTTCCCTCCTCTGCCGGCCTGGTCACCCCTAACTGCCTTTCCTCTGCAGGGTTGATCGCCTCCAACTGCCCTCCCTTGCAGGCCTGGTCCCTCTCAACTGCCTTCCCTTGCAGGCCTGGTCCCTCCCAACTGCCCTCCCCTGCTGGCCATCTTGTGGTGGCCATCTTGTGTCCACATGGGGGCAGGATCTTTGACCACATAGGAGCAGCTATCTTGATCTTGTGTGTTGGAGTGCTGGTCAATCTGCATATTACTCTTTTATTACATAGGATAGAGGCCTGGTGCACGGGTGGGGAACAGCTGGTTTGCCCTGAAGGGTGTCCTGGATCATGGTGGGGTTCCCTTGGGGTGTGGAGAGGCCTGGGCGAGGGGCCTGTGGTGGTTTGCAGGCCATCACGCCCCTGGCGACCCAAGCAGAGGCCCTGGTATCTGGAATTTATTTACCTTCTACAATTGAAACTTTGTAGCCTGGAGTGGAGCCAAGCCTCCTGCTCGCTCCGTGGCCGGCAGCCATTTCTCTTGGGATTGATGTATCTTCTATAATTGAAACTTTGTTTCCTTGAGTGGAGGCCTGGGCCCGCCAGAGTGTGTGGAAAGCTTGGCTTCCTCTGTTGCCGGGGAAACCCAAGCCTCCCTTCTGGTAGCCATCTTGGTTGGGGTTAATTTGCATACTCGCCCTGATTGGCTGGTGGGCGTGGCTTGGCTGGTGGGTGTGGCTTGTGTAGCAGAGTGATGGTTAATTTGCATATTACTCTTTTATTAGAGAGGATATCCACTTCTCCCCAAACAAAAGATATAAAAAGTTGTTAAGTCTTTTATCTTCTCTACTACCGCCTCTTCTTTTGTAGTGTATGAGCCTTTTTTCAAGTGTGTCTTGTCTCTCTGTTTTCTGATCTTTTCTTTATTCCACCACTAGAATTAACTAAGAAGGAAAATTAATTGTTTAAAAATCCCCAAGATCATTTAATTGCCTTTTGTGTAGATTGAAAAATTCAAGTTCCACTCATGGTGTTTTCTACAAAGGGGGAAAGATAAAAAAGTAAATGATCTTTTCTCAATTTTCAAAGAGATGTTTGTTTTTGTGTATTTTTTTTAAGTATTTCTCTAGGTTTTTAAAAAAATTTTATTAACTGCTACTATTTTGATTCTCATCTATCAGAGTGATATTTGAATTAGCTTAAACTTTCATACTGAGTATTTAAGTTACAAATGTCAGATTTCATGGGATTTGGCAGGCCTTTCACAATTTGACTCCCAGTTTGTCAGCTTTATTCAAGGCCATGGCTCACGTTAGTATCTTAACAAAAGAATTTGAGATTCTAATTTCTGACTCTCACTTCTTATTCCTCAGCTTGACTATCTCACTGTACCCAAATGTGGAGGGTTGGTCGTGACTTTTTCCATACTACTCCCAGACCCTGGGATGCCTTATTTGTTCTGTCTACTCCTGTTACTTCAGAGATTACCTCTTCTAAGAAGTTTTCCTAACATGTAGTCCTTTATCACCCATCCCCTCCTTTACATAGACCTTCCCCTACCGCTTATACCTCTCTTTGGATCACGTATTTCATTACAATTTGTTTTCTGAGCTGTTGTCTTCACTGAACTTTTAAGGGATAGGGATAAATTCTCAATATATTGGACCATTATAACCTGCCCTGTCTTGCAGCTAACAGATTTTCAGGCAGTAAACATAAATGCTGTCTTCTAGATTATCTCTTTAATCCCCTCAAGCACTTTGTGTTAGATTAGCAATATCATCTGTTATTATCGGATAGGAAACTGAGTCTGGTTGAGGTTAAATGATTTGCCCCAGGCCACATAGTTTCTCTAAGTGCTACAAGTCTAGAATTCCCCACATTTGTACTACTGTTGTGTAGCTATCCTAATACATTTGTCTTTTATTTATAATATAAGTAAAACAGCATTTGACTTACTAAAACTGTTTCCTGATTATTGTCTTTGAAACAACTTTGCTTTACTTTTGTATTGTGTGTAAATCTCCAGAATTGTGATTCTGCTGATTAATAGTTGTAAATTTGATCTGTGTAGACCTAGTGTTCTTTATACTGCTTAGCAAAATAATTGAATGAATAAATATATTTAACACATGGAACTTTTTATATAATTTATACATAATAAATAGGTAGTTGGAGTGTTTTGTACTTGAAAGAATTAACTTTTCCCCCGAAAATTTATTTAGTAACTGTGTGTTTGTATGTAAATGAGATATCCCTTTCTTAGTCCTTATGTAAGGCTTGTTATTTTAAGAACATTTAATAACAACTTTGGATGACCTAATGATTTGTTATGGCTTTGTATTCAATGAAAAACACTCATTCTAATAAGTAGATCATTAAATACAAAGTATTGCATGTCATTAATTTTATGAACAATTTAAAGCCAAATTTAGCAGTGTACATAGTGATTCTGGAAGTTGTAATTGTGGTTTAGCTCAGTTACATCCTAAATTCCAAGAATGAAAGACATTTTCTTCTTTTAAAGAAAAAAGTATAGAGTTGAAGATGAGCAGTGTTAATTGCCCCCATTGTGTAATATCCTTTAAATTTAGTTAATGAGTTTGTTTTGCCTTCATGTTTTTGTTTTTAGATTTGCTTGTTTAAAATATACTCACAAGTATTTTTCTCATTACAGAGCTTAGTAATATTTTAAACCTCACCCCTGTAATAGTAATATTTGTGTTTTATTTTAGGGAAGCAATGCGGAATTATTTAAAAGAGCGAGGGGATCAAACAGTACTTATTCTTCACGCAAAAGTTGCACAGAAGTCATATGGAAATGAAAAAAGGTAAGAGTATTATTTTCTGGTGGGTAGTTCATTATAGCTGTTACATGAATTTGCAAATGATGTGTTAATATGCAAGAATGGTTTCTCTTGGGATATTTGCAAGTACAAAATGAAAAATAGGGGAGTTGTCTCTATTGAAGGAGAAACAAAGTGAATTGTGGCAGATTTAGTAGAGATCATCTGGTTGAATCTCTGATAATTACAAACTGTAATCTATAATTTTTCTTTTGGGCTTCATGATGTTCTGTAAGTATTTCTGGAATATATTAGCTCGTTCAAAAAAGTAGCTTTCCTTTTGGTGTAAATGTAGTTTTATAAATAAACTAGAGGCCCGGTGCACGGATTTGTGCACTGGTGAGGTCCCTCGGCCTGGCCCGTCGGGATTGGGCCGAAACTGGCCCAGTGCACAGATTCGTCCAGGGCATGTCTGGCCTGTCTTGCCCAGTCCTGATTGGGGCCAGTTGGGACTGGCTGACCGGGGCAGGACTGTGGGAGGTTGACTGGCTGGGGTGGGATTGCAGGAGGGCTCCAGGGCCCCAGCAGTAAGCTAACCTACCAGTCGGAGCGTCTGCCCCCTGGTGGTCAGTGCATGTTCGCATATTGGGCTTTTATTATATAGGATGTGACCCTGAGTACCATTTTTAAAAAAAATGTATTTTTATTGATTTCAGAGAGGAAGGGAGAGGGAGAGAGAGAAACATCAATGATGAGAGCGAATCATTGATCGGCTGCCTTCTGCATGCGCGCCACTGGGATCGAGCCCGCAACCCGGGCACGTGCCCTTGACCGGAATCGAACCTGGGACCCTTCAGTCCACAGGCCGATGCTCTATCCACTGAGCCAAACTGGTTAGGGCCAAAGTGATCTTTATGTTTAGTACTAGTCACAGTATTTTATAAATTTCAGTATTTTTGATGTATGATTGTGGACTTCGGTTGTTTGTATTTTCACTTTATTCCTAGAATTTTCTTTTTTTCTTTTTTTTTTTTTTTAAATATTTTTTATTGATTTTTTACAGAGAGGAAGGGAGAGAGATAGAGAGCCAGAAACATCGATGAGAGAGAAACATTGATCAGCTGCCTCCTGCACAGATGTGCCCGCAACCAAGGTACATGCCCTTGACCGGAATCGAACCCGGGACCCCTCAGTCCGCAGGCCGACGCTCTATCCACTGAGCCAAACCGGTTTCGGCTAGAATTTTCTTAATAGTTTCTCTAGTCTTTGTCTTTCAGGCAGCATTTTTCTATTAGGCATTTCATGGACAAAAGGCTTGCTTATGGGGGAAGATGAAAGATTTTTTGAATTGGCTAGAAAGATAGGACACTAAAGTGGGAAAAGGAATGAAAACTCAGGTTTGGATGTTGGGTTGAAAGGAATGGATAGAATAATAGATAAAGAAAATCTTAGCATATGTATAATAAGTGAATGTAAGTATATAATTAAATTAATTTACATGCTGGAAGAAAATTAAGGTGTCTCTTCCTTAAAGTTCTCTAAATCTGGGCTGAAAAGTAGGTGAAGCTATTTAATGATAATTTTGTCCTCAAAGAGGATGAACCAGTGAAAAAAGTATTTAGGACTCATACTGCCAAGTGTTCTTGTTTATCATCATTCAAGCTTGCTAAATTTCTGATTATTTTATCTTTCTTTACTAGTAGAACTAATCATCTGATGTACAGTTAAATATTGGAAAAAGTTGGTATCTACAGTTTGGGACATAGAGACCAAATCAAGATAGTGGCTTCTTTTTTTATGAAGTTGATACTCGAAGTTCAGAGAGAGAGAGAGAGAGAATTGAAATTGAGTGTGTGTGTGTGTGTGTGTGTGTGAGTGTGTGTGTGTGTGCGCGCGCGCGCGCACGCACGCATAGCCGATCATCTGCTTTTTAGATTTGGTTCTTTCTCTTTTTTTCTTTTTAGTTTTGGTGTGATTTTTCCTAAGCAAAACCTAGCAAGGCAATACCTTCATTATTTGAGATGAGTCTCAAATTAGGCCAGTCTTGCACCTCACAGTGAATCTCAGGAAGAAACAGTTTCTAGACATTGTTTTGGAAGTGCATTTATAAGTGTTTTTAAATTTTAATTCTCAGAATAATCTTATAAATAGGTATAATCCCCATTCTGTGAGTGAGTAAACTAGAAATCAAATACCAGGTTCACTTGGGAAATCCATGTAGCCAGGATTAGAACTCCTGGGTCTATAATTCCAAATGTCTTATTCTTTTTATTGCCCTAATTTCCATAGCCTTCCATTTTGTGTTTGAGTGTTGGTTATTTACAACAGAGCTTGAGGATGAGGTTAAGTTGCCTAAAGAACACACATTTTGTAAATAAACTTAACTTTGCCTAGGATTATTCCTTTTACCATCAGCTGAGTGAGGCTGGGCTAGATCAAATGGAAATACAATTAGACATACTTACTGTATGGATGCCAATTCAGGCAGTGCTGCTTTCCTTTCTTTGGATTTTTGAAGGTGCATTTTAGTACAATTGGATTCATTCATTAAATCATTTATTCTTCATTTCTGTTGACCAGGTACTATGCAAAATGATCTTTCATGGGAATTTTAAAAGTTAGGATGTCATTTAATGCTATGATGGATAACAGGCCTAGTGGCAATAACAGAAGGGAAGAGCTACTCAAAAAAATTACATCTAAGTCCAGATAATGTCCCTATTTATTACTCACTGTTAAAAGTATATGAGTAAGAAGCTGTAGTGGCCTATCAAGTTAAAATCTTGATTTAAGGGTTATTTATTTTTATTGTGGTTGCCTTTATTTCCTATTATTTGGATATGACCTGGCCCAGTGGTCGGCAAACTCATTAGTCAACAGAGCCAAATATCAACAGTACAACGATTGAAATTTCTTTTGAGAGCCAAATTTTTTAAACTTCTTCTAACGCCACTTGTTCAAAATAGACTCGCCCAGGCCATGGTATTTTGTGGAGGAGCCACACTCAAGGGGCCAAAGAGCCGCATGTGGCTCGCGAGCCGCAGTTTGCCGACCACAGACCTGGCCAATCTAAAACACCACTCAGAGGAAAGCTTGAAGAGCCTAAGCTTCTAGCCTCCAAAGAATGAGGGGAAAACCATTAAAAGACCTAGAACTACTTTCCTATATTTTTACATGTTTGTAGTAACGTTTCTCAAGTGGACGTGTATTAGTTTTACAATAAAGATGGAAACCTGTTAAAATTACTTTTATTTTTTTTTTTTTAAGTATTAGTAGTAAGAAAACATTCATGCAGTCCAGCCTTCCTGGAAGAGGTCTGGTCCCTTACTCATTGAGAAGAGTGCACAGTGGGAAGAGGAAGATGTGCCTTCTTGCTTGTTGATCTAGATTTAGGCTTTTCTGAAAAGCTGCTAAGGCATAAAGCGTGAAGGTATCCTGGGGACATGACCACAGTCTTCTTAACGTATAAAATAACTCCAGTGAATGATTCTGGAAAAGTTTGGTCAGGAAATTTTTTTATCCTACAATTATAAATTGTTCAGACTAACTTTTGTGCCTCATAACAAAATTTGTTTGCTTAGCACATCCAGTATCCCATTTATGTTAGTAGTTAGTTTTACCTTTTCATGGAAGAAAGCAGATCTTTGCAAGTTGAAAAATAAACTTTTAAAGATTATTTTGTGTAGAGGCTATTTTCCATTAAAGAAATGGGGATGCCATTTGACATTAACATTCCTTCAACTTTGTCAAGGAAAGTACTTAAGCAGTAGTGAAGGTGATGTGATGCTGCTGAGGCAATAGTGTAAAGCCATTTAGATAATTAGAGGATGACTCTGAAGTCATACTGAGAATGTGTTAATTGAGATAACTGTGGCATGCAGACAGTTCCAGGTGTTTTTTGTTTTGTTTGTTGCTTTTGAATTGAATAGTCATCAAAGGGTAATGATTCTGCAAAGTGGTCAGATAATGTAAATTATGTGCTTGGATTTCATTTAACCTATTTTAAATATTGGGCTGAATAAAAAGGCTTCTTTGAATCTGTAAGGTATTTTTCAGATCTTATCTCAGGATATGAGAGAAAAGTTGTTGAATCATTCTCTGAAAAAAAAAATGGATTGAACTAGGAAATGAGTAAAATCATAAATGTGTTTATATCGCCACCAAGTGGCATAAAAAAGCATTGTTTGTCATAGGTGCTTAGAGCTACTGGGAAAGATTAGAAAATAAAAGGCACATTGTTTTCATAGGATATCCTTTCACAGCAGCTGTTAAACTCTGTTAGCTGGCCTCCTGATGGTCGAACTTTTTACTCACTGAGTTTTTGGTACACATTAACAATCTATTCAAATTTTAAAAATCTATTTCACACCTCGTTAGAAAGGTGTGTTCTAATTGTTAATTAGGGATGCTTCCCCCCCATCTTTTTTGGTACATAAACTTATCTTCTGTTTTATTATGTTACTACTGAAGTCTGTGGAAATGAAAGTTTGATTCATTAGCTGTTTTTAGGAGGTAGTAATATTAGGATGTTTTAATATTTTTAAAATGATTCATCATCACATTTCAGAAGTAATCTCTGTTTCGATTATATTGGATTTGCTATTACATCACAATTTTTTGGGATAGTTGTAGAGTTGATTAAAAAAACAAGGCTAGCTCAAAGGCAGTTGAAGAGTCTTTTTTTTGTTTATTACATGATTGAAAAAGCACTTTCAATAAAGAACCTTGGTCAGTGCTTTGGGTGATAAAGAATGTCTTGCCTCCTGTCAAATTTTTTAGTTTCATGCCATTTTATCATAGGACTTTTGAGACAACCAGTACTACCCAGTTTTTACAGGTTTTGCCCTCTTTATATTTTTCAGATGGGAATATAAGTACTTTTTATGAAAACTTAATGAGATTTGACTCTACTATATTAGGTATGCTATAGTAAAGCACAGCATTTTGAATTTTATAGCTGGTATACCAATAAGTCTTAACATTAATGTTCAGAAAAATAGGAGACAAGTTTCCAAAATTGATATTCCTGAGAGTATGTATGCCAGCTAGGTGTTTGAGTCTGTGCCATGGGAATCATTGGGCAGCTCTCAGCATTAGAGACCAGAGCGATCCCTGGTGTGGACCTGAGTTGAGCCAACTCCAGAACTAGCCCAGCTAATTCAGGAATCCCTCTGACCTTGGAGTGACCTGGCGCTGAGCCCACTGCTTCGCCTGTGACCTCTGTGTCCACAGTGTGAAAGTGTGCAGTCATGAAAGCTGCTCTGATAGTTTAGATAAATATGAGAAAACTCTAGAGGCTTCCCTCCTTACTCAGCTTGACCCCTAAGGGCCTACTTGGTCTACTTACCCATTATCTCTGCTTCATCTCTTGGTCTCTACTCCAGCCACTTGGTCAGATACTCATGGCTGTAGGTTGTGACTCAAAGTCACCTTCCTACGAAGCTTTCCCCCAGCCATTGGGTCTTCGACATTTTAACTACCCCCTTTCTTGCTTTTTTCTCTCTCTCAGTACTTATCACCAGATAACAGACTATATACATTATTTTACTCATTTATTTTTTTTTTTAATTGTTTGTCTCTCCTATTAGGATGAGAGTTGCATCGGGACAGACATTTTTGTCCTCTTTTTTTTTTTTTCAAACTATTTTGCAGCACCTGGTACAGACTAGGGATATAATAAATAATTTGGTGAATTAACGTTATTAAATAAGCCCAGCTCATTTCTTGTATAATATGTAGATTGCCTCTAAGTAGTCTTTAAAAGATGAGCAAAAAGAAGATGCCATCATATATATATATACACACACAAATATATATTTTAAATATTATTTTTATTGATTTCAGAGAGGAAGGGAGAGGGAGAGAGAGATAGAAACATCAGTGATGAGAGAGAATCATTGATTGGCTGTCTCCTGTACGCCCCCCATTGGGGATCGAGCCCACAACCCAGGCATGTGCTTTTGATCGGAATCGAACCTGGGACCCTTCAATCCTCAGGCCAACGCTCTATCCACTGAGACAAACTGGCTAGGGCACCATCATATATTTTTATTCAATCAGTATTGTAGTATGTGTTGAGAGAGGAGCAAACAAGAAAGTGATATTACTACTGGTAGGAAGGCCTGAGCGCCAAATCCAGTCTGCGGTGTCTGTGTATGCATATACACAAGGATGCAGGTGTAGTTTTTTTAAGTCTGCATGTTGTTGGCTTACAAAGCATCATTTAGTGGCCAAGTTTTAAAATTTGATTTCAGGCATCTATTGAACAATTGAAGGATGTGACCAACTCTAGGGCCACATACCTGTAGTTCAGCAGTGTGATTGGTATATACTCACAGGCTTGTCATTGGAGCCACAAACCTTAGCTAATTTTGTCATTGGAGCCACAAACCTGTAGCTAATTTTAATTGTATTTAAGCTCTTGTTTTTCTTAAGAAAAAAAATCCCTATACTCATAACTGTACAAAAAGTGGGAATTACCATGAGGGCTAAGTAGTTCAAGAAAGAAGGGAGGGATCCTTCTTCTTTGGGTAATTAAAATATTTTTACTTACTTATTGTACACCTGGTTCACCATTTACATTACTTATTTAGCTACTATTGTTGAGTTTTGGGCCCCTTGATAATCATGGCATAAATATTTTAAAGTATGTACAAGTCAGCATGTGTAATTGAGCAAAGGCAAATTATAACCTACACTAGAGGCCTGGTGCACGAATTTGTGCATGGGTGGGGTCCAGCCAGCCCACCCCGATAGGGGGCCGATAGGGCGCCGATAGGGCCGGGCAGGTTGGGGGGAGGGTCCACGGGCAGTTGCAGGCTGGCCCCGCCCCCTGGTTGAACTCCCAGTCGAGGGGACAATTTGCATATTAGCCTTTTATTATATAAGATAAGGACTAGATTGATGATCTGAACTATGTAAAAGATGGGGCTTGAGCTAGGCTTTGAAATAGATATTTTTTAATTGCTAAAGAGAAGATTATAAGGATGTAATTCTAAGTGGGAAGGATTTGTGAGGACAGGTTTTTGGCAACTAGTGAAACAAAGGTATTGGTAGTCTGAGAGTTGAAAAGATACAGTGTATTATTCTTTCACTGTCCACATGCACAAGGTGTTGTGGGTATAAGATACATAAGGCATAATAATTCAGTGATCATCCACTTTGCTTTTAATTCTACTAGTTTTATTGCTATTTTGAAAGTCTCTACTTTGGCCATTGTTCTAATTCTATTTTCTAGGTTAATTATATAATATACTTAGGTGCTAATATTGCTAATATCCATAGCAATAATGTCATTAATTAATACTACTTCATTTTGAGACCTATTTAGTAATTGCAGATTCTGTGGTGTGGTATTGTGTTTTGTTATATGTTAGAATACATTAGAGTTGCTGAACTTTAATAGTTCAGAACTCTGAACTGAGTGCGTCACTCCACACAAGTGAGCCTTCCAAATGTAGTCTTAGTGGAAGTTTTGCTTTTAGTATCCTCACGTGACTATTTATTTGCATTATTAAGGGCTTCATTAGGAGCTAACTTAGTGCAGTTCAATATGATTTTTATATTCTTACTAGAGGCCCAATGCACGAAATTCGTGCAAGAGTAGGCCTTCCTTCCCCTGGCTGCCGCCACCAGCTTCCCTCCAGCACCCAGGACCCGGGCTTCCCTCAAAGAGGGTGGCCCTGCCCACCCGCTGCAGCCTGCAGGTCAGTGGCCTGGGCCTCCCTCTTTGGGGTGATTGTGAAGCCCCCCATTGATCGCACCACCGGCTGGTGGCCTGGGTCTCCCTCTGCAGGGCGATCATGGGGCGATGGCTGGCCCCCGACCAATCACATCGCATCCGCCTTGGCTGGCCTGGCGCCAGTGGGTGTCATAGCATGGCCCTGGTTGGTCATCTGGATGGTTGACCAGGTGGTCGTTCCGCTGTTTGGTTGATTTGCATATTACGCTTTTATTATATAGGATGTTCAGACAAGGAAATGCATTTTTTAAATCTAATTGCATTGTGTTTGTTTGAATTGTTTCAGGTTTTTTTGCCCGCCTCCTTGTGTATATCTTATGGGCAGTGGATGGAAGAAAAAAAAAGAACAAATGGAGCGGGATGGTTGTTCTGAACAAGAATCTCAACCATGTGCATTTATTGGAATAGGAAATAGTGACCAAGAAATGCAACAGCTGAACTTGGAAGGAAAGGTAAATTAAAGCTGTTGATTCTTCATAAAGGCACCATGTTTTCAGGCCCCTTGATAAGACATGGCATAAATGTTTGAAAGTATGTACAAGTCAGCTATTGGTAGCAGTTTTTTTAAAACATAAATCAGAACCAGAAATAAACTTCTCAAATGGCTGTGGTCTAGTCATGATTCATGGAACTCAAGCTGTTGACATCTAATGGTGGCACTCAGCTTGCTAGCAGCTTTAGCATGCTGTGACAGGTTTCCATTGGAAGTAATAAGTTTAAGAGTCTAATCACTCATCTAACAGGGCATGATGCTCAAATGATAAATGCATAGTTCAATAGTATTTTATTCTGCTCTCTTAATCTTAGTCTTATGCTAGAAGCCAAGTGATATAGATAAATTCTTAGAAACATTGACTTGGGTTATAAAGATCATAAATGTTTTCCTTCACCTTTGTGTGGAGCAGAACTATGCTATAGGCAAGCACAGCCACGATTAGCTTTAGTCAGATTTTTAGGGATTTTTAAAAATTAATTTTCTAGGGAATGAAGCTTATGAATTAGTTTTACTAATTGTATATTATAAATTTAAAGAGCAGTCATTTCAATCTGTACCTTTGGTATTCAAAAATAATTCTTTTATTGACTTAGCATTTAACATTTGTTTTCCCTTGACATTAAAATTTAAAAAATGGTTAGTTCTGATCTTAGTGACCACATAAGTGTCTTTTAAAATAATGCATAAAAAGCTAGTTTTTAATTTAATATATTTTTATTGAGTGCCTTAATTGGCCCTAGGAGGGATTGGAGGACAGCATTGAGAGTGGTGAGGTAGGGGATTTGTACTCTCATTCAATTTTAGTCCTTTTATAGAGAATGAGCAATAAGAAGCCTCAGTATCAGCCTATTTCAAAGTTGAGTCTTTTTATGTTATTTGTATCTTCATAATTTTTATCAGCAAGACTTGTCAACTATGTATTTCAAGTTAAGTTTATGATAAAACTTATTACAATAAAGGTTGCTTCATCTTAAAAGAAAATAGAGCAGTATAAAGTATTTCTAAGTTTTGACCCTTGAGACAAAGTTAAGGATGTAAGTGGTGGATTTATCTAATAGGCCTAAATGTCTTACCAATTTTTCTCATATAGAAAGTCTCAGAGTTCTGTGTCGCAAGTTGTATCTCAACATTTGGTACTATTATTAATTAGGTTAGACAGGTAGATATTGAGAAGCCAGGGATTCTAGAGACCACAATGTATATAACCATGTTAATTACTGCTTGCTTTCACCAACTTCAGCTTCCAGCAATTTTAAGGGAAGTAATGCCAACCAAACAGCATTCCCACTCACCTTTCCCAGCATCATAGCTTAGTATATATCTTGCCTCAACTTCTACCATTATATTCTTTCCCTACACCCTAGAAATTCACAGAAGAGGAAAAGAATACCTGAGAGCTCAAGCATTAATAAAAAAAAACTTAATAATAGGGTAGCACAATGCTTATATGCTGAAATTATACGTTAATATTTAGTTTGAATGGAAAATGCTATTAGAGAAGTCTATGTAAAGTAAGACTTGTCAAGAGTCAGTAGAAGGCATTCCAGGCAGAAAGAAGGACATAATCATGTGCTTGGGGCATAAAGGCATGAGAACGTGGTATGTTTGGGCCCAGGTAGGCAAAGATGGCCTGAGCAGTGGGATGCTGAACTTCAGAAAGAGGCACTTTGCTCCTGTCTCACTTAAATCGCCACAGTGCTTTTGCAGCATTAGATCCAGTATTTCTTTTTCATTTCAGGGTAGATGTTTGAGTCGTTTTTAAGTTAAACTGTTTATTTTTATAGAAAGCTTTATATGTAACATTTTCTAGAATCTTGGTAGCTAATTTAGCCTTTTGGTATGATGAAACAAATGTAATTTCAGTTTTTATTTACTCACTTTCCTAAAGCCATAATACTTTTTGAGTCAGTGACTTCTCCCCTTTTCTCTTAGGGAATTTAACTAGTTTGTGGTCATTGGCCTTATATATTTTTTATAATAATCTAATAAAATTATCTCAGGTATGAGTGTGTGTGTGTGTGTGTGTGTGTGTGTGTGTGTGTGTGTGTGTGTTCAACCTGCTTACTTTTGTAATTAGGAATGTATTTCCTTTCTTTCCAAGGAGATACATGTGTGTTTGCTTTTCCAAACCAAATAAAGCCCTTTGTGTGTAGGTTCAACCTCTCTACTCCTTTTTGCCTTTCCTGTTTGCCAGTCTATCTTATTATTTTCTCTTTTCTGATATTGATCATATTCTTTCATGTTAACTCTCTTTTCTCATATTGATCATATCCCTTAATATTAGAACTCAGATTTCCCCATTACAATGTCATTGCCTTCATTTAGATACAAATTTCATTTTTGTTCCCTGTGCCTCTCTGCTTTAGTATATTGATACCCATATTCCTAGGCTTTGTCTTATATTTGCAAATTAATTCCATAGGTTAGGCTTAATTTGACCATTCATGCTTTTAAAGTATTTACACATGGCTCCTGCCACAACATTTGAATGCTTAGAGATCCTTGGGTGAAAGGATCAGTGTGAATACAAATACCATTGTTTTTATTTATTTTGTATTAGTATGATTAGCTTTGTCTTAATTTTGTCTTCTGCAAAACAAAGTCTCTCAAAGTTTTTACCACACTTTTGGATTTATAAAAACGTAATTGAGTGTAAAATATTCAAGATGGCATCTAAATTTTTAAATAGAACTTTGCTATTGAAAAATAAAATAAATTATGGCATTGTTTTGTTCTGCTACTAAAATTGCCTATGAGTAAAATTCAAAGTTTAAAAACCTA
Organism: Eptesicus fuscus; assembly: GCF_027574615.1. NCBI lineage: Eukaryota > Metazoa > Chordata > Mammalia > Chiroptera > Vespertilionidae > Eptesicus > Eptesicus fuscus. The sequence continues at coordinate 102,174,968 of NC_072474.1, read as the reverse complement.
GAACACATTCACTTATTTTTTTAAATGAGTGACATTTGCCCTGCTTTTAAAAAGAAATACACAGCAGAGGTAGTCATAGAAATGTGCTTAGCCTAATTTTAAAGTAGAGCATTGATTTTTTTAAAGTATATAATTCATATATTTTAAATACTTTAGCTTTGTTTATCATTTTACCTAGTTTGGAAAAGGTCATTATTTAATCCCTTCCCTAATTCACAGAGATCGGGGGAATAGGAGAGATCTTAGAATTCTCATATATGTTTGAAAAAGTAGCATTTTCAAGCGTCTTCGCTGTTTTGCAAGTGCTGTAACTCTTAAATACTATATTTTTAATTACCAGAATATATTTTCTGATAGACTGACATAATGTCTTGCTGTATTTAGTTTTTCTAGTACCTTTAAATTTAGTTCTTTTGGTGATACAATATGAATTATCCCATTAGGCAAAGTTAACAACATTTTAAGAAGAGTCCTTTAAATAAAATATACTCATAGAAGCCCTTTCTGGCGTAAGATATTTTGTAGTTACCCCATTAGTACTGACCTTGTTTTCATCAGGATTATAGGTGGTTACTCTGCTGTTCACATTGTATGCACTATCTTGGGAAGGACCACTACTAAATTTTATTACATAATTTGATTGGCTTTTGATGGCCTTATTTCTATGTTTTCTTTACAGAAAGACAGTCTAGATTTCTTTTAGCTATGAAATTGTATTTTTAAAAATTACCACTAATACTGATAATTCTGTGATATAGATGTAGAGTTATATAAAACAAGAAAAGACAAGTGTTTAAAATTTTTTTAGAGGGGGTAAATAGTTCACAATGTCAGTATTTTATAGACTTGATAAAGAAGACCGTACTTTGTCATCAGAGATTAATTTCAGTAATTTTATAGTTGGTTTTATTCAGCCTTATTGAAATTACTGCATTTAAGCCTGATCAAACCTAGCCATGACCATACAGAGTTGGAGGTCCATAACCAACAAGGTTTTGGTGCTATTAAAACTTTCCTTTTCTTTCACAGAACTATTGCACAGCCAAAACATTGTACATATCTGATTCGGACAAGAGAAAGCATTTCATGTTGTCTGTAAAGATGTTCTATGGCAACAGTGATGACATTGGTGTATTCCTCAGCAAGCGGATAAAAGTCATCTCCAAACCTTCCAAAAAGAAGCAGTCATTGAAAAATGCTGACTGTATGTATATACTTCAATTTTCTTTTGTCCCCAACTCCCACCTTGAATTAAGATAAATTTAACTATTTTTAATTAAAAATTGCTTTTCGATAGCCAATTCATTCTTTGCTATTATTTTTGTGGCCCTCACTTTATCTGAAGATGTCACATTCATTAATTATTGCTGCTTTATTGTATTTTTTTTTTTTTGAAAATGAACTAGAGTTGGTTCATCACTGCTCCCCAGAGACATTTAGAAAATAGGAGTTTTTTCCCCTTTTGCTGTCACAGTGACTGCAGCGAGTGATTGGTGTCTTGGGCCAAGAGAGTCCCCATTCCACAAAGTTGATTTACCAACGTCAAAAGCACCTCTTTGAGGATCACTGTAATATCAGATGGGCCTTGCAAGACCGTCCTGCACAACATTTTTAACACGGTTCTCTGCCAGAGACTGCTATCTCATCAGCAGAGTTTTAGATTCTCAGAGATAGGTGCTGTCTGTTTGCATTAAACATTTCAGCCCCTATGCCCATTTTTCTTTTCTTTTTTAAATTTCTTTATTTATTAAAGTATCACATATTTGTCCTCATCCCCCCCATTCCCATCCCACACCCCTCCCCACACATGCCCCCACCTCCCTGTTGTCCCCAACCGCTGGTTAGGCTCATATGCTTGCACACAAGTCCTTTGGTTGGTCTCTCCCCTTTACCCCCACCCTCCCCTCCCTCCCTCTGAGGCCCGACAGTCTGATCCGTGCCTCCTTGTTTCTGGGTCTGTCCTTGTTCATCAGTCTATGTTGTTCATTATTTCCCCTAGATGAGTGACATCATGTGCTATTAGAAATACACTTATAAGAACCGAAAATAAGACAAGCAATAATGGTTATGGTGACAGGCAAATGAATCAGTCTGTAGTGAGTTTCTTTCTGTGCCAACAGTTCTTTTGAGACCCAATTTCAGTGTCCAACAGTTCCTTATGTGTACATGTCAGCACTGACATTACAGTTCTGGATGGTGGACAAATGGTGGTAATGCAGGTCCAACTCTCTCTGGTTTGGTCCTGGGCAACCTGCAGTGATGCATAGCTGCCCATTTTTCTTATTTTAACTTCTTATTATGAAAACTTTCAGACTTAGTGAAAGGGAGAAAGTAGCATAAGGTGACCACCCACCTGGCCTCAGCAGTTTTTATCAGTTGTTTCATTATCTCCATCACCACCAGCACCTCCTTCTCCAATTGCTGGAATATTTAAATGTAAATCTTGAATGTCCTATCCTTTCAGCTGCCATTTCTTCAATAGTGACTAACAGATAACTTCTTTTTAAACATTGTTACACCTAACAGAGTTGACAGTTCTTTGATGTAAAAGCCAAGCTATGTGTAGATTTATCACATTCCTCAGAAATACGGTTTTACAGTTGTGTTTTTGTTGTTTATAACAATTGACTTAACTAGATCCTAACAAAGATCATGCATTTTAATCTATAAGTTTCTTCTCTCCTTCTCCAACCTTTTATTTCTTCCTTATTGTTTATTTGTTAAGAAACAGGTCATTTTTCCTATGGAATGTCCACATTCCAGATTTGGTTGATTACATATTTCTCTGTCTCATATTTTCCGTCAATCGGTGGTTAGACCTCAAGACTTTTATTTAGGTTTAGCTGGTCCTATATATGTTCATTCCTATGGAATCAGAAGTCATATAATATCTGATCATCCCACTTCTTGTCATGTTAAGATTGATTATAGTAAATTGAGCTATTGTTAGCCCAGCCCCTCCATTACAAAGTTCTGAGCAGTCTTTAATCTGATGGTTTTAGTAGTAGTCATTGATGCTGCTACTTAAATCAAAGATTTCATCAAGGACTGCAAAATGGTGACTTTTCTAATTCTTTTATTCATCATTTCTGCATTTGCTAGCTGTTTGTTTCAATGTAGTCAGTAGAGGAAAGGCAGGATAAATGCTTAGTTACTAATTTGCAGACTAACGATAATATTCTTTGAAGGTGATCATGAGGTTTTAGGATTTTTGTTTTGTTTGCTTGCTCTTATTTTGTTTTGTTTTATTTTTATTATGAACTTACAGGTTTTTATATCCTATTGTGGTTTTTTAGTCCACTCAGTAATTGTTGTTATTTATTTTATGGAATATTTCAAACATACTAGACAAAGTTGCATAATGAAATGAAACCTCCTGTGTTCTGACTTTAACAGTGATCTTAACTTCATCTTCATTCTATACCCCACTCTACCCTCATTTTAGTTTGATTCAAATCCAAGACATTGTATCATCTATAAATATTTCTGTGTGTCTCTGAAAGATGAAGTTTCTTGTTTTTTTAAAATAATCACCATGACATGATCACATGAACATAAATATGTAATAAAAAGAAATAATTTCATCAAACATCTAATCAGTATTGAAATAGTCTAAAATGTCATTATTTAGCTCTTTATTTGAATCAAAATTTAAATAAGGTCCACCAGATGTTATAATATATATTGTGTTGACATGTCCTTGAATATTTTTAATCTGTAGATTCCCTCTTCATTTCTCCTCTCTCAACTCTCTCCTTGTAATTTATTTATTCAAGAGACTGAGTCATTTGGCCATGAGAGCTTTCCACAGAGTGGATTTTGCTAATTTCATTTCCTCGTGTAGTTTAATGTATTTTCTGTAAATTAGTGGTGGTAAAGAGAAACTGCCTGACACTAGTTAAAGGTGGTAAAGACAGATTTTATTCAGTACTGTTGCAATAAGGAAAAGAGACTTTAGTGTACAATTGAGCTCAAATCCTAATACAAGGACAAATGGGGATTTATAGGCAAGGAGCAGAGTGAGGGGTGGGGAGGGTCAGTGGATGGAACATTACTAGGAGCAGACATCAGAGGTAGAGGGATTTTTGACAAACCAGTCTAACAGAATGCTTGCTAAGGGCAGGCCCAGGATATCAGATGGGAAGCTTGGGGGCTGGGGAGGAACTTGATCAGATAACTAGAGTAGGAGGATGGCTTAGCAAGATTCTTACAATAACTGGGCCAGTGGCAGGGCCCATGGAAGGGGCTCGGGAGAGCCTGTCTAAAGTTTGTTCAAGGAGAGAGTTTTGTCAGTGGTCAGTTTAGAAGCTTGCTCAGATTTAAGTTAGTTGTTCTTTGGTTCTTTTTTGTTTTTGGAGGGCAAGGCTCACTTCATAGTGGTGAAGAGTTCTTGGATCAGGAGGCATATAATGTTATGTATTCAGGCTATTTCTAATTCAAATAACAGGATTTTATTTAACCTCTTCAACTTGGAATTTCTATTGACGAAGTTTCTTAAGAACATTTTACTTTCAGAATATTTTCTTGCTTACATAGATGTGGCTATTTTCTTTTGTGTGTGTGTGTGTGTGTGTGTGTGTGTGTGTGTGTGTGTGTGTGTGTTTAAATTCATGTAGTGCTGTATACTTTAAGTCAGTGGTTGGCAAACTGCGGCTCGCGAGCCGCAGTTTGCTGCTCTGTTGACTAATGAGTTTGCTGACCACTGGGATAGGGGCTTAATCACAAGGAACAACAACAGCCTGTGATTATTGGAATCGAGAGTCTAGGTCAGTGGTCGGCAAACTCATTAGTCAACAGAGCGGCAAGCCGCGGCTCGCAAGCCACAGTTTGCCGACCACTGCTTTAAGGTATTTAGAAGAAATCAGAATCTCTAATAATCACAATATCTAGAGGCAAGTGTCATCCACTTTGGTAACCCTCCTTCTAGACCCTCCCTATGAGTATTTTCCACAGGATTGGGTATGAGCACACATGTGCAGTCACATGAATATATATTTACCTAATGTGCATTTGATGCATAGTCTGCTTTTCCATTCAGTGATATTCCAGGAAGATGATTTTTTTTGTTCCTTTCCTTTTTTTCTTTTAATCTTTATTGTTGAAAGTATTACACGGGTCCTCCTTTTCCCCCCATTAAGGTCTTCCAGCCCACTCCCATCCTTCCCCCACCCCAGGCCCTCACCACCCCATTGCTGTGTCCACGGGTTATGCATATATGCTTACAAGTTCATTGGTTGATCTCTTCCCACCCACCCTCCCTTGCTTTCCCTCTGAGGTTCAACAGTCTGTTCATGCTTCAATGACTCTGGGTCTATTTTTGATCATCAGTGTATTTGGTTTGTTATTAATATTTTCTTATCAGTGCATTTAGATACATGGTATTTAAATGGGTAATGGGTAATAGATATTATAATTTATTTAATTAATTTTCACTGTTAGACATTTATTATTTTAATAATTTCCCTTTAATGAATAGCACTGCATTAGACATACTGTATAATTCTCATTTAAAGATGATTTTTATGGGCATATTTTATATCTTCAGCTTGACATTATTAATGATAATTACCTTGACTTTTTTGGGGTATTATCTGTATTCTTTGTAGGGTTAAAAATTTGTTAAAAGAATCTGTTAAATTATAATACTAATTTAATATAATGTAAATATCCTATATAATAAAAAGCTAATATGCAAATTGTCCCCTCCATCGGGAGTTCAACTGGGAGTTCAACCAGAGGATGGGCTGGCCGGCCAACCGCCCTGCGGCCCCCTCTAGTTAAATTATAATAAAGAACAACCATAAATTGCCAGGTACTGATCCCTTTTTTCTCCCTCTCACCTCCAGTCACCTAAACAGGAGCTATTTTTTTCTCTGCAGTATGCATCGCCTCAGGAACCAAGGTGGCTCTGTTTAATCGACTTCGATCCCAGACCGTTAGTACCAGATACTTGCATGTAGAAGGAGGTAATTTCCATGCCAGTTCTCAGCAGTGGGGAGCATTTTACATTCATCTCTGTGAGTATAAAAATGTGCATTTGATGTTTCTGGTGTGAAGCTTTTAAATTCTTTTTGATAACAAGACATGCGAGTATATTAAGTTTTGTTATCTTCCTAAGCAGATTAATGAATTCTAAAAGATAACAGTTTGATCTCTGTTTCACTCCACCAGTGGATGATGATGAGTCCGAAGGAGAAGAATTCACAGTTCGGGATGGCTACATCCATTATGGACAAACAGTCAAACTTGTGTGTTCTGTTACTGGCATGGCACTCCCAAGATTGGTATGGCTCCACTTGCTTTTGTAATATGTGTAGTAAAAATTAAGAAAACATAAACACAACAACATTCAAGCTCATGCTTTTTAATTTAAAAAGAGATATCAATAAGCACTGCTATTTATAATTGACATTTTTACCCCACTTTATGTTTAAAATGCTTTAAGGCAATTAGCCAATTTTTATGAATGCATTCTTAATGACTTCCCGCTGAACTATTTCTAATAAGTTTTGGTGGCATTTTTTCCTTTTTGGTTGTATATCCGAACATGTTCAATAGAGGGCACTATAAAATTACATTGTGATTTATTTTCTTAATGCAGATACACTGTACTCATTTTTTGTGGTACCTGCTGCATCCCAAATAGGACCAAGTTTTCAGAAACATAGAAGCTCTTATATCTTTAGAAATATAAGTTAATTTTTACCAATTTACTCTTCCACAAGAAGAAAAATTTATTAAAAAGGAAATAAAATTGGGAGAGAGGCATATAGTTTAGGGATTTTTGTTCACTAGGGAGATCATGAAATAGTAAAAATCTGCTTTTCTTACCAAAATGAAAGCAAAGGCTCCTAGTATACCCTGCCACATGCTCACCCTCTTTTTCTGAAACAGCAAAATGGGATGGTGAGAGGGGAGGAACGAGGACATGTAGTCAAGGAAGCTTTCTTTACTTTTGATTTCAGATGAAAATAGTTCTAAATGTTTGTATACTGTTGGGAGTGACCTTCATAATCATCAAACCCTTAGTGATTGCCTTCTGTGTGACCAGTGCCTCTAAGGTTTGATAGGATTATTTTCCAGCTATCCATATGTGTTTTGTGGAATATTTGGATTGTAATCTTGTAGCGCGTAATGGAAAGAGTTCAGGCTGGGCAAGCAGCCAGCCCTGGAATCATATTCTGGTCCTTCAGCTACTAAGCAGGTGATTTTGAGGAACTTACCTGACCTTCTGAGTCCATTTCTAATCTACAAAATGATATCTATTTTAAGTATTTAAATATATATATATATTTTTTAAATGTATATATATGTATAAATGTATATATATGTATGTATACACACACATATATATATACATATATGTATGTATATATATATATACACACACACACTTAAAATAGGTATCATTTATATATATAAATATCAGATAATGGACTACACTGACTACCAAACCAGTGTAGCCTTTAGAGATAGTTTTTTCCTTTCATGTTGGATTATCTGTCATTTATTTTTACTTTTTTAAAATTTGTCACTGTATTTTATTGGAAAGGTCATCTGAACTTGCTACTCAAAATATAGACCAACAGGATTAGCATCAGCTGGGAGTTTGTTAAAAATGCAGAATCTCTGGCCCCCCACAAGATCTGCAGGCTCAGAACAAGGACCCTCGGTGACTTGTATGCACACTGAAGTGTAAAAGCACTGATCTAGAAATCAGGCGCCTGCCCTGGCTTTATGTGCTCATCGAAGAGGGGACAGGTCTCACCTTCTAACATGCTTGTGATCTAAAGGCATTTTCTATACCTGGCCTATTGTTTATAAATGTTTGTGTGAGTAGGTGCATGACAAGTAAGGGATGTATTATTATATAGCTTATTTCTATAGGTATCGAAAGCATACCTACTGAAAACTCTCCATGTGTGACAGCCTTTTCTTGTTCAATTGTTGACACGCAGATAATCAGAAAAGTTGACAAGCAGACCGCATTACTGGACGCAGATGATCCTGTGTCACAGCTCCACAAATGTGCATTTTACCTTAAGGATACAGAAAGAATGTACTTGTGCCTTTCTCAAGAAAGAATAATCCAGTTTCAGGTAGGTTTCTAAATTACTGGTGAAACCTAAAATGTATGTTAGGTCAATAGCATACAGAAACAGGAAGCTCTTGCTTAATGTTCATTGTATCCAAACTCATGAAGCTGTGTTCAGATATTTTCTCAAGTCCAAGGGTCCTCAACCCACACAGTCTTCCGACATGGTGGTCACCCTGCCTCAGGGAAGAACTCAAAACTCGTGAACATGTTCTCCGAGAAACAGTTAACATCTAGCTCTGGGGGACAAAAGGCCTCTTGGATCACCCAAAAGTAGATTTCAGGTGTTCAGTGAATACCCTGAAGTTGTGTGCACACACTGTATATGGAGGGGGAGGGTTCATCATTTCTCGTCAGATTTATTTTGGGGTCTTCCAAGATAGTAATGATGACATGTTTCAAAAGCTATTTTTTAACTACATTTACTCAGAAGGCTTTCCTGAGGACATTTATGACATGGGCATCTTACTTAATAGGAGAGTTATGCTTTCATGGGAAACTAGTTTGTTAACATCTGGAGACCTGTTCCAGAGGTATGGCCACACACAGCCGTTTGCTCAGCCCAACACTGATGGACTGGTCCAGGTGTTTTAAGGTAGGGGTGAGGGTTATTGATTCACATCTTGGTTGCTTCTTAAGAAGGTACACAGGTTTCTAGCTGTTTTCTAAGCAGGAGAATATTCTAGTCACTCTTTCTTAGGGATCCCTAAAGAGGTTTTTTTTTTTCCTTTTCTTTTTTTTAATCCTCACCTGGGGGATGATATGTTTTCATTGATTTCCGGAGAGAGAGAGAACATTGATTGGTTGCCTCTGTTCTTGCCCCCACTCGGGATCGAACCCATACCCTTTTGGTGAATGGGATGGCACTCCAGTTGAGCCACCCAACCAAGTCAGGATCCCTAAAGAGTTTTAAACAGCTATTTGCATCATAGATACTGACCTTTTATTTAAAAAACTATACAGGTACTGGTATACTCAGAAATGCTTATTCTGAAGGGTATTACCAGTTATTTAATATGTCACTGAAATATTTCATGTTATAATAAAAACTTATGTGTCAGGTTTTTATGTTAATACTAGAGAACCAGTGCACGAAATTTGTGCACTCGGTAGGGGGGGCGGGGGGGGGGGGTTCCCTCAGCCTGGCTTGTGCCCTCTTGCAGTCCAGGAGCCCTTGGAGGATGTCTGACTGATGGCCGTCACTCGGACATCCTTAGTGCTGCCATGGAGGTGGGAGAGGCTCCCGCCACCGCCACTGTGCTTGCCAGCCGTGAGCCCAGCTCAGGGCTTCTGGCTGAGCAGCGCTCCCCCTGTGGGAGTGCACTGACCATCAGGGGGCAGCTCCTACGTTGAGCGTCTGCCCCCTGGTGGTCAGTGCGCGGCATAGCGACCAGTTCCACCGTTTGGTCAATTTGCATATTAGCCTTGTATTATATAGGATTCTGTTTGTTCTTATTTAGGGTTTGGCAAAGCACCATGCTTATGAAGTTTATACATTTTCTATGCTAACTTTAGTCTAAAAATGTTACTTATTGAAATTGTCTTATACTGCAATGCATATAAAAATTTCTAAACTTTCTTTATAAGGCCACTCCATGCCCAAAAGAACCAAATAAAGAGATGATAAATGATGGAGCTTCCTGGACAATCATTAGTACAGATAAGGCAGAGTATACCTTTTACGAGGGAATGGGCCCTGTCCTCGCCCCCGTCACACCTGTGCCTGTCGTAGAGAGTCTTCAGGTGAGACCACCTACTCACAAGTTGACTTTTCCCTCCTTGTAACTTCTCTCAGCTATGACTTAGCATAATTTTATTTCACAGTAATTTTGAGTTTTCTCCAAATATTTTGATTTGGGTATTTTGTTATATGTTACTGGTAATAGCAAAACAAAAATAAGAGCCTAATTTTATGCCAAAAAAAATGAAATTTAAAACCAACTTGTATGTTACTTTGATTTTTTAGCTTACTTTGTCTTTATAATCATGTGATTTAAAAGAAGCATTTTAATCACCCATATTTTGCAAATGATAATTGAATGAGAGACTAATCTGTGCACTTCAATGAGTGAAAAGTGTTCTCAGTGCTGTTCTGACTTTCTGTGAATTGCAGCTGAATGGTGGAGGGGACGTCGCAATGCTTGAACTCACGGGACAGAATTTCACTCCCAATTTACGAGTGTGGTTTGGGGATGTAGAAGCAGAAACGATGTACAGGTACTTGGTAAAACTTTTTACATCGTCCAGAGTTGGAGGGGGGTGGGTATCTGAGACTATCCTGATACTGATTGTTAGCAACCCAATTTTAAGTTTAAGTTCTAAAAATTGCCTTGCGTTTATGTTTCCTCCTCAGGTGTGGAGAGAGTATGCTCTGTGTTGTCCCAGACATTTCTGCATTCCGAGAAGGTTGGAGATGGGTCCGGCAGCCAGTCCAGGTTCCAGTAACTTTGGTCCGAAATGATGGAATCATTTATTCCACCAGCCTTACCTTTACCTACACACCAGAACCAGGGCCTCGGCCACACTGCAGTGCAGCGGGAGCAATCCTTCGAGCCAATTCAAGCCAAGTGCCCCCTAATGAATCAAACACAAACAGCGAGGGAAGTTACACAAACGTCAGCACAAATTCAACCAATGTCACATCATCTACAGCAACTGTGGTGTCCTAACTACCGTCTTGTTGCTAGGACTTAAACTGACTCCAGTGCAGCAAAAGGTTGACAGAAAGAGAGAGAGAGAAAAGTGAACAATCTTTTGTGGTTTCTTGGGAAAACTTTTCATACCAGGTGATACTATTCAAAAACTCCATGACCCGAAAGTGCTGATTGGAAGTGCAGAAGCCACAGTAAAACAAAAAACATCATCAACATGTACAAACTATTGGAAACTCAGTTTTTTTTTCAGCTGTTATTTTTGGTTGGTTTTTGGTTGGTTTTGTTTAAATGGGCAAGAAATAGACATGTGGCTGGAATAAACATTAAACTAGAAGACACAAATCTAACATAGTTTTTATGGACCAAGGACCTTGTATAAGCTTTAGTAAAGGTACATTTTCACCATACCTTTTTATATCACCGCATAGAGCACACCTTGTACCAAGTAGGTGTTCCTCTCCCTGCCCCTTGGAGCTTCTGCTCGTCAGTACGCTCAGGTTCCAAGCCTGACCATGCTTGCTGAGTCTCACTGTCATACTCCCAGGTTTTTTTGGTCTACGGCTGGAACTGTTCTTCCTTTGTTATTTTTAAAGCTGAAGTCTTATGACTTTTTATGAGTTGAAATTGTTTTGATTTCAGCAAGTCGAATCTCGTAAAGGCCTGCATTTTTTTTTTTTTAAGATTATATGAAGTCTGTGCAAAAGCTTTAAGAAATGCCTCTGCCTTGCCTGCAATACATGCAACGTACATGAACTAGTCTCTATTCTCAGACATTTGGCAATTATTTCCATGTTTCCTTTTTAAAAAAATGTATTTATAGTGGTGATCCAAGCGGTTCTAACATTTACATGGGATTAAGTGTGGCCATTTAGTCATGAATGAGTTAATGGCGCAGGACATGTTGGTGTTTGAAGTGTTCTCTCCCCTCCCCCCATGCAGACACGTGTCTCCATGTTTCAGGCTTTGTTCAGGTTTCCCCACCTGATCTTGTACATACCTTGTATTATGTGTAAGTTAAACGTTTTATTTTGAACTTGTAATGTTCCCAGTGATTTCATTCAGTAGGGTGTTTTCTGCCTTTTTGACATATGACAACAACAAAAAAATCATAGAAATATTTGCTACCAGGTGGTAGATGGTGCCCTTATTGTATAATGAGGAAAATCTCAGCAAAAGCATGTTTTTATTTACTTTTTATTTTTTTGGTAGCCTAGTCCAAGATGTCATTGTAACCTTAAAACAAGATGCTCTTATTAGATGGTGAACTAAAGTAGTTGGAAGACAAGTACTTTAGAAACAGATAGTTGTGAGATTATAAAAATGCAAATGTAACTTATCTTTCCATTTCTCTGCTTTTTTTTTTTTTTTTTTTTAATCTTCTTTCCCAGTACTGAGCATCTCCACAGATGTCTCCTACTCAGAAAATACTTCTTTGCCCTTTGGTTAAGATTGGAGTGCATCCAGGGCTGTGTTGGCCTTGCATGCCAAGCTCCCCGTTGCTTCACATGGCTTCTGTTTCTGCACTGTGGTTGTGCCTTTGTTCCGTCCTTAGAAACAGCAGCAGGCTTGTTGGGCTACATTTAGTACAGGAACCCCGTGCGTAATGTTCTAGGACACAGTCTGGTAATACAGCCATCCTTGTTAGAGTAAAAACTACCTCTAGATTGTGGTAAGCTTTTTACTGTCCCATAAAACAGGAGCCAAAGCACCTTGTGATCGAAAACTGTACCTTCGTTATTTCCATACAGAACATCGTCTTTCTGGTGTCCTGGGCTATTTTCGACAACATTGTTAGTAGCATTTTTTTTTTTTTCAACTTCGCTATCTTCACTCATTTTGCTCAGACTGTGTCATTGTAAATAGGATTCCTAACATCTTTAAATGACTTTTTCCTCCGTTTCAAGGGAGAAGCCATTTATTTGTAAAACACATGAGCGGTAAAATCAGCGTTACTGGTTTTCTCTTTCTGCAAGCCTTTGTAATTAATTACCCATTAGACAACATGTAGCCTTCTCTCCGAACTGCTCCAGTCACTAGCTCCTCTCTTTGTGAGCCGCTCCTGCCTCATTCCTTAGATTTGTCAGTGATTAAGGGCAGAATTCAGTGTGGCCTTATCTTTCTTTGTTTTGACTGTTTACTGGCTTTTTCTTGCCTTTTTCCAACTAGTATTTATTCTTCTCTCTGTTGTCATGCCAGCAGCCTTTGCACAGTGCTTTTGTTCAGAGTGCAGATGTTTTCAGTTCTGCTTTATTTTAATGGCTCACAAGTTTTCTCCACTTCCCAGGTGTGGTGTTTAGTTGTAAAATTACATTAAATTAATTGATAACAGATGAGACACTTTTGAAGCTTCCTTACCCAGCTTTGCAGCTCAAAATAATCCTTCAAGTTTATGACTTTATTAAAAGTGAACTTTTGCTTGTCTATTATTTAAATATATCTTATTTTGGCTCTTTGTTTCTTTTAATAAGACAATTGAAATATTAGGCTGTAAACTCTTTTCCTATTTTGTTTTTTTGATAAGTCCAAAAATGTACTTATAGGCATTTCCCCTGCTATTTTCTGGTCATTCTGCGAACCACAAACTGAAGAGTGAAATGGTTTGTCTGTTGTAGCTCCTGTTAAGGGAGCTCTTTTGTCAGCTGCTTAAAAAAAAAAAAATCTGTTTTGTGGATTTGTAAATCATTTGAGTGTATAATTTATAGGAGCCTTGTCCTCTATAGTAAAAGGTACCCGCCCCCCCCCCCCCCATTGGTGGCATTAGAGATGCTGGTCATTTTCTGTCATGAAGACCTTCTTAGAATGGTAACTGCTTCAGCTAAAGGATAGTACATTTGAGTTGTGTTTTTAAATTCTGTTTTAGAAGTGTATCTTTTGCTCTCATGATTCTATGCAGTTTCTAAAAATGTGCATAGAAGCTGAGTCTGTGATCCAATGTGTTTTTATTAGTTCCATTGAATTGATCACACAGATTGGGAAGGCAAGTGAAAGGCTTTAAAAGTAGAATGCCTTTTGTATTTTGAATGACTTCAGAGTTGAACACTAGAGTAATATTTAACCTGCTGCTGACTTTTCTTAAACTGTGGCAACAGAAGGCATCTTCATATATATATTAGTGACTTGTTTGTCACTCTTGCTGCACAGACTTATTTGTGATCATAACTGGTTAGTTTTTGTTTATTTTTCTAATGAAACTGGTACCGTCTGTGCCCTCACAGAATATTCCCCATGCAGTTTTTGAAAACTAACTAGTCATGTTTAACCAGATAATCCACGGGGGGAGGGGGGTTCCTTTTTGAAACAAAATGCTATTCAATTATTAACCAAGTTACTTACTTTTGATTTTGAAAGCAGCTGTTTCTGATGAGTACTGAACAAATGTGTGTAATTTTCTGTGCCAGACTTTGACTTTGTTTCAAGCACTGTAATGTGGGTTGGATGGTTAGAAACAATAATATATTAGGGTTTCTATTTAACCCTTTCAGGACTGAACTGTGTCCCCTTTTATTAATTTTCCCTGTGTTGTGATAAATGTTTGCCAGCATTCAGTACTGTGTTGGTCCAAATGTAGGTTTTATGCTCATTTTTAGCTTATTTCTTGTACCTTGCAGCATGCTCTACACATTCAGTCCTTAAGGGGTTTATTTTACAAACTGTGCGCCTGTAAGGTTTGTTAGCAATAAGATAGAAAATTGAGCAAGTTTATACCATAATTTTGTAGAAAAAAGAATCTGCTCAGTTCCATATTTCATCCATGAGAAACTTGCAATATGGGCAGTTTCAAGGAATTAATAAAAAGGAAATGTAAACCATTGTAAAAGTCTTCTGTTGAATGGGCCTGATGCATGCTTTATCGTCTTGGTGTCAGAATACTTCATAAAGATGACATTAAATTCCATATTACAGTTTGCACATGTACAATCTGACCTTGCTGTCTGCATCGCCTGAGTGGGAGCTGCGCTGATTCCTTCCTCAGTGTTGTTCACTGGGTGCTGCTGCACTGAGAGACAGAGAGTTCCTTCCTCCCTTGTGAATGGGGAAATGGGATTGTCCCTCAAGGGGACTTCTCCCAATTCAGTAACATTTCCAGCTAATTCCAACAAAAATGGAGAATGTCATTTAATAACCTTTCCAGTATAAGGTTGTCATTTGGCCTGATCCTAAAGAACATACAATGGTTTGTGCTTTTTGCTGGGGGCTCCTAGAGAGAGTGAGAGTGCCTATTTTTGATTAATAGGGAAACAGTAAAAGGGGGAAATTCTGTATTTTTTAAATCATAGTTTATTTCTTATCTGACCTCCCCCCAAAGAAAAAAGTATTAAATAAAGTCACCAGGATTTTGCTAAAGACATCTTGCTCTAAAAATAGTAATTGTTAAATAAATAAGGAACAATGTAGTTGGAATTTGTATTGTGAGGTTAAGATTGCTAGTGATTCGTTTAGAAGAGAATAATAAGCTTGTACCCCTTTCTGTAAAGATACACAATCACTTTCTAAGTGGTTTTATGAAAGATACTGTGTGTGTGTTGGGGGGCGGGGGGAGGTCATTGACTCCCTGGATGGTTGTCAGTGATAGGGATGGACAGGGCAAGCTGCATACGGTTCTAGTGAAGAGTGATCAGAAGGCAGTCGTCTCTGAAAAAACACACACACACACACACACACACAAAAAAAAACAACTAGAAAGGTACACTAAGTAGAAACCCTAAAAAGTTTAGTATTAGAAAACCCTGAGGGAAACAAGTTAAGTGTATAAAGTACAAATGAGGTGATTCCTCTTGACTTACTATAAGTTAGGTCCTAAAGCTTAAGGCCAGGAGACAGAGCTATATGCCATGGGCCCTGTCAGGACCTGTAAGACAACAGTCACACACTTAGTTCTTTGTGCTGAGGATGAGGGGGTTTGTGTGCCTGGCACACAGGTGTTTAATAGTTTAGTTAAAGGTGTTAATGCACACATGTAGAAATCATGACTCATCTTGGTTTCTAGAAAAGGCAGACAAATACTCTCTAATACAGAAAAGGGACAGGTTTTAACTACAAAGAACATTCATAATAAACAAGTAGGTTATTTTATAACTTGGGATTTATAGGACTTATTATTTTTTTTTACTTTGGGGAGGTGGCACTTTAAATGTGCTCAAGATAATTTAAAGGTGTATGAAGTTGAGGTATACATCCAGCCCTCTAGCACAGTGGTCGGCAAACTCATTAGTCAACAGAGCCAAATATCAACAGTACAACGATTGAAATTTCTTTTGAGAGCCAAATTTTTTAAACTTAAACTTCTTCTAACGCCACTTCTTCAAAATAGACTCACCCAGGCCATGGTATTTTGTGGAAGAGCCACACTCAAGGGGCCAAAGAGCCGCAGTTTGCCGACCATGGCTCTAGCATGATGAATATAGTCCCTGCTGACTTTAATCTCCTTATGTTACCTTGATGCCAGGTGTTTGGATTTTTAAAATTATGACTTTAGTGCCCTGACCTCTTGGATTATGTTCTTAATCCCCCTAGCCAAGCCTTACATATGTATATATATATATATATATATATATATATATATGCCAAATTACATAACTCTACATAGAATCATCCTGGATACTTCCGAGCCTTGTCCATCTTCCAGGTGAAGATAATGGATCTTATCTCTTACTCTCAAAGCCAAGTCTAACGAGCTACGTTTCTGGACCTCATATGCTGGCCAGGGAGACCCGATCTCAGAGACCAGAGTATGAAGGAATGACTCCACCTGTGATGGTGCTTAGGTTGATTTCTTATCTGATTCTGCAGCTCTCCACTAGGGAGTTGTAGTGGGGGAGAGGAGGGAGACGGCACTCTTCCCCAATAAAAACCCAGCCAATGTCCAGTATACCTGAATTTCTCAAATTTTCTCTTGTAAAAACAAGGGGTAAGGGGACCAGGAGCTAGTTTCAGACTCACCTTAACGAGATTACCCTTTGTACAGGAAATTCAATATCAGTGATTATTTTCACACTGGATCGGTGTATTTTGTCATTGCCGAGCTAAAAATAAGGGATTGACAGATCAGAACTGACAAGGACAGACCTAAACACATTTTTCCGTCAGTGACTCCTTCAAAACGTGCATTTAAACCCTGAGCACTTACACCTCCAGCACCACGGGCCAAGCCGCCGACAGTCTCACGTGGATTATTACAGAAGCTTTGCATCTGCTCCTCCAGCCTCCTCCCTGCCCTCACAGAGCCTGTTCTCCACAGCACCCGATTGATTCTTTGCAAATGTGTCCCTCTGCTGCTGAAAGCCCTCCAGGGACCCCGTCTCCCTCTGGGTAAAATTCAAAGTCCTCATCTTCTCCCTCTCCCAGTCCACTGTGCTCCACTGCTTCCTTGTCTTGCCTTGATTCCACCAATAGGCTCTCACCCCAGGGCCTTGGCATTGGCAGTTCCCAGTACCTGAGACAGTCTTATCAGATGGCTCCAAGATCCATGCTGCCCTCGCTTCCTGCCGGTTGCCATCCCTAAACACCTCCTGCAACATTGTGCTCCTGCTCCCATCACACTCTTGTCGCCTCCACCTGCCTTGTTTTTCGTCACAACACTTACTGCCACCTGACATTTTGTGTGTTTACTTGTCCATTTGTTTATTTCTCTCTCCAACCAGCTTGAAAGCTCCTTGAGACCTGAGACTGTTCCTCAGTCCCCAGACCCTAGCAAGGAGCCTGGCACATAGTAGGTACTCAATAAATACTTGCCAAATGGATGACTAAGTGCTTTCTGGTCACACCATTGGAAGGTGTGTCCAGTCTACCCAGACCACCCAGATCCCTGCCTTCATTCAGAAGCTAATAAAGAATGGGACACCAGTGATGAGCGTCTGGAAGACACAGGAACTGTGCAAGACCAGAGGCGATGCAGAGACAAGAAGATAAACATCGGGAGTGGGGGATTCTTGGCAGCCAAGAACATGGGATTGTAAACAACCAATTTGGTGTTTTTGTCAATGAGGTTTTCTGTTATTAGGTAAGACAAGTGGGCAGGACTGTCCACTCGGGGATAGTTTGTTAGGATATTAGCTAATTTGCAGTTAATATGGGGGGTAGGGTTTGTAAATATTTTCAGAGGAGGTGGACCCCACAGCCTTTTGTGGTACAATTCAGAATTTTCTTATATACCTAATGGTACTGAGTCTGTGTACCATGTGCCAGACATTCAGCGAAGTGTTAATTCTCATCTTGAATCCTCACCAATATAAAGAGAAAGATGCTAGACATGGGCTCAGTGCACAGACAGTAAATAGGAAAGCTATGAGGTGAAATTTTTTACACAGGATATTTATTTATTTTTATGGATTTCAGAGAGTAAGGAAGAGGGAGAGCTAGATAGAAACATCAATGATGAAAGGGAATCATTGATCAGCTGCCACCGGGGACTGAGCCTGCAACCCAGGCATGTGCCCTTGACCGGAAGTGAACGCGGGACTCTTCAGTCCTCAGGCCGACGCTCTATCCACTGAGCCAAACCAGCTAGGGCTACACAGGACATTTTTAAATTTGTGGGACACACAGTGACATCTGTCAAACTTTTACTATGTAAATGACTACTACTAAGTTGTTTTTACAGAATTAATAAACAGAACAGTTGGGTATTTCCTTTGGCCCAGGGAAGGCATGAAAAAATAAGATGTTCAAGATGCCGAGAGTCAAGAAAGTTTGGGAACCTCTGCCCTTGGGGTTAAGAATTTATTTATTTGGGTTAACCCAGTATTTGCTACTCAGTTAAATCAGGAGGACCTCTCCCCCATTTTTAAAGGTTTTTATTTTTTTAAGTAAAGTAATGCAACCATGAGGTTAAAGAAAATCATAGAGCACTAAAAAGCATAAATGCAAATTGCACTACCTTTCCTCATCTCTTTCCACCTCCCCAGAGCTAGCTACGTTCAACTCAGTTCTCTCTTCTGGCATTTGCCTCTGAATTTCTAATTAATATGCATATACTCTGTTTCTTGACTTATCAATATTCTCTGCCAACTTCTTGCTATGGTAGATGAGGGTTTTGCTTGTCTGTACCTTATGCCCATTTCTCTCTTCCTTTCCTCCAAATGTAATTACGATACAATTTTCATTTAAATCATTGCTCGGTGTTTAAATAGCATTCCTCACCTGTAGAAGGTGGGTAGTGGTATCTGCCTCACTGAGGTTGTTGAGAAAGATAAAAATGCAGCTGAATGTGTGAGGTGGTTGGCATACAGCAGGTGAGGGGCGTCTCGCTGATGTATGAGAAGCATTCGGAATTCTCTAGTAAGAAAGGTGAATGCTCCCTGTCCCCAGCCGCCCAGAAACTGTTTGTCATGCAAACTGGGCTTCACAAAATGTGTAGGAGGTGCCGGGCTAGCAGAGAATATACAGGCTGAGCTGGGAGGAGGTAGGCAGAGTTCTCCCTCTCTGCCAGGGAAGCGGGCCCTCTTAAGCAAAGCTGTGAGGACTTGGAATTTCTGCAAAACCCAGAGGCATGTCTAGCGGTGTCTAGAGAGGGGCTTCTGACTGGAGGGACTGAGCCCTGGGGGGGGGAGGGAAACCTCTAGTAGACTAGAGGCTTAGTGCTGGCAATAGGGCCCGAAGGTCAAGGGCACAGAACTCAGAACCTCGAGTCAGTGCTGGACCGGACCGGAGGTGGAGACTGAATCAGGCTCCGTGGCCAGCAGTGAGAGCCTGCTCTCCTACAGGGTAGGAGGCAGCCTCCTTGGGGAACGGGTGAGGTCACCAGCCAGCCACTCTGCACAACCTCTGGGAGTTTGAAGGTGTCCTGGTCAGGTGAGATAAGCCGGTGTTTGAGGGTCACGCAGGTGTGCAGGATCCCACAGGTGCCAACAGCTAGAATACAGGGCCCAGCATCCGGGTGTTCCCACGCCGGGCAAGGTCAAGCAGAAGCAAATAATGAAGAAAAAAAAAGAAGGGTTCAAAAGCAAATGTTGACATTAAACGGAAGACTCCTTTGAACCAACAGGAGGACATGTACAGCCAAACAGGCCAGGCTCAGCTCAGCTCCTGTCCTGGCGGGGGGAGTCTGTGGGGAGCAGCAGTAGGGATTGTTCATTTATTTTCTGAGATAACCAAATTATAGGTTGATTATAAAATTGCATCTCAGCAGGTCTCCCACCAGCCTGTCTGGGCCAGCGGGGCTGTGACCCCGGAGGGGACTGGCAGGGCCTGCCCCCAGCACACCCATCTCTCTGAGGCTTCCCTGGGCCGCCCTGGGCTCCTGAGCCAGGGCCTGTGACACAAAGAGAAACTGCCACGTCCGAGCCCGGAGCCCAGCGCACAAGGAAGCCAGGCCCCGGGAAAGGAGATTCAGTCCCCATTCCCTGCCCAGGCAGTTCCTCTCTAAAAGTCCATTTATATAAAAGTCCTGGACTCTCCAAGTGCAGGGTTGTGGGGGAGGGACAGGGCCACAGGGCAGAGCGACATGGGGTGAGAGCTGGGGAGGTCCCAGGCCCAGCCCCTCAGAGATGAACAGGGAGGGGCGGGCCACTTCCATTTTTTGAAGCATCTGGTATGTTACCAAGTAAAGCAATGGCCCATAATCTCACCCCCAGACGAATGGAAGCGTAGGTCTGGGCGAAGTCCTGTGGGTGCTTCAAGCAGCGGCATTTATAATGCCCCCAAACCAGAAACATCCCAAATGTTCATCAACTGATGGAACAGCCAAGAAGAGATGGTGGTCTATCCAGATGTCTCTTCCTTCTGCCTGAATGCCTTTCCCCTCAACACACCTCGCCTGGAGCTCACTCTACCGAGCTCGGTCCAAATATCACTTCTTCTGGGACCTGTTCCCTGTCACTCTCACCCCCACTGCCAGGCCTCCCTCTCTCGGCTCCCTGTCCTTTTGTGTGTGATTATTGGCTTAATGCCTGATCCTCAGAGAGTCTCAGCTTCATAGAATGAGCAGGTGTTTTATGGCACAAGGGTATGGGGAGGAGGAGGGTCTTTGTCCCTCTCTCTTCAAACCCTGAGAACCTGAAAGAGTGAGGAGCACTTGGTAATTGCTCAAATACGTCAATGAAATGATGGATAAGGGAATGAGTGAGTGTGTGAGTGAGTGAGTGAGTGAGTGAATGGATGAATGAGTGAATGCTGTGTGTATCACTCTCACTCCTGGAGGTCCAGCTCAGACCCCAGCACAGAGCTTAAAGGAGAAGCATCACTCCGCAGAGCTGCTCATTTCAAGCTTAGGAAATGCCCACCTGGTACCCTGCAGACACCATGGCCAGGGGAGGGACTAGCTCCGGACCAATGGCTTTCTCTGTCTTTTTCCCCTGCCTCCCCCCCGCCCCCAGGCCCTCACTCTGCCCGCAGGTGCCCGCTTAGATCTGCAGTCTACAGCATGTGGGAGCTGGCAGGCCCTGCCCATGGTTGGGAGGTGGCATAGATGTGGTCTCTGAGGAAGGCTTTCCAGGAGAGCAGATGCGGGAATGCTATCGGGATCACCCAGAAAAGCCGTTTCCAGAATTACTGGCCAGGGTGAAGATCTAAGGTGGAAGAAAGAGTGAGAATTCTCCCTGAGAGGGGAGGAGAGAATATTTCTTCAAGTCACGCTCACTTCCTCATTCCCCCTAAAAATAAAAATGGCAGCCCCCACCCTGCGCCTCCAGCCTGGGAGGATACAGAAGTAGCAGAAAGTACTTTCCTGGAAATCCAGTTCCGTGCGGTGTGCAGACATTCAGTGCACGTGGGTGAAACCAGTGCGCCATTTGGCCGTTTGACAAATAGTTATGAAACACCTACTATGTGTCAGGGTTCTGCTTGGCACTGAGTGTCAGCTGTCCCCTTTCTGGGCTTTCTCGGCAGTTTTGACACATGCTGTACTTATGCGTATGGACTTTTGAAAAAAGGTATGGACTTAAAATGGATGCCTGGGTCTGATTCCTGGCTCTGCCGTTTGGGGGCTGTATGAACTTGGGCTGGGCAAGTTACTCAACCTGTCTGTGCCTCTCCACCTGTAAAGTGGGGACTAAGGATACAACCATTTGGTGGTCACCAGGATTGCAGAGATGCTTGTAAAGTGCCTTAGTGGTACCCAGGAGAAGGTAGCCCTCCACGCTGCTGTTGCTGTTCTTACCGTCTCCCTGACTCTGAGGGTACAGAGGGACCATTTGTGTCTTCCCCTCCACATCCGTTCCCTTTTCTCCTCAATAGCATAACAGATCTTGATGGGAGGCATTCCCCCGCCCTCTCTCTGCTCAACCTCGTGGTCAGTGTGGGAAGCATTTCAGCGCTTTGGGATAGAGCATCTGACCCAGATATAAGCCAATCAAAACACTGCATTTTTCCGCCTACGGAGATTGGCTCGGGCTTGGTAACGTGAGGTAAGCTGGTCCAACCAGAGTGATTCCCGGGAACCTGGCCAGAGCCCACTTGGCTTTCTCCTCACTGATCCGTGTGAACCTGGGAGGTTGGGTGGGGACTGCATTGCTGCCAGGCTCTTCCCGGAGAAGGAAACAAACACGGGGAAAGTCTGGGCTCAGACCTGGCGGACGTGGGGGTTCTGTGTTCACCAGGGGAACCCCAGGTCCACTGGCTGAAAAGCCAGATCAGGTTCCCAGTTCTTCCATGACCAGGTCAAGAACGTTTCTTCTGGCTTAACCCGGAAATGGTCTTCTTTTTGCAGCAGAAGATTCTAATGAACACGTCGCCTATCGATGTGACACCTGTTCCCTGAGTGCCTGCTGCCTGCCAGGACCTGTGCTGGGTGCCGGGAGATGAGAGTGGAGATAGACGAGGCCGCTGATCTCAGGAACCTTGAGTTCTAGGAGGAGATGCACAGTCAAGGCACTGTCTCGGGACATTTGAGAAGGAAAACCAAGGGGCTCTGTCTGTTTACCCCCTGGAGCCCCGGAACCGCACCCTCTTCATCTGTGCTGCCTTGTTCTCACCTGCTCGGGGCAGACAAGGATGTGAGGGTCCCTCCATTTCCCCATGACAATGACCGATGGGCCCGCACAAAGCCCTCAGATGGGCTGGTAATTAGGACACGTGAGTCCAGAGGCATTTAAAACGATACGCTAAGTTTCCCCATAGTCATACAAGAGAAAACACACACACTTCCCTGGGACCCACAGAGACACACTCTAGGTCCTTGTTTTGCTTACAAACGATTCTCTTCTACAAATCTCCCTAATAGGAAGGAAAAGCCACCCTTGACCCACAAATGCTTTAAGTTCCACATAGGCTTCGTTAAAATGGAAGTATATGGAGGTAAGGGTGATGTTCAGTGTTGGCCAGTAGATGGCAGCAAGTTTGAACTTGGCCGGGAAATAGTAGTTGGTGTGACAGCAGGAAGTCAGCCCCAGCACAGGTAAGGCTCCACGCACACAGCTCTGGATAAAAACACGCACGGTAGGTGGCCTCCTTCCTCATCTTGACGAGCATCTCCGTGCTTCATGGCATTTATTAAGAAATAGGAATTGGACGCCCACTTGGTGCCCAGTGGGGCAGTCATGGTGGACAGGGTCTCCGCCCTTACGAAGGTATGTGTTAGCATGATTGCTTTGTCATCATCCCAATACTGATGGTCTCTAAGTGACGTTTCAAAGCAGGTGCATTGAGGTGCAAGACAAAGGTGCCCTGGTACTATGCGAGGCATTCTTATGTCAGCTTGCCCGGCAACCCCGAGTGAGCACATTCACCGAGAATGCAAAGCGGTCCCACACCTTACTAATGTGACTTCTGCACCGAGAAGAAAAATTTGTTTCTGGAAGGTCTGATTATATCTTAGAAATGAAAACAACATCTTATGACACCTGGGCCTAGAGTTGCTTAATAAGCTGTGAAGATAAACAGACCTGGGACCTACTGGACAGGCTAATAAGAATCTGTCCCCTTCAGGGTTTGTTTGTATGGCTGATGGTTCAGAATTGAGGCTGCCTTCCACAGTCAGTCAGAATTCTGTTTCCTCAGGTACGGCAGGTGAGGCAGGAGGCCTGTCAGAGAGAAGGCACGTCTCCCGGGAGCTGTGACACTGTTCAGCCAGCCAGCCAGGCTCGTTCTCCTGTTGTGTGTGATACTCCTGGACCCTCCCAAGCTCAGCTGACTGGTCCAGCATGGACATCGAGTCAGGTGGTCAATTCGGCTAGGAGGGGAAGGTGTCCGAGCCATGGCATCTACGTTAGCAGTGATGTTCAGAGGCCCAGGCAGCAAGGTAGTGGGTTGGGGTCCATGTAGCTGGAACAATATAACCCTGGCCTAGAGCAGGCTCAACTTACCTTAATTTTCTCTCTTTTATTTTTTTAATATATTTTATTGATTTTCTACAGAGAGGAAGAGAGAGGGATAGAGAGCTAGAAACATCGATGAGAGAGAAACATCGATCAGCTGCCTCTTGCACACCCCCTACTGGGGATGTGCCCACAACCAAGGCACATGCCCTTGACCAGAATCGAACCTGGGATCCTTGAGTCCGCAGGCCGACGCTCTATCCACTGAGCCAAGCCGGTTTCGGCTTAATTTTCTCTTTAATGATAAGAATCACCTGGGATGGGAGGGTATGCTTATTAAATGACCAGGACCTCCTACAGACATTCTGATTCAGTGGAGTGGAACCCGCGTGTCTGTGCTTCTAACAAGCTCCCATGGGAGACCGGTGGGCTAGTCCTCAGCCTGCACTTCGAGTAACAGGGCTCAGAGTCCCTTTACATTCTAGATTCTACAATGGGCTCATGTCACTGCAACGACTGTGGTTTGAATGCGGTAGGGAAAGAAAGTTAGACATCAACATTCCTGTAGGACTTACTCTACGGTGACCTTACTTTTTACAACAAGACATCTCACTTCATTCTTTCAACACGCAATCCTGCAATTGTCTTCTTATCCCCATTGCCCAGGAAATGAACACGAGGAGCAGAGAGTTTGGCCACTTGTTCAGGGATGAACAATGAACCGGTGAAGGGTTGGGAATTCAAACCAACATCATACTGGTCCAGGACATATTAACTCCTTAACTAATTCGTTAACCCAAAAAAGAATTATTAAACGTATCTATGAATTCAGGACTATGAGGCATTAGGACATAAGGTGAGGTTCTGGCCCTCCTGGAACTTGTACTTCAGCAGGAAAGGTGACATTTCCATGAGAAGTAACACCACAGAGTGAACGCAGATCCCAAAGCCGCCACTTCTCTCTCTGCCTGCTCCTGCCCCCCTGGTCCACACCTCCCTCCGATATCTCTTGACTAGAGGACCACAGTGATCTTCTTGTCCCCTTGTCTGGGACACTCATTCCCAGACCCTTACGTGTTCGATCCTTTCTTATTACACAGGCTTCCATTACTTCAATTACTTATTACTTCAGCTCCAATGTGACCTGCTCCATGAGGCAATCAATACTTTGCATATCAGATAAGAGTATGGACGATGGAACCAACACCTAGGCCTGCCTTCCAGCTCCTCTCCCTATCAGCTGTGTGATACTGGGAAAGTTACTTTACTTCTTCTGTGCCTCAGTTTCCTTAGCTGTATAAGGGTGATGGCAGTACCCACCCCATGGGATTGCTGTAAGGATTAAATGAGCTAATACACATGAAGCAGGATAAGCAGCATGGAAGCTCCACTCCTGTTATTCTCTGACCACCCTACCAAGTTGGGATGTACCCTCTTTTATTCAGATGTGTCACATCACCCCATTTTATTTTCTTCAAAGTCCTGGTACCAAATCACTCATGTATTTACTTGTATGTCATCTGTCTCTCTACCTCCAGAATCTAACCAGGGCACCTGGGCATTATCCGTCTTCCATGTGCCCCCAGGTCCTGAAGTGGAGCCAGGCACACAACAGATTCTCAGTATCTCTTTATTAAGGGAATGAATGAATAACCTGAAGTCGGGGTTCTATGGGAGGACACAGTGGTGTTCTCTAGCCCAGGCCAGGCAGTCAGGAATGGCTGCCTTCTATGGACAATAATTTTGACCCAACTATGGGTTCTATCCCAACATGAAAGCCACAGCCCCTGCCATTAAGAATAGATGATGGAAAGAAAAAGATGGGCTTTGTCGGCCTCTGTTGATCTCTTCCTTGGGTAGGATGAGGTTCTCGGGAAACCTTTAGAGGCTGTAAGCCCAGAAATCAAAACTTGAAGAACATCTAGTTATTGAAGGTTAGAGCCAACAGCCTGTCTTGGATCCTGTTGGTCCATGTCATACTTTGGACATTGCATTTAAACATGGGTTTTTATATTTAATAAACAAAAGGGCCCTGAGAGATTCTCTGGAGCCTTCTGCTAACATGAATCATCCTTCTGAACACACGCTGCTATTTGGACTGGGGATCTGGCCAAACTGTAGGGAGGGGTGGGGAGGCGGGGAAGTCCTTATACACCCAGCGAGACTTGCCAACCCATTCTTCAACTTTTCCAGAGCAAGTGATAGAATGACACAGAGTCATGGCTTTTGCTGAGCCCTTCTTTCACAGTTGGTCAGAATTTTGAGTTTTCCAGAAAAATCATCTATATGTTGGGGTCTGCCTCACCCTAGACTGCTAGGAATATGAAATCTGGAGACCCAAAAATGATGTTGCCAGTCTGTACTTGCCTTTCCCACTTGCTGATTCCTGAAGTCCTAAAAGCAATGTCTGTATGCAAAGACACAAGTGACTTAAAAAGCACATATATTTGGGAGGGAAAAGTTGGTAATTAAAATTCAGTCTAAGAGGTAAGAGGCTGACCTTTTAGGTTGAAAGATTTTGATAGGGAGAAGACAGAAGATAAAGATGGGAGACAGTTAGAGAGAGGTAATAGGAAATGAGGAAAAGGGCAGTGCATCAGTCAGCTGTCACTACAGTAATGCTGTGTAACAAATCATGCAAAAACTCAGTGACATGTATGAAGCATTTATTTCCTGCTCAAGTGTCCATTGGTCAGCTTGGGTTCAGCTGCTCTGTGCTAGGCTCTGCTGGTCTTGGTCCTAAGTGGCGGGTAGGGTCCCCAATCTGCTCCATGTGTTTCTCAGTTACATCAGGACCAACTGAGGAGCGAATGGAAACATTTAATGCCTCTTCAGTCCCAGGCTCAACACTTGCTCCCTATCCCTCCCACCCCCCTATTCCTCTAAATCTAAATCCTTTTGGCCAAAGATGTCACGCAATCAATCCCAATATCTCTGGGCAGGGAAGTACATGCTTCCCATGGAGAGGTGCTGGTGTCAAGAGGAACAGTAATTTTTGCCAAACAGTAATTTAATCTTCCACAGGCAGCCTTGGGTGTCGAAGGCCACCTTTACCAACCTCATGCGGTGCCTCACATTGAACAATCCAATCCCTTTCAGTCTTATTGGGTCCTCACAGAGTTAGGACAACGAAGCTCAAATGGGGAGCAGGGTCTGTAGGTCATATTCTCCTCTCAGGCACCATAATTTTATTCTATGAAGGATTTTCCATCATTCACCCCAAATTTCAGGGCTCCAGGCTCCACTCACTTTACTTCTTTGGGCCAAAATTGATCAGATTCCACGACCCTCTCTGGACCTTTATATTCTTGGTTCAGATACTCGGGGTTGGGGGTAGGGTGGGCAGCACCACCCTCCCCAATAAAAACCCAGCCACTGCCCAGTATACCTGAATTTCTCAAAATTCCCCTTGTAAAAACAAGGGGTAAGGGGACCAGGACCTGGAGTTTCAGGCTCGCCTTGATGAGATTATCTTTCGCACAGGAAATTCAATATCTGGTTATTTTCATAGTTAATCAGCGTATTTTGTCATTGCCGAGCTAGAAATAAGAAATTGACAGATCGGAACTGACAAGGGCAGACCTAAACACATTTTCCTGTTAGCTGTGCAGCGCACATGCGCAGAGCCTCTCACCTTTGGCTTTGATCTTGCAATTTGCTGGCAGCTCGGCAGCACCCACCTCGGTAAACAAAGGAGTGGGAACGTCAAGGGCTGTGGGACAGCAGCATTTCTTCTTCCTCTGGTGGTGCTGGCTCCGGAGAGCAGTGGGCAAGAGCGGAGTACCCGCTGCCTGCCTGCTGCCCCTCTCAGACGCAGAGCCCATCCCCATTATGAAAAAAATCCCCCAACGAAACCTGCCTCTGGGTGCCTGAGGGGCCAGGCTCACTCCCCCACTGCCCCCTCTTCCAGAGCAGCTGTGCACAGCTGTCTGCATCCACTCGTGCACCACGTGGCTGAGAAAGGCGGGTGAGGGCCACCTGTGTTTATCAGTAAGTCATCAGGGTCGTGAAGGAGCCTCAGGATGAGGAATTAGTAAACCTTGCCTTTCCAGTTTTGTGGGCAATGAAGCCCTGGTGAGTCCATTTTCAAGGATGAGGGGAGGGGTTAGGGGAATGATGTAACTGTCCCAGGGATCCATCTCTATCTGGGCTTTGGTTCAAGTGACTTGGGGGCTGGTCGGTGCCATGGGCACCTACCTGGGGCAGGCCCCGGGTGGAGGACCGCGGAGAAGATCAAGGGCACTAGGCCTGCCCTCTGGTGCGTTGGGCCCAAGACTGGAGACAGGAGCAGCACCTGAGCGAGGTTTGCAAATGCAAAGCAATGAGGTCAGGCGGTGGTGGGTGCACGTGTCTTGGAAGCCAACAGGTGTTTATGGAGCATCTCATGTGTGCGCTTTCCTCTTTCGGAGCTTTTCGGAAGCAACAGTAAGGATTCCAACAGAGACTCATTGGTGAACAATGTTAGCAGGCACCTTTGAGCGCCCTTGACATGGTAAGTGCTGTTTAAAAGGATGACCTCCTTTGTTGTCTGCGCTTCCCTCCCAGGGGGTCGCTGCCCTCCTCCCCTCGTTTCATAGACTAGAGTTCTGAGGCACAGAGAGGTTGTTCACTTGCCCAAGGGCTCACAGCTAGCAAGGCAAAGGATCCAAAATGTGGCTTTGTAGTCTTGCTTGCAATGCTATGTGATACCGGGCCACCTCTCTGCTTGCTCCCACAAAGAGCGCTCTACAAATTAGCCAGGACGTGCTAAGGCAGCCAGCATGGCTCTCCCTGGGAATGCCATGAGCCCTTCGTTGATTCCCTAATGTCTGTGGGAATTCTTTTCCCTGCCCTGGACCACATAGCTCCTTGTTCAGTCCCACCTGTGCCTCATAGTCAGGGGCTGTGGTAAGATCTGTTGCCCCACAAACCCTTCTAAAGTACAGAAAGTTTCAGAGCAGAGATTCTGTAAGTGCATCCCCATGAATAGACCGCCTGGGTGGGGGCAGTGGTTGTTAATCACGCACAGCCCTGAGCCCCACACTAGGCCCTCAGGACAAGGCCCAGGAACACGGATTTGTATTCAAGTCTTCCCACATTCTCCTGCAAACTCCTACTTGAAAACAAGGTTTTGCTTCCATTTGCTTTCTACCAGGATGCCCTGCTTTGGGCTGGGGAAGTTGCTCTCTTTACCTGTACTCTCAAAGGGCAGGGTGGAGTTGTATCTGGGTGCGCTGAACGGCAAATGTCAGTCCTTGCGTCCCTGTGAGTGTGACCTGAGACCTCCTGTTCCTTCTATAGGCCCAGGTGTCGGCTCCTCTGTCGCTGGAGGCTGGCCTCCCCACGTGCTCACGCTTCCCATGTACCAATGCAGGTGACTTGTTCCGTGGCTGGTAGCACTTCTTGCACCAAATACAGAGAATTTGCCAGAATAGTTCAGGCCCAGGCACCTGTTCGATTCCCCACAGGAGACCCAATTCCCTTTTGGGGACATTCCTTGGCGAGTCCAGTTCCTGAGCCTTACGGCCTTGTTCCTGTTCTGAAGGGGCCAATGATACGTGCTCTGCCCTCATAAGTGACGTGGCCCTGGCAGGTCTCTCAATCTCTTTGAGTCTCAGCTGTACAAGGAGGGTAACAAAACCCACCTCAA
Organism: Eptesicus fuscus; assembly: GCF_027574615.1. Taxonomy (NCBI): domain Eukaryota; kingdom Metazoa; phylum Chordata; class Mammalia; order Chiroptera; family Vespertilionidae; genus Eptesicus; species Eptesicus fuscus. Next base: position 102,145,400 of record NC_072474.1, on the reverse strand, counting down.
GGAGCCAGGGGGATGGGGCAGAGTGTGTTCTGAAGTGAGCTGAGGACCAGAGGGGACAGCATTGAATGAAAACGCTGAGAGAGACGGGTGACCACTTCATGGACATGGTTATTTGTGCCCATTTCACGGAGAGCTGTGACATCAGGAGACTGAAGTTTCTACAGTGCTGTTATGGGTTGAATTGTGTACCCCCAAAATTCATAGGTGAATCCATAACCCCCTTGCACCCCGGAATGTGACCTTACTAGTATTTGGAGGCGGGGTCATTGCAGATGTAATTAGTTCAAAAGAGGTGAACAGGGTGGGCCGTGCCCAGTGTGACTGTTGTCTTTGTAAAAAGGGGAAATTAGGACCCAGCGACGCAAACACGGGGAGAACGCCATGTGAAGATGATCGCAGAGATGGGGTGATGAATCTACAAGCCAAGCAATGCCAAGGTTTATCGCAAACCACCAGGATGCAGGGGAGGCCTGGGGCAGATCCTCCCTCCCAGTCCTCAGGAAGAACCAACCCTGCCACACCGTGATCTTGGACGTCCAGCCTCCAGCCTGTAGGAGAATCCATTTCTGTTGTTTAAGCCTCCGAGTTTGTGGTGCTTTGTTACAGATGAACACAGCCACTGTTCTAAAGGGCCAGAGTCTCTCCCAGGGGTCTGCCAGGGCAGCGGGGCAGGGCCCAAGGCTGCCCCACGGCTGTGACCTTGAGAGAAAGGACATTGTGCTCTCTCCACCTAAACCTGGTGGAAAGCAATATTCCAGGTGGTTTTAGAGTATCAGAAGCGTCCCCACAGGGCAGGCCGAGGAGCGTATTCAGAAGAGATGGGCCTGTGTGTGTTTATTTCAGCTTCAGATCCACATTCCTTCTGCCAGGACCCCCGCCTTCCCCTCACCTTTCACGGCCATGCTGGAGTCCCAGCCCACAGAGTTCAGCACCTGGATTTGCCAGCGCTGCCCTGATGTGTAGCCAGGAGCCATGGAGCCTGGTCGGGCTCTGTGTCTCCCTCACAAGCCTTGGCTAGGTGGCGGGGGTCACAGGGAGAGACCTGGCGGTAGACAGAAGAATGGCCTGCAAAGACGTCTGCACCCTAATCCCAGAACCTGTGGGCACGGTACCATTCTCCAGGTGGACCATGTAGCACAGGAGTCCTATAAGAAGGAGACAGGAGGGCCCCCGTCAGAAGGAGCTGGATGGTGGCAGGAGACAGAGAGAGAGAGAGAGAGAGAGAGAGAGAGAGAGAGAGAGAGAGAGAGAGAGAGAGAGAGAGAGGAAGAGAGAGAGAAGAAGAAGAAGAAGAAGAAGAAGAAGAAGAAGAAGAAGGAGAAGAAGAAAGAGGAGGAGGAGGAAGAGGAAAAGGAGGAGAAGGAGAAGAAGAAAAAGAAGAGGAAGAAGGAGGAGGAGGAGAAGAAGGAGAAAAGAAGAAGAAGAAGAAGAAGAAGAAGAAGAGAAGAAGAAGAAGAAGAGAGAGAGAAGAAGAAGAAGAAAGAGGAGGAGGAGGAGGAGGAGGGAGAGAAGAAGAAGGAAGAGGAGGAGGAGGAGGAGGAGGAGGTGGAGGAGGAGGAGGAAAAGAAGAAGAAGAAGGAGAAGAAGAAGAAGAAGAAGAAGAAGAAGAAGAAGAAGAAGAAGAAGAAGAAGAAGAAGAAGAAGAAGAAGGAGAAGAAGGAGAAGAAGGAGAAGAAGGAGAAGAAGGAGAAGAAGGAGAAGAAGGAGAAGAAGGAGAAGGCCCTGACCGGTGTGGCTCAGTGGATAGAGCGTCGGCCTGCGGACTGAAGGGTCCCGGGTTCGATTCCGGTCAAGGGCATGTACCTTGGTTGCGGGCACATCCCCAGTGGGGGGCGTGCAGGAGGCAGCTGATCGATGTTTCTATCTCTCTCTCCCTCTCCCTTCCTCTCTGTAAAAAAAAAAAAAAAAAAAAAATCAATAAAAAAACATAAAAAAAAAAAAAAGAAGGAGAAGAAGGAGGAGAAGAAGAAGAAGGCGACAGGGGAGACAGATTTGAAGGGGCTACATGGCCGCCCTTGAAGATGAAAAGGCCATGATGCCTCAAGAAACTGAAAAGGGAAGAAATGGGTTCTCCCCTAGAATTTCCAGAAGGAACACAGTCCTCCTTACACCTTGCTTTCAGCCCAGGCGACCTCCACAACGGTAAGATCACACGTTTGTGCTGTCTTAAACAACAGGAAACAAACACAACTGGGATTCGTTGCCTTGACTCCCCATGGGGGGCTGTAGGAACAATGACAGTGTCTGGTCCCATCAGTCCTGGCCAGAGACACACCACCCAGACGCGGTGCTCTCCCTCTTCCTAACTGCTGTGCGCCGGGCCCGCCCGTCCTGTGTGTGCTGCTCTGGGTCACGTCTTTTCACCTCTCTGTCCACTTCCTGACCTTCCTTCCCTGCCCCCAGCGCCTGCCCCAGTGGGCCCCTGGGTGTGGTCATCAGTTTTAGCAAATAAAAGCACAACATGGCTCAGGACGTGTTCTGCGAAAACATCATTCCTTGCTCATCTGACATTCAAACGTAAGTGGCATCTGGTACTTTATTGGCAACCAACGCCTGCAGAATTCGGCCTTGGGATCTGCTGGCCCCACTCGGGGAAGTTTTCAGCAGAAACCTCCCCAGCCGCCATGCGTGCTCTCACCTGCCCATCCCATTTATTTGCTCCCTGACTGATTGTTTCCTTATCGCAGCTGCTGCTCTGGGCTTTCGGGGTGAAGCTAGAGACAGAGGGAAAGACAGAGGCAGCTGAGTGTGTGTGTGTGTGTGGGTGGGGGGGGGGGGGGCGGGGAAGGGGGGCGGGCGGATGTAGGAGCAGGTGGGAGCCCCGATCTTGTGGTCTCAGGGTTCCAGGTAGCGCCATGGACCGGGCGTTTCTGAGGCTCTGTCTCCTCTGGGCAGCTCGGGTTGATTTAGGTCTGAGGAGTGACAGTGGCCCCTGAGCCCTGCATCTTCAGGGAGGGGGCGCGTCGGCTAGGGCCGAATAACAAAATACCACAGACTAGGGGCTTAAACAGCAAACGTGTCTCCCCAAAGCCTGCAGGCTGCAGGTCCGGTGCTGGCAGGGTTGCTTTCACCCGAGGCCTCTCCGTGGCTTGCTGGTGCCACGCTCTTGCTGCCTCCTCACATGGTTGTCCCGCTGTGCTCGCATATCCCAGGCGGTCTCTCTGTGGCCCCTTTCCTCTTCTTATGAGGTTAAGCCAAGTTGGATTAGGCCAGTGGTCGGCAAACTGCAGCTCACGAGCCACATGCGGCTCGAGAGCCTCGGTTTGTTGTTCTGTTGACTAATGAGTTTGCCGACCACTGGATTAGGTCATTGTAATGGCCTCTTTTTAACTTAATCATCTCTTTTTAAAAATATGTATATTTTTATTGATTTCAAAGAGGAAGGAAGAGGAAGAGAGAGAGACAGAAACATCAATGATGAGAGAGAAGCATTGATCGGCTGCCTCCTGCACACCCCACAGTGGGGATGGAGCCCACAACCTGGGCATGTGCCCTGACCAGGAATCGAACCTTGACCTCCTGGTTCATAGGTCAATGCTCAACCACTGAGCCACACCAGCTGGGCTTAGTCACCTTTGTAAAGGACCTATCTCTAAATAGGCACATTCTGAGGGACTGGGGGTTAGGATTTCAACATATGAATTTTGGGGGTGGGGGGGTGGGACACAATTTGTGACACACGTTGGACCTCCTGCCCCAGGGTCTGCTCACAGCTGGATGCTGAAGTCCACGGGGAAGGTTCGTGCATTCCTCCGGACAGGACCTCCACCGGACCGCGGACTCCTTCCCCTCCACACAGTAAGTGAGAGTTGTATAGACGAGTCGTGTAAACGGAGGCGCTGGCTGCACCAAATCTCGCAAAGGCACCACGGTTGTTGCTGATAGGCTGAGCCGCTGTCATAACATCATGGGAAGAGGCCTTCTGCACGCTTCCATCAGGGCTGAGGAGTCCGGTGGTGGGAGGTGGGGACAGACCTCAGGTTAGGGGTGGTTTATTCCCCTAGGGGAGACTGGAATCTAGGAAATCACCGCCCTTTAGTGCAGGGGTAGAGCCCAGCTGGGGTTTTATTCTTTCGCTGGAAAGGTTGGTTGTAGGAGCCCTGCCATGACTGCTTGGACAGGCCAGTCTGGAAAAGACTGCCTCTCAGGATGGGGCAGGAGACAACCCCCGACTCCGGCCGGCCCTCCCTGGGCCGGTGCATGCTGGCAGGAACCCACACTGGGAGGAGGGTCTGGTAGGCTGCGCCTGAATGATGCATGAGGGTGCTTGCCACTGAGAGCCGAATGGAAAGTGATCTGCTCCCTCCTCGAAACCGAGGGCACGGCAAGTGGAAGGGAAGGTCCTGACTGGTGAGGCCACGCTTAATGGAAGGTCCTGGCTGGTCCTGATGGAAAACAGGCGGACGTGGCAGGCTCCGGGCTCACAGATGGTTGGCCCTAATGGAGCTAAGTGCGTGGCTTCTGAACCGTGTCCTGTAGAACCCATGGGATTCCACGAAGATGTCAAGGCACTGTCTCAAAGCCCCATTCCCTCCACTCGAACAACTAGGCTATTATCTCTTTCCTCTTTTGGGCATCCATACAGAATTGCTTGGGGCATGGCGGGGGGCAGGGGGTGGGCAGAAAAATAAGGTTTCTCTGTGTTAAAATGTGAAAACCACTAATCTAACCCAAATACTTGATTTTATAGGTGAGGGATGCATTCATGACACATGTTTTGAAAACCCTCATGTGGGATGATTTGGGGACTGTTTGTTATTGAACGCAACAAAACTGACCAATAAACCCAGAACCCCTGAGCAGACTTCTTACATTGCACTGTGTCTTCGTCCATTCGGGCTGCTGTCACAAAAATGCCACACGCTGGTGGATTAAACAACAAATACTTATTTCTCACCTTTCTGGAGGCAGAGAATCAGGTGCCGACAGATTTGGTGTCTGGTCAGAACCTGCTTTCTAGTTCGTCATAAATGGCTTCACCTGCGTCCTCCCATGTCAGAGGGGGTGAGGGAGCTCTCGGGGTCTCTTCTTTAAGGGCACTAGTCCCATTCATGAGGGCTCTGCTCTCAGAACCCAATCACCCTCCAAAGACCCCACCTTCAACCATCACATTGGGGGATAGATTTCAACATATGAATTTTGAGAGGACACCAACCCTCTGTCTATGATAGGGGTGGGGACCTTTTTCCTGCCAAGACCATGTGGATATGCATAATATCACTGGAGGGCCATACAAAATTATCCACTTAAGAATTAGCCTGCCATATTTGGACAAACATTTAATTAACTCACCCCTAATGCCTTGGCAGGGCCAGCCCTAATGATTTCCCCTCCACCCCCCGGTCTATAGCAACTGACTGGAACCTGGGGTGTGTTAGAGTTGGCTTTTATTGGCTTGCAAGAGCCAATTGTTAAATTTTCAGGAAATTGATAATAAATACTCAAGATGCACCACTTCCTATTTTTGTTACTATATTGCGCTATTATTTATGCTCTTGATGTGATTTGTGCTCATGGTGGAATTACTGTAAATTGGTGTTCTAACCATGCATCTCCTCCAAGCTCCACATTCAGTAATGTCCCACTGGTAACTTGAAATTGGCCATGGAGTAATTACACCACAGAAATCAGAAAACTTCTACAATTAAGGCTTTTAAAAGAAACTGGAGGGCACGTTGTTGAACATCACAGGCTGGAACCGGGACACGAACTTACCCCTAAACCAAAGACTAACAAAAGAGAATGAGGTTGCCATGTCTAGCACAGATTCACTATGATTTATTCCTCAGATCTAGACTCCCCTCCCCCAGCCCTGCTTCCTAAACATAATACCTTCAATGCCTGTATATAATGCAAATGATAAAACGTAGGACGGGGACGGGGTGGGGGTGGGGGGCAGCTTTTGTTGGAAATTTACAAGGGGAGTGTTATATGAGTTCAGGGAAGGGAGAAGTCCTTTCCAGTGAAGGATTTGGGAGGTTTTATGGAGACGATGACATGTGAGCTGAGCCAGGAAGAAAGAGGAGGGTTTATCAGGAAGAGCTAGGGAGCACATCCCAAGCTGAGGGAGGCAGGCGTGCAAGGAAGTGCTTGGGGAGCAGCAACTCCTTCTGGTCTGAAAGGAAGAGGACATGGACCAACAAGGAAGGAAGGTTGAGTCCCAGTTGCTGGAGACTTTGATGCCAAGCTAAGGAAGTGGGGCTTTTAGGCAATGGGGAGCCACTGAGAATTCCTGGGCAGGGGTGAGATGACCAGGGCCTAATATCGGTGAGACCAATCTGACATCAGAGTGAGGGGTGAACTGAGGTGAGAGAGAATTGGGGGTTGCCAGAGCAGCTCCTTTGACTTTCCCGGTGATAAGTAACAAAAATAATTCTGATTAGCGTGTTCTCAATAAAACGCCAAAAGACCAGCCAGACGGGGTTAATGACTGTAATCGGTGTCGTAGACATTGCTTATGATGGCTGCGTTCATTAAGTACCTACTGTCTGCCAGAGTCTGTTTGCATGTAACACATTCATTCAAGGATGTAGGACAGTTAGGGAATAGCTTTCCTTTTCTCCTACCTCTGTCTGCAATCCCTGTCTGTTAGATTATTCCTGTCCCTGCCCAGAGCCAGAGCTTCCCCATCTGGTCATTAGAACACCTTCATCTTCAGTGTTCAGTATGATAGAAACCAAACCTTTTGTTTCCCACCCAGTTTGAGGCTTCTTTTTTATTCTCTAAGTCAGATAGGTCCCAGTCAAGACAGCTATGGTAGAGAGGAAGCTCCCTCCCTCCCTCCCTCCCTCCCTCCCTCCCTCCCTCCCTCCCTCCCTCCCTCCCTCCCTCTCTCGCTTGGTTTCCTCTTGCAGGAAGGTTAGTGGTGAAAGGACAAAAGTGATGCCTGTGGTTCTTCTTCACTGGCCAACGCCCTTTGTCATGGCGGATGTGCAAATGCTGGCTCTTCCCCTTGGGGGCACTTTTGTAGCTTTCCATAGCCCTCACCCTCCCATGCGCACGTACTGTGCGTGGGCCTGGAGAGTGTGTGATTTTCTCATGCAGGTGATGCTTTTTCCAGACAGCTGTCCACGGGCACAAACTGAGTCTGGAAAAGCCCCCTTTAATATCTTTTAAAATATCACTGAAAATGTAATGTTATTTCACATTGTTTACTATCACTTGGTTTTCACAAAAGCCCTATGAGATGAGTGCTAAGTTGAGGAGTAAGACTGGGGGGCTGAGTGATAGCCGCTAGCCCACAGCTGGTGAGCATTGGGTCTGGGATATGAGTTCAGGTCGTTCTGATTCCAAAGTCTGCATTCCCCACCACTGCCTGGCACCACCCTTTAAAAGATGAGCCAGCCTTTCTGCCTGAGAATATGAGGGTGGGGGGGGGACCACGAGCAGGCAGAGAGAATCAGGAGAAGTGACTTGGGATATGACAATAGCTCCGTTTCATATATGACGGGTTTGGGGTTTTACGGGGACACCCCGGGATTCTAGTGGTGGCTTGCAGGTCACAACAATCTGCAGACTTCCCGGGGGAGGGGGACTTGATAAAAAGGTACTGCTGGCATGGCAGACCAGGAGTTTTAGTCCTTAGGCTGATGGATAAGTTGGCCTGTATCTGCCCCCACCATGATGGTTCTGAGAAACTAGATCTACGTTAACAAGGCTGACAATTTGCGGAGAGGTGAAAGCTTGTTGACTGATAGTATCTCTTGGCTTCCCAGTGAGGTGGCAAAGGGCTTGTTATCTTCCTTCTAAAAATAGACACAGGGATGGAAGCAGGGAGGGCACACGTGCAGGAAGGCAGCTCTGAAATCCTCCACATCCAAGGAGCTCAGGGTGGGGACCACATGTCCTGGGGGGAGGGGGAAGGTGGGGACACAGACGGGTATCTCTTCCTTGGGATCTTTGTAGCGTGAGGATGAGGAGCTGTGAAGCATCGTAGGAAGGGACATCGCCGGCTATTGATTCCTTGGACTGCTGAGTGTCACCTAATCCCCAGGGCAGCCTGCTGGCATTAGAATGGGGCTCCATCCTGTCTCTGTCATCTCCTAGCTCCCTAACCATGGACATGTACCAGCTCCCCTGAGCCTTAATTTCCTTACCTGTGAGATGTGGAACATGATGCCTCATGTTGAGACTTAAATCAGAAACTATAATGAGTAGACATTCATTCATTCCTCTAGGAGTAATTGCTGTCACCAGCAACTTGCACAGTGCACAAAGCAGGCCTTAGTAACTGTTTTACCCTCTCACCCAGGCCAAGTTTATTGCGGGAGTGAGTTTCATGCCCACATTTCCACAGGCATGCAGCCGGTGTTCCAGAGTCTAGGCTCCCGGAAGCTGCGCTGGGCGGCTGTGACCGAGGGGCTGAGAGCCGTCAGGTTCCTCCGTGGGCCTCTCCTTTCTTGCCCTGACGGCCTTCCCTCGGGGCTGTCCTGGAAGTCAAGTCCTCCTCAGAGGTGGTTACTAGTATGTGCTTGAGGGTCAGGGAGCTTCTCTGATTGCACAGTTGATGGGATGCCACGGAATTAAGGGAAGCTGTGGGATAATCCAGGGACATAGCAAATATTGACCCACTGATCACACAGAGATGAAGCAACAAACCCTCACTTGCACAAGGAAACAGACACCCGGACAGGGTGTGTGACTTGCCTGGAGCCACACAACAACGTAGTGACAGGGCTAAGATTTGGACACAGAGTGCTGGACTTTCAGGCTAGAGTGCATCCTCTTTGCCCTCAGAGGCGGCATGTGTGGGTAGTAAAGGCGGTCATGCTGTCTTCATGCTGTCCTCAAGGGAAAAGGGCAGGGAGGAGCAAAGCAAGGGATACTGCAGGCTAATGGTTCCCGCCTCCTACCCCCCTTTTAATTGTGTTAAAAAAACACATACTATAAAAATTTACCATCTTACACGAATTATTACACAAATAATTTACACTTGTTTTTAAGTGTACAGTTCACTCGTGTTAAGTATCTCCACATTGTTGTACCACAGAAGTTTTTCATCTGGCAACACTGAAACGCTGTACGGTACTCACTAAATACTAACCCCCTCCACCTCCTCCGACCTGAGGAACCGCCTTCCCACTCTGTCTAGATGATTTTGATGACTTCAGATATTTCGTCTGAGTGGAATCTACAGTGTTTGTCCTTTTCCCCAACACTTCTTTATCTGTCTTACACTGTTCACAGGCACAACACCCTCCCATTAGTAACATCTCCAGTTACAGAGAGAGAGAGAGAGAGAGAGAGAGAGAGGAAGGAGAGATGGCTGCAAATGCTCACACAGCCGAATCTTGGGTGGGGATACACGCGGAGTTGGGAAAAGCCCTCTAGAAATTCTGATGCTGTCCCCCACCCCCAAGAATGTGCCCTCCTTGCCGAGAATCACCACCGTGGATGGAAAGAGAGCCCCCCAAAAGCACAGGAGGCAGAGCGGAATCAGGCACAAGATTTATTGAGCACCCAGTACTATTTGTGCAGAGTACCGGGCGAAACACTGGAAGGAAATACAGTGGAGGGTTAGCCGCTACTGTCACTGGCCTCATGAATATTACATTTTACCCGAATGGAGGAGACACCTGTTAAGCACACACAAACCTGTGTAACTAACCACACAGATGCACGCGCTGCGCACTCATTACTACACGTGTACAGTGAGAGATCACGGCAGTCACTAGGGCGCGGAAGCCACTGGGACACATGGTTTAACAAGATCAAAGACACATTCAAGTTGTAACTTGCCACTCTGCCGATGAGTGGGAGCTACCAGAAGACACTAGAAAATACGAGCAACTTGGCGAATCTATTAACTCTACTGGTCACTGTATTTCAAATTCAAATTGGTAATCCACTTTGGCATGAAATAAAGGCAGTTGATGCAACAAAATACTAGCACAGATTTATGTGGGTGTGTGTGTTGTTTTTTTAAATTTAAGAGCCCTAGCTGTTTTGCTCAGTGGTTAGAGCATCGCCCAGCAGACTGAAGGGTCTCAGGTTCGATTCCAGTCATGGGCATGTACCTCCGTTGCAGGCTAGGTCCCCGGCCCTCAGGTGCATGTGGGAGGCAGCCCATTAATGCGTCAAACATCGATGTATATCTCTCTCTGTCTCTCCCCTCCCCATTCTCTCTAAAAAAATCAATGGGAAAAATATCCTCAGGTGAGGATTAACAAAAAATAAATAAGTTTAACAGTAAAATCAGCCTGTTGATACCACCATTCCCAAAGACCAGGCTCAGGTTCTGAAAGTTAATAGTATTTTTCTGATTTTTTTTAAAAAAGCTTTTATTACGTGAAAGACCTTCCAAGAAATGTAGTGAAGAGAGGTATTTTATTGGCCTATATCTGGGAACTCTTGTTTATATTTTTATGTGAGTCAAAAATTACTTTATAGGAATGTGTTTAGTGCATGGGACATGGGTACTCCCAGTAAAAAGTATTTTAGTATGAGTACTTTATCTGAAATTAGAATTTAATCAGATATCTTGTATTTTTATTTGCTAAATCTAGCAACCTATTTTTAGGTTACTACACCGCAGTAAATTCGAGAGGCTCCCAAGAATGGGGGGGCCTCATTTATCTTCATTTATATGCTAACACTGTCAGAGGGGGAAGGTTTCTTCTAGTAGAAGAATTGTAGATTTTGTAGGATTTACTCAAATATTACAGACATTTTCAATTTCTTTCTCCTTTTATCATTACCATGTTAGCAGCTGAATTTTTACTTTGAAATCTTTGAGATGACTGGTCATGAATATTAACATTATATTGCAGTTAGGGGAATAGGAAAAATGAACATCTGACATGAAAAGTCTCCTATAATAAATAATTATGTCCTCAAATTTCTTGTCCGTTAGTATGTGACCATCCCCTCACCCCTCCCCAAAAACACAAATGGTGACACTCCTATCTTCTTAAATTAGACAACGTCCCTACCCCCATTCATTATCACTTCTTGCCATTCTCCTCCCCTCTCTCTCTCCCACAGTGATTTCTTTTTCTCAGTAATTGAAACCACTGGCCCTTGTGTGCTATGAAGTAACATGTCAGGCCCTATGAAAACAAGTAAAAGGAAAAAAAAAAAAGCTCACTTGTTAGATGCGTGGAACCATGGAAGCTATAGCTTGCTTTGTGTGTTGTTTTGTTTGTGTATTTTGTTTTGTTTTGTTTTTTTTACCTACGCTAGCATGTAAACTTGTTTTAGTAAAAAATGCCTGTGTTAATTTATTTAAGCAGACAGGACAATGTTGCCCCCACCCCCCAAAAGAAAGAAGTACTAGTAGGCTGGATTGACACAGTCTAGTCTAGAAAGGCATTTCTTGTTATCTAAATGTAGAGCTCACATCTTTATCTTTTGAGATTTGTAAATTGGAGGAGAGATTCCAACACTGATTTTGCAAAGAGAGATTCCAACACTGATTTTTCACGATGATCACATGAAACTCCAACTGTTGCACAGAAATGTAAAATTGTAACACTGCTGAATTCCAGCCTCCATATGCTTTTCTTTTTTAAAACACACCAAAGAATATACTTATATATAAAGAACACATATGTTCAGTTTACACATGTATGTAAAATCAATACAATTATTAGCAAATGGGTAGATTGCACTTAAAGGCATAGACAGCTTCGACATTCAAAAGCTATTTTGTTAACTGAGTCCAAGGATGCCAGTTTTTATTCTGGGCCCGACTACGCGTGTTTCCACGCTGGGCCGGGTACGCAGAGCGTACAACTCTCCTTCGTAACCTGGAGGTCTTTCTGGAACAGAGGAAGTGCCAGATAAGTAAGAAAAATTAATTTGAGGCAAAGAAGCCACGGGGCTTTATATCACCATATGAAAGTGGAGTTAAGCAACAGACAGCATTAACGTGGAAAAAAATTCTACGCGCCTTCTGGCACTTACTCTTCCTTGCCGTAGGGTACCATTTGATCCCGCCGCTTTGCCTGGTATTCTCTGTCCGTTTGGGAAATAGGAATTCCAAATTCCATCTTGGAGACAGTTTCCTGTGCTGTTCTGATGACGGCACACGCTTACGTCGCTGCATGCCCTGGACGGACCTCAGGAAGATAAAGTCAAGCTGCTCTCTTTACTACAGAACACAGCCAGGGGAGGGCTTGCTCCCTCTTCCCTTCTGTGGTCACGATGAGGGGGTGACTAGAGAACGCACAGGAGGGATAGACTCCCCAGGGCAAAGCAGCCGCCCCAACTCCGCATCCGCAGAGGCAGAGTCTAGAAGTGTGTCACCATGAGTGAGAGCCCACCTTCGATAGCCTAGAACCTTCTAAAGCTCAGGAGGGCCCCTGCCCCCGCCCCCTCCCCCCCTCCAGGTGGAACATGTGCTGGGCAATTACATTGGCAGCTTGAACCCTGCTGGACTCAGTGCCCCGCCTGCTGAGGATGTTAGGGGAAAATGTCCTGCCTCGAACTCAAGAAAACCAGCCGGGGCCCCATCCCGAGCCAGGAGGCAGGATGCAGAGCAGCCACGGCTAGTTCCCCCTGGAAGGGGGCCTCTCTTCTCCCTCACCACCTGCCTCCTTTTCGCTCCTGCTTTCTTCTTCTCTCCCTCCCCCAGCACCCCTGCTTCCTTCTGCCCTCAGGGGGCATTGCCCCCCATGTGGCTGTAGGAGTACCTGGACAGGGACGCCCCCGTGGTTCTGCCCTCCTCCTCCCCCGCCTCTCCCCGCGGCCCCGGGGGCCCGGGGTGCGGGCAGCAGGGGAAGGTGGCCAGGAAGCCCAGGCGGAAGCGCCTGTTCATGAAGCAGTAGATGATGGGGTTGACACAGGAGGACGTGTAGGACAGCAGGAGGATGAAGGAGATGGGCGTCCCCGAGAGCTGGCGCTCGGCCGAGGCCGGGTCGTAGGCGCGCCAGGCGTTGGCGCTGAAGATGGGCATCCAGCACAGGAAGAAGAGCGCCACGATGACCATGAGCATGCGGATCACCCGCTTCTTGGCCAGCAGGTTGGTGGCGGAGCTGCTGCTGCGGATGCGGCTGGCCCCGCGGCCGCTGGCGATGGACAGGCGCTGCAGCTCCAGCTGCCGGCGGGGCTGCGGCCTCTGCAGGTAGCAGCCGTCGCTGTCCTCGTACCGGCCGCTGCTGCCGGTGCTCGCCTTCCTCTCTGCGTGGGCAAGGACACTGCTTACGGCTCAGATCGGGCCATGCCGCCCAGCGGCCGAGCACCCCCTCCAACCAGGGGCCCAATCCAACTTGAACGGAAGGACGGGGCAGGCAACATGGGTCAGCATGGACCTTACTACCTTTTCCGACCAATGAGAAGCTACTTAAAAACTAATAAAACAATGTGTGCAATGTATGACACACATAATATACAAAGTGAAACAGCATTTTACATATGGAGATTATAAGGCCTAAAAATGACTGACGAGGCCGGGCCGGCATGGCTCAGTGGTCGAGCATCGACCTAGGAACCAGAAGGTCACGGTTGGATTCCTGGGCAGGGCACATGCCTGGGTTGTGGGCTCAGTCCCCAGTGGGGAGTGTGCAGGAGGCAGCCATCCATGATTCCCTCCTCGTTGATGTTTCTATCTCTTTTTCCCTCTCCCTTCCTCTCTGAAGTCAATAAAAATATATTTTAAGAAATGATTGAAGGATGAATATTCACACTCTCGTCCTCCCTCCCCCGGCTCCTTGGTGGAAAGGTTGCTGCTCGCTGGCTAAGCCTCCAGACCGCTTTTACATGAGGAATCTAGACGGTGAGCAACAATCAACAAAGAGGCTGGAGAGACCAAGCTATACACGTGGGAAAGAGCGAGGCGAAGAGGTGGAGTGAGCACGGGGAAAAGTGATGACAGCAAAGGTGTCGGGGTGAATTCCAGTGGAGAGTGGGCTGTAATGGATGGGGACGGGGTGAGGCTTGGTGGCAACTGCAATGGGACAATGAAGGGAGGGGACATGCTGTTGGGACTAGAGTTACAATGAACTTCAGTAGCTGAAGGGGGTCCGTTTGGACACAACGTTACAGAAAGTCTGGGGCACGTGGGCCCTCGGCTTCCCATTGGGGTCTGTGTGTATTAGCTCGTGTTATTCCACGCGGCGCCCTTGGGAGAGGAATGATTTCTCCATTGCTCAGACGAGGAGCCAGAGGTGCTCGGTCTCGAGACTGTGCCTCATGCCACAGTCTGATGGCCCTTGTGAAAATCTCCATCAGACCATGGGGGATGTCTAGTTAAGTTACAGAAACCAAAGCTGTGTGATCTTTTGGCATAAACATACAGCTAAGAGACAGTTACCTCGAGCAGACTTCTTCTGGCTAGCATCAAATTTTATTCCTTGGTAAAGTTCCAGAGAGATTAATCCATACGCCACCATCATGACGATTCCAGGAATAAGAAAGAGGATGAGCAACAGGAACGTGTGCCTAATGAAATAAAAAGAAATCCAATAACCGGCAATCCAGTATTCCCAACGCACATGGGACGGAATCAATAGGGTTCATCTCCATTCAAACTGGTCGGAACAAACACGGTCATTACCAACATTTCATATCCCTGGAAATTCCAGGTCTGGAGGTTCAGTCATGAGAAGTTATTTACTTCTTTTCTTTTTTTTTTCTGATAAAGTCTCTCATGAAGGACTTGTTAAATTGGAAATGTTTTGTGCCTGAGACAAGTCTACATATAAAATGAGAGCTTAAAAAAAAGAATATGTGAATTTTATTTTAATAAAGCTATTACCAAAAAAAAACAACAACACACAACAAAACAAACAACAACAACAAATAAAACAACCCCCAAAGCTTACATTCATTGAGGACTTATTAAATGTGCTACACACGAGGATAAGCATTTTCTATAGTTATTATTACATTTAACTCCCATCATAATCTTTGAGGTAGGAAGTATTACAAGGCCTCATTTACAGTAAGGAAACTGAGACTTAAATGACTTGTCCTGAGTCACACAGCTAGTGGCAAAGGTGGGATTCGAACCCAAGCAATATGATTCTAGAACCTGTGCTCTTAAGCATAGCACTATGCCATCTGCTGCCTTTGTGACAAGTGAATAACCGCCAGCACAGGTAGGAATGATGGCAAGCCTACTTCGTTTTGCAAAATATGGCATTCTGGCTGGCTGTGGCGCACTGGCACCGGGTGGGCCCACCCGGGTGCCTGGTGGGCAGAGCTGTGCTTTCTCTAAACACGTTTGCTTCCTGAATGTCACGGCCTCCTCTTTTATGAGGCTGGCCCCTCAGTCACTGCAGCCTGGCACGCGTAAGGTTACGCGACGAGGCCATAAAATTGTCAGAGGCTCATGGTGGCCGGGCCATTTCTCATTTCAATTGGACATGTTTTGATAAGATTTCTTTTCAAGTCCTTCTCATTTGCAACACAATTCTTGTGTGTGTGTGTGTGTGTGTGTGTGCGTGTGTGTGTGTGACTGAATTGAAAGGAAAAAAAAAAAAGCTAAGAAAGCAGATTATCTCAGTTCTGAGCATTTTTAAATGTCTAGCTCCCTGCTTGTAAAGCATGCTTTGAATTAGTAAACATAATACACTGCATTTGTGTAGCCTTTTGAAAGATATCTAATGACATTTTTGTACACACGCTCTTATTGGAATCTTACAGCCGCCCGATGAGGCAGATAAAAAAAGATCTGTATCATGAAACCCTGGTAGAGATAAAGAACTTCTATCTCAGAGAGCTTATGTAAACTTGTCCAACGTCACCCAGCAAAGAAACAGGCTTGGAATCTTGCCTTTTTATTTTCAGTCAAGTGCTCTGTGCAAGTATCATCACTGCAGCTCTGAGAAAACCACATGGGGTCTAAGACTCATCCTCACTCCATCTTCAATTCTTACAGAATCACAACCGCCCAGTCATCAAGCCTGAACCCCCACCAGACGATCTGGAAACACACTGCACAGGGGACGAGCACAGGGGCTCTGTCTCAGCTCGGCTCAGGACTGAACACTTTACTTAACCTCTCTGCGTCTCTGTTTCCTCATCTGTAAAATGGGGGCAATAATAGTTCCTAGGTTTTGAGAGCGTTCATCGAATTAACATACACATGGCATTTAAAACAGAGCACTGAGTGTCTGCTATCACTACTGCCCTAGAAAGAGGTTAGAATGATTCTTCTCCAAATGTTTTCAGGAAACTGACCCTCCCAGGCACTCTGGACAATACATCCGAGTCTTTATAAAAACTTCCATAGTTGTACCAAACAAACGGACACCTGGGAGCCTTACCAGAACTGCTGCATCACATCACTTGGCAGGAGGAAGCGGCACATGTTCGCCGTCTGGTTGTTGTTTTTGGTAAAAGGCACCAAGTTGCTATAAACCGGGTACGGAGTCATGATGGTAAAGGAGAGGCACCAGGTAGCGGCGATCACCTTCAAAGCGTGCGATTTCGTCTGCCAGACCCGGGACTGCAAGGGTTTGCAAATCGCACCGTATCTCTCCAGAGATATGGCGACCAGATTAAAAGTGGATACACTCACAGACGTGCCTGGGGAGGAATAAAGCGGTCTGTTTTGTCGGCTCTGAAATCCAAAGTTTATTTGCACGTTCGCTTAAGCATATCTGCACTGCACGGGCTTGCTATCAAAGGAAATTGCTCTGAGGGTAAAGCAATCTTATGTGTATATATATATATATATATATATATATATATATTTTTTTTTTTTTTTGAAAAATGGTTTATTCCCAGCTTTGTTCCAAATAGGATTGAAGGAAGCAAGTAAAGAAATGTGTTTGCAAATACATCTTATTGCCAATGCTCAGATAAGTACATCGGACCTTGATTACAACCTCACTTTTTCTCAGGATGACTGTGCTCATTAATTAATAACCAGGCGAACCATGCATGTTCCTGCACCAGAGAGGAGACTTTGGAGTAACCCACAGAAAAGCTCTCATTTTGAGCATGACCTGCCTAGTTAAGTTGACCTTATCACCCAGATTCTCAAGGACTGTGAAAGGGCATTAAAACTCTTTCTGAAAATTTCTAGTACAGACTATTTATAAGAGTGAAACATTCTAAATTTCAAAATGTAGTTTGTTGGAAAAAACCCACCCATAATAAAAAAGGTGAAGAGGAAAAATGCCATCCTATAACTACAGGCTTCTCTGCATGGAAGTCTAGCATCTTCCTTCTTGTTCTTCTTGCTTTTCTGTATTTTGTAGAATAAATATATAACATCAATGAGCAAGACATTGATGTTATATATTCAAAACATCTCATTTAAGACGATGTACGGAAGTAGAGTCAAAAAAGCTTAATTTCCCTTAACTTTGGTGTTTTGGGTGTGTCTGCTTATTATAATGTTGTATACCCTTAGAGTTCCCTTAATTCTTCATCCATGAATTCTGTCAATTCCTCTGATTATATCTTACGGTGATATATTTAAACCTAAGACTTCATCTGAGTTTGGGAGCAGAAGTTCTTAGCCTGGGGACATAAATTATTCCTCTGAGACTATGTATAAAAATGTTCTTTTTCTAGGGAGAGTATGCATAATATTTCTTAGAGACTTAAAGAAAACTGCAATCCCAAAAGCATGAAATAAAAACTCATGTCCTGAGACTGGCTTTGCTGTGCTTCCCTGGACCTAAGGAGGCGATGCCATTTGGAGGAGAGAGGCTAGCCCAGACTCCTCAGCACGATGGGGCCACAGCGACTGTAGACCCACCCTCCAGCAAGCGCTCCCTTTTTGACTACATAGTAGGAGCTGGATGCCTGTTGGCTGCCAGCAATAGCATTGAGGAGAACTCAAAATGAAGGGAAGATTTGAAGTGACGGAAATCAGAAGTCCAACAAAACCATCACACTACTGCAAGCACTTGCAGAGTTACCTTGCTTTTCATGTTAGCTATGTTTAAACACATTATTGATTGAGGCGAAAGTCACATAACATAAAATTAACCATTTTGTGGCATTTGGCAAATTTCAGATTTCCTTTCTCGTATTCTGGCTGAAGATTCTTAAATAATATTATCATAAGCCTAAAGGGCCATGGAATGCTGGTTATCATTGTTGCTTCGTTGTTTAAGAAGGATCCTTTTCCTTTGCAGCCTGTTTTTATTTTTGAGGACTTGGACACCCGCCGACACTTCCCCGGGCATTGGTCTGTGACACGCAGGCCAGGAATTCCTCATCCTCTCAGGAGTGCTGGGTCCCGCTTCCTCAATGGGGAGAAACCAAGGCTTTTAAAGCTTCCCGGTCATTGAAGACTGTCCATTTCCCGCCTCTCCTCTTCCTCCAAACTAGTGCTCAGAACAGGCCAGGGACAAGGCAGTTGTGCAGGCAAGGGGACCGAGAGTCGTGTCTCTGTGCAGCTCTAGGAGAGCCACGGCGGCCTGCAGTGTGCTCACTCACCGCCGGGGTCCCTGCTGATCTGGGTTCAAATCCCAGCTCTGCGGCTTACCACCTGTGTGTCCTTGGGCCCATTATTAACCTCTCTGTGCCTCTGCTCCCTCCTCTGGGAGGCTGAAAATTAACTGTGCTTAGGGTGTTTGGTTTATAAAGTGAGATCATGGAAGTAAAAGCACTTAGCATATCATCAGGTGCATAAAAAGGACTGAAAAACATTAGCTCTTGTGATTTTTATCCTCCTCCTCCTCACCAACATGTTGATTGGCACAGGCATGGAGCCGCTTATCTCAGGGTGGACTAGGAACCCCACAGCCCCCCACGAGCAAACTCAACTCCTCCTCCAGGGTCGGAGGCCGCTCTCTCTGGGGAACCGGCTGGGAAGTGAGTCCTGAGCAGGGCACCCGGCGCTCTGAGGCCCGGGCTTTCAAACAGCCCCGGTTCCCTAGCAAAGTCAGAGCAGCTACGGGAAGGACCCCCCCCCCCAGCCCCCTCCTCACCACCTCAAACCATGACTGGGGCTGGGTAGAGCTCAGGCTACAATCAACAGCTCCCAGAACATGAGCGAGCAGCTTGCCCCTGTTTTCCTAACAGAAACAAGCAAAACGAGCCTCTTCCGTGGCTTCTTATCAACTTATTCCACCCTGAGAAACTGACCTCTGAAACGCCCGCCGGGGAGGGACTTCTGGGGAGTTAGTTGTGAGCACCGAGCCACCCGCATGACCTGGCCAGCTGTTTTGTCTTTCACACGCAGCAGGGCTCCTCCGCCGAGGCTGTCAGGGGTTTGGGGAGGTCTGGGGCCCCCCTGGGGTCTGGGGCCAGCGCCAGAGACAGTCCCCCCCCCCCCCCCCGCAGCCACTCACCCATGAAGTAGGCGGTGGTCTTGCAGACGGCGCTGCCGAAGATGAAGTCCTTGAGCAGGTTGGGGATGAGGTTGAAAGGCATGCAGAAGAGGCAGAGCATGAGGTCGCTGACGGCCAGGGACAGCAGGAAGATGTTGGTGACGGTCCTCATCCTCTTGTTCCGAATCAGCACCGTGATGACCAGGGTGTTCCCCAGCACGCTGAGCAGGAATATCAAGGAGTACAAGAGGATCTGCACGGCTGGCTGCCACTCTGCCGAGGGGAGCAGGGACAAGACGGAGAGGTGGAGGGGACGAGAGCAGCATGTTAAAACCTTAGCACGTGAAGACAACGCTTATTTCCCCCTGATCCCCCCCCCATACACACACACACACACACACACACACACACACACACACACACACATAGAGGGGTGTGATCATTGAACCCAGCGATCCCCATACTGACAATACTCTGCAGAGACAACCTGGGGGGAGGGGGAGAGGGGAAGGGGGAGGGGAGGCGAGCAGAGGGATTCTGCTGCTTCTTAAAGGTTGGCTTGTGCAAGGATCACCCGGGGAACCACTTTTTCTTAAGAACAAAGCTCCCCAGGGAGAAGGGACAGCTTTCTGTCGGAGGAGCCGCTGAGCGTTAATCACTTCTTCGCGCCGGATTTGCCCCCAAGAAAAGGGGACAGCTGGCTCGTGACAGCTCCTTTTCTGTGGCGCTTGTAAGTTGGAGCGTCTACACTCGCTCGCTAGCTCGCAGTGCCTTCTTGCTTCCCTTCAGCGCCTCCTCCCACTGCTTCTGTTCCCCCCCAGTCCTGGCCGTTAATCCCCACTCTCCCGACCGAGGGCAACAGAGAATATTTGACTCCATTCTGCTTCCTGATCTCTTAGCCAAACTTCTGCCCAGACGGCTTTATCCAGCCTTGTCTCACGGAGACGGGGGTCCTGCTCTCCCTGCCAGCCTTTGCCTCTTGCGGATCTCCCCCTCTCCTTTGGAGTTCCCTGAATTAAACGGGCAGCCTCGGCCGCCTACCTTTGGACGGATGGGGCCGATCCAAGCAGAAAAGCGTCTCGTTCTCGATGCCTAGCTCGCAGGGCGGAGTGATGTTGCTCCCATTCACAAGGAGGCTGTCCACCGCATCCATCCTCGCCCGCTGCTCTCCACCCAGTGCTGGCGAGCTGGTGAATGGCTCACGGTCACTCATTCCTCTGAGGACCCGAGCGTCTCCCAGATGCGACCCGCCGTAGAGGGGCAGGGAGGGAGGGTCCTCCAGGTGTGGGCTTCTCCAGCCATTCCTCCTGGAGACTTGGGTTCACTACGCTCAGGCCAGCTGGGCAAGCATTTGCACTCCTGTCTTGGAAAAGGCAGCCAATGCAAGCCAAGCCCGCTCCACCTTCCAGGCCCACCCCTCCCGCTCCGGGGCCAGCCCTGGGGCCCTGAGCATAGTCTGGCCGGGAGTTAACCCTTCCCAAAGTGTCGCTGCTTTTACACACACATGCACGCACACGTGGACACACACACACACACACACACGCGCGCACACACACACGCTCCCCCAGTTCCTCTGGTCTCTGCATAGGAACCTGTCACCACCCCAGACATAGGCAGAATGAGGCCCAAACTGGCTGTGTGAGACAGGAACAATTAACACGGTAACAGATATGATAATGCAGACCATCAGGGCTACAGGACACGGAGGGGCTGTGCTTCTGCCTCCTTATAGAAAAGCAATTAGTGCCTTTTTAGCTTTGGAACCATGCCCAGCAATGTGTGTGCATATAACTGCCGGCTGGTTGTTACGTTGTTACCAACCACAGTGTTATTTCTGTGGTCTCTGCCCTTGTTAACCGAACGGAGGGGGTAGTTTTGAACAGAGGTTCCTGGAACCGGATTACAAAAAAATTTTTGCAAGATTTCTCCTTCTTTTATTCATGGATGTGTTGGTTCATCCATTCAGCACATATTCATTGAGAGTCACCATCCTCCAGGCACTTTTCTAGGCCCATAAGCAAATAATGAACAGGATTATTTCAGATAGCATTACGCACCGCAAGGGAAGTAAAGCAGGAAGATGTGATGGGGAGGAATGGGTTGAGGGTGCTGGTTTAGATGGAGTGGTCAGGAAGGATCCTGGAGGAGAGACCCAGGACCTAAGACCTGGTGATGAGGAGGAGGAAGCTGGTGAAGACCTGGAGAGAGCATCTTCGAGGCAGGAGGAACAGGAAGTGCAAAGGCCCTGAGGTGGGAATGAGCTCGGCTTGTTTGAGGGAGGGAGGGATGCAGGAGTGAATGAGGGTCACACAGGGGGAGGTGAGGTGAGAGAGGGGGATGGATTGGGAGGTCTGGGTTTTTTAGGAGATTCTGTGGTTTTGAAAGCCCCTAATGCCCATCACACAGAGGGCTCCTCAGTTTAGACCTCCGGGAAAGCAGGCAACAGCAGGACCCCCGTTTTTGACATCTGTTTGGTTGGGCTGAAACTTGGTCCATTGGATAGATACCCCTTGGTCCCCTTATATACTGACAGTCTCTCAGTCAACAGAGCTACACACACTATCTTGCTGAATCCCTGCTGGACACAGATGAACTCAATGACACATCTTTACCATCAGGGCTCAGATGTGGGGCTGGGAAGACAGTGGCACCTCTTTTCTTTGAAACCATGACTATCTCATATTTCAGGCACTTCGTCATGGACACCAGGAGTGGAAGGAACATTGGAGAAGCAAGCAGTAGCTATTAAGAGGCTTTGATGTTAGACCTGTGATCAAATCCTGGTCTCACGGGGTACCTGCTGGGCACTAGGCAAATTTCTTTCTTTAAAAAAATTTTTTTTAAATTGATTTCAGAGAGGAAGAGAGAGGGAGAGAGAGATAGAAACATCAATGATGAGAGAGAATCACTGATCAGCTGCCTCCTGTACACTGCACACCGCACAGTGGGGATCAAACCCGCAACCTGGGCACGTACTCTGACCAGGAATCAAACCGTGACCTCCTGGTTCACAGGTCAATGCTCAGCCACTGAGCCATGCTGGCTGGGAAGGCAGGTTTCTTAGCCTCTCTAAGACTCAATTCCTTCTGTCAAATGGGAAGAAAATGACTTCATAGATATTTGTTATGGAGATTGACTTGATTGCCTCAAGGCACCACCTGACACACAAAACGTGTTCAGTAAATCACAGGTAGTATTATTGGCCATCTAATAATCACTATTATTTATTTTATGCACAAGGAAACTGAGACTCAGCGTGGCCATGTGGTTTGCTGGAGAGAACCAGCGTGGATGCCCCAGAGTGGGAGTGGACCGGGCAGCCCATCCTCGCACCACTTCCTGTAGCTTGAAGCTTTCTTCATTATCCTAGTGCCCTGCAGCCCCTTGGAGCCAGGATTCCTGTCTCTGCGCCTCCTCCCAGCCACTCGCCCCTCGTCCTGCTGGCTGACTCTCCCCAGGGTCCGGATGGAGACGGACCCCGCCCTCTCCGAGGGGGACAGAGTGCAGAACATTCAGGTACAGCTAAATTCCACCCCCTGCCGGTCCCAGGGGCTGGCTGCCGTGAGTGCTGCCCCTGGGCAGAGGGTGCCTCCCTCGGAGGGTCATCCAGCCTCCTGCCCCCATAGCTGTGGGGAGCCGGCTGCTGCGTCCAAGGCAGAGGTGCAGAGGGCGCGGCTTGACCTGCCCTGGCCTGAAGCAGAGCCCGATTTAGGACCAGCTACCTCCTCCCCTTCTCCCCTCCCTTCATTCCTTCCTTTCCCTCTCCCTCCCTTTCCTCTCTCCACATTCCTGTTCCATTCTGTGGATGAGTGGGCCGGCATGGGGGTGAGGAGGGCAGGTGCTAGAGGTTTTGTAAACTCACAAGGAGTGACTGTGGCACATCTGAACCGCCAGGTGAGCGGTTAAAGACTGTGGATTCCAGGCTCCCCTCGCAGAGGCCCGGGAATCTGCTCTTTTATCCTGCATCCCTGGCGATTCAGACGGAGGCCAGTGATCCCGGGGCCAGGAAGCTCCTGGCAAGGCGCGCTGAGGGTGAGCACAGGTGTCAGACTGCAGGAACCTAAGCCTGGTCTGCACCACCAGCTGTGGGACATGAACAAATTACTTCCCCTTTCTGTCTCCGCGCGCTCAGCTGCGGAATGTGCAGATGCCACGGCTAAACAAAGTCACACAAGGAGGCCCTAGCCGGATTGGCTCAGTGGTCGGCCTGCGGACTCAAGGGTCCCGGGTTCGATTCCGGTCAAGGGCATGTACTTTGGTTGCGGGCACATCCCCAGTAGGGGATGTGCAAGAGGCAGCTGATAGATGTTTCTCTCTCATCAATGTTTCTAATTTTCTATCCCTCTCTCTTCCTCTCTGTAAAAAATCAATAAAATATATATTAAAAAAATCAATGGAGAAATATCCTCAAGGGAGGATTAAAAAAACAAAAAGCCACACAAGGGAGAGAGCACTTATTAGTAGAACAACACTTGGAACATAGCCCTGGACACTCACCTATTATTAGTGCATTACGAGTAATTCTAGGGATGCTCGATTTATCCCCTTGATCACGGCCAGGTTAAGGGTTTGGGTCTCCAGTACCCTAGCACAGTGCCTGGCATTTAGTATGTGTTTGGGAAATATACATGCATGAAGAGCAAAACATTAGGAGAGCTCACACTTGCTTGCTTATTATATCCTTTTATAACTCTGTTGCATTGGGTTTTTTTCCTGGCCCACTCTGGATTTTTCACGCTGAGTTTCTGAGCCAGGGTTACCATAGATTTAAACTAAAAAAGAGAGAATTCCAAGGAGAGTCGTGAGGGCTTTCAAGGGACGAGGTGACGCATTTCCCAGGGTGGTAGCCCTCATCTCATTCCTCAGCACACACTTATTGGATGCCTGCTAAGTGCCAGGCACGGTGCCAGGTGCGGAGGGTAAGCCATGAGCAAAGTAGATGGAAATTCTCAGTCCACCCCGGGAGACAGGCGATAAATAGACTGGGTGAAATGGAAGGGCCCCTTTCGCCTCGAACCCTATCCTCTGACTGGGCACCGTTCCTGGCAAATTGATAATAAGTTACTAAAGGGAGTTGAAACGGTGCAAGTGCCGCCTCTCACTCCCAGACACACAGTGCTGGGCCCAGCGTGAGCCCGGGTGCCTCCTCCAGTCTTTGGGTGTTAGGGACTCATCTCTGGCAACTACTGCCCCAGGAGGACAGAACACGAGAAATCTCGGTGGGTTCCTGGCTAAGGAAAACATAAGCTGCTCCCCAAACCATTCTCCATCTTATCACCTACAAGATTGATATGTATTTTTTTACTCATTGTAACATGAATCATAAGTGTAACTATAACACAAATTTCAGGGCTCCAACCTGATTTATATTTTTAATTTCATTTTTTTAAATATATGAAATTTAAAAAATTTCAGAGTGGAAAGGAGAGAGAGGGAGAAAGAGATAGAAACATCAATGATGAGAGGAAATTGCAGAGTGGAAAGGAGAGAGAGGGAGAAAGAGATAGAAACATCAATGATGAGAGGAAATTGCAGAGTGGAAAGGAGAGAGAGGGAGAAAGAGATAGAAACATCAATGATGAGAGGAAATCATTGATTGGCTGCCTCCTGTATGCCCCCCACTGGAGATCAAGCCTGCAACCCGGGCACATGCCCCTGACTGGAATCGAACCTGGGACCCCTCAGTCCACAGATGGATCCACTGAGCCAAACAAGCTAGGGCTTTAATTTCATTTTTAAATTACAGTTGATATTCAGTATTATTTTGTATTAGCTTCAGGTGTACAGCAACCTGATATTTCCAGTATCCCCTGGCACCATACATAGTTACCGCAATGTAACGGACTATATTCCCGACGCTGTAATTTCATCTCCAGGACTATTCTGTAACTACCAATCTGTACTTCTGAATCCCTTCACCTTTCTCACCCAGGCCCCTGAGCCCCCTCCCCTCTGCCAGCCATTAGTCTGTTCTCTGCATCTGAGTCTGTTTCAGTTTTGTGTATTTTGTTCTTTAGATTCCACATATGAGTGAAATCATACTCTATTTGCCTTTCTCTGCCCGACTTCTTCCACTCAGCATAATACCTTCTAGGTCCATTCACGCTGCACGTGACTTGTTTATAAGGTGGTGCCACTTTCAGAGAAACGCAGTCCAGAAGCCAGAGGAAGTTAATGGGAAATCGCACATCGCAGGGCAGCCTGACATTTTTAAAAATTCTCCTCGGCAATTCCCCCCCTGTCGTCAGACTGCCCCTCTCTAAGCTCCTTATTCCTCATTCTCCTCCCAGATCCACCCACACTGTGGATGCTGGCATTTTCTCTTTTCCTTCCTCTAACCGTCTCAGACTTCTGGAAGGGACCGGCTGGACTTCCCTGCCTCCTACCCTGTGCTGGCCACGCTGGGATACTCCGGAGGGGGACATGTGCTGGCCACGCTGGGTTACTCTGGAGGGGGACATGCTGAGGTTCATGCCCCTGCGCCCCACAGAGGACTGGGTGCGACTGCCCCCCAGAGTTCTCCCACTGGCTGCTGAAAAGAACACAAATGAATATTAGTTTCCATATACAAAGTAATATTGAATATCAACTGTAACTGAAAAATAAAATTAAAAAAATAAGTCAGGTGGAGCTCTGAAATGTGTGTTATCTTTATACTTATTTACTTTTCTTCATTTCAAAAAAGATTTGCACTGACCTGTGATTCATGTTATAATGAGGAAAAAAACACATATCGATCTTGTAGGTGTTTTTGAGCAATTGTTTCTTAAGATGGCTGCCCTTTTTGGAGAAATTATAATGGATTATTTCTGAATAATAATAATAATAATAATAATAATAAAAACACCCCTCCTTGCTACAGAGGAAGGCAAGCTCCACGTCTGTCTGACCAGGCTGTCACTTAGCAAACCCCAGCTGGGTTCACGCAGGTAGCTTTGCCTCTCTCAGTCTCCATTGCCTCACCTGGGAAATGGGCTAACAGGGATAACACCCACCTCAGAGGGCTGCTGGGACATCGCATGTCACAAGTGTAAAGCACCCAGCTGGGCTCAGTAAGTGATGATGATGACCATGATGATAAAGATGAATTTACCATGTTTCATGTTGATAGGAACATTAAAATTATCCTCAATACCAATGCTTCAAAATAACATTTATTAACTAGAGGCCCAGTGCACTAGATTCGTGCACTCGGAGGTGGGGAGGAGTCCCTCAGCCTGACTTGCACCCTCTCGCAGTTCGGGAACCCTCAGGCCAGCAGTCGGACATCCTTAGCGCTGCTGCGGAGGCTGTGCTTGCCAGCCATGAGCCCTCTGGCTGAGCAGCACTCCCCCTGTGGGAGCATACTGACCACCAGGGGGCAGCTCCTGCATTGAGCATCTGCCCCCTGGTGGTCAGTGCACGTCATAGTGACCGGTTGTTCCACCGTTCAGTCGATTTGCATATTAGCCTTTTATTATAGGATGGTTTGGTGAATATTCTTCCAGCCTTTTCCCCTGAACATATATTTTAAAAAAGCAAATTTGGAATCATACTCTATATATAATACTCACTTTACAACTTTTTGAAAATGTATTTTTAAGTTAATTTTTCTTTCAAAATGAGATGTATGGCTTCAGTAGTGTTCTGGAAAAAAATGTGTTTATTTTTTAAACAGTTAGAAGAAAGTAAAAGCCTTTATAACCCCACCATTCAGAGAATTTAAAACATGTTTGACACGCTTACTCTTTTGCATACTCATTTTTATCACTTGGCATTATTTCATCATCACATTTTAGTATCTTTCTTTCATGTTAGTGATGTCTATTATTCCACTAAGAATTATTCCAATTCTTTATTGGGTTTCTTCAGATAAGTACCCAAAAGTGAAATTGCTGAGTCATTCTTTGTTTCTTGTTATAGTCTTTGTTTTAAAGTCTATTTTATCTGGTGTAAGTATTGCTACCCCAGTTTTGCTTGTTTGTTTGTTTCCATTTTCATGAAATATTTTTTCCCATTCCTTGACATTCAGCTTGTGTGTGTCTTTGCATCTGAAGTGAGTCTCTTGTAGATAGTATATGTAAGGGTCTTGTTTTGTTTTCCATTTAGCCACTGTATGTCTTTTGATTGGAACATTTAATCTATTTGCATTTAAAGTAATTATTGATAGATGTGTATTTATTGCCATTTTATTATTCATATTTTTTATCTTTTTCTTCCTAAAGAAGACCCTTTAACATTTCTTGTAATACTGGTTTGCTGGCGATGAACTCCTTTAGTTTTTTCTTGTCTGGGAAACTCTTTTATCTGCCCTTCAATTCTAAATGATAGCTTTTCTGGGTAGAGTAATCTTGGTTGTAGGTCACAGTCCATGGAAATAACACTATTTCCATACATCACCACAATGGTCAGTTTGTGGGCACCAGCATGCAGAGGTGGGAATTGAGCACCCAGATGGCACCACTTGGGCCAGAACCTTCTGTGAAAAGGGTTCCATCAGCTCTACTCCTCAAACTCCATCCAAAAGCCCTTCTGGCTCTCTATCTCCCTGCTGTCCTGTTGCACACCCCCACCCAACACTTTTCTCCTCCCTAAGTTAACCCTTTGCACTCGCTTGCTTTTTTCTTGATTCCTTCATTCTACTCGGGATTTAATGCTAACCATGTGGAGTCACACTCGACATCCAAGTGCAAAAGGTTAAAGGACAAAATTCCCCAAGAACATCTTGGGGGATGGTGGAAAGGTCTGGATCTCACCTCTGCTAGCCAAGAGGCTGACGACATCATCATTATTATCATCGTTCAGCAATGTGTTCTGATTAGGCCAGGAAGAGGCTGCTGCACACTGTTAGGTCACTAAAAACCTGAGGTTCACATGCCTGGAGGTGTGGGGAGCCAGCAACATTGCTCTTACGGGAACCTTTTAGAGAGTTGTGCCCAGCTGGCATCTGATCCACCCACGTGTCCACTTGCTATTTTGGGAAATTAACAGCTCCCGAATCCATTAACTGGACTAAAAGTGAAAGCAATTGGAAGCACAAGTGCCTTGAAATGTTTAAGCACCATAATGCAGACCTGGCCTAATTACCATGGACAGGAGGGTCAGAGTGAAACTCTTGACCTTAGCCCCCTTCATGGACCAATAAATGGAAGGAGAAATGTCAGACTTAAGGATTAAAAATGATCATTTCTCTGCCTTTCAAGAATAAAACCTTTGATTTGAAATTCAGTTATCTGAGAAAGGCACTAACAGGTCCCAGAGCAATCACAGCACCTACCTGCCCAGTCTCAGAGCTGACACTGTGGTACTGTAACTCACAATCCCTGTTTCCACAATGAGCACGAGTTCCTGGAGGGCAGGGTGCCGTCAGCCATGTTTGCTGCAATTACAACCCAACTCCAGCTGTTCCTACGATGTCTGGTGCATTAGAAACGTTCACTCAATGTTTGTTAGGTAAAAAAGGGCTGAACAGATGGGAATATCGATGTCATTTAATGTCACATTATCATTCTTTTTTTCTTTTTTTAAATCTTTGTTGTTGAAAGTATTACAGATGACTCTGCCTTTCCCCTCCCTTGCCTCCCACCACCAGGTTCCTACCCTGCCCCAAGCCTTCACCACCCTATTGTCTGTGTTTATACATATAAGTTCTTTGGTTAATCTCTTCCTACCACCCACCCCTCTGAGATTAGTCAGTCTGTTCCATGTTTCCATGACTCTGGTTTTATTTTACTCATCAGTTTATTGCGATCATTTGATTCCACATATAAGTGAGATCATATGATATTTGTCTTTCTCTGATTGGCTTATATCACTTAGCATAGTCATCTGTAGGTCCCTCCATGCTGTCTCAAATGGTAAGAGAACCTTCTTTGTTTACAGTTGCAAAGTATTTCATTGTGTAAATGTACCACCGTTATTTTAGCCATTCATGTACTGATGGGCACTTGGGCTGTTTTCAGATCTTAGCTATTGTAAATAATGCTGCTATGAACATAGGGGTGCATATGTTCTTTTTGATTAGTGTTTTGAGGTTCCTAGGATATATTTCTAGAAGTGGAATCACTGGGTCAAATTGCAGTTCATTTTTAATTTTTTGAGGAAACTCCACACTGTTGTCCATAGTGGCTGCACCAGTCTGCATGCCCACCAGCAGTGCAGGAGGGTTCCTTTTTCTCCACATCCTCGCCAGCACTTGTTGTTTGTTGATATATTGATGGTGGCCATTTCGGCAGGTGTGAGGTGGTATCTAATTGTTTTCATTGGCGTCTCTCTGATGATCAGTGACATTGACCATTTTTTTTTGTGTCTCTTGGCCATTTGTATGTCATCTTTGGAAAAGTGTCTGTTAGGCTCCTCTGCCCATTTTGTAATTGGGTTGTTTGTCTTCCTTTTGTTGAGTTGTATGAGTACTTTATATATTTTGGAAATTAAACCCTTATCAGATATATCATTGGCAAATATGTTCTCCCATACAGTGGGTTCCCTTTTCATTTTGAAGCTTGTTTCTTTTGCTGTACAGAAGCTTTTCAGTTTGATGTAGTCCCATTTGTTTTGTTTTTTTCCCCTGTGTTGCTCTTGCCCTAAGCAATGTATTGGTGAAAATTTTGCTACATGAGATTTTGCTGCCTACATTTTCTTCTAGGATTTTTATGGCTTCATGACTTACATTTAAGTCTTTTATCCACTTTGAGTTTATTCTTGTATATGGTGTAACACCCATAAACTGATGACTTTTTTATACACCAGTAATGAACCCTCAGAAAGAGAAACTAAAAAAAGATCCCATTTACCATTGCAACAAAAAAATTAAGATACTTAGGAATAAACTTAACTAAGAAGGTAAAAGACTTGTACTTAGAAAACTACAGGGTCTTGATAAAAGAGACAGAGGAAGTTATAAACAAGTGGGAGAATATACCATGTTCATGGATTGATAGAATTAATATCATTAAAATACCCAAACTACCCAAAGCGATCTATAGATTCAATGCAATTCCTATTAAAATACCAACAGCATATTTCACAGATCTAGAACAAATACTCCTAAAATTTATATGAAATCAAAAAAGACTCCAAATAGCTACTGCAATCTTGAGAAAGAAGAACAAAGTTGGAGGGATCACAATACCGGATATCAAGTTATACTACAAAGCCACTGTAATAAAAACAGCCTGGTACTGGCACAAGAATAGGCATATAGATTAATGGAACAAAACAGAGAACCCAGAAATCGACAAAGGAGGCAAGAGCATACAGTGTAGTCTAGACAGTCCCTTCAATAAATGGTGTTGGGAAAATTGGACAGGTTCATGCAAAAAAAGAAAACTTGACCACCAACTTCTAGGACCCTTTCTGGAAGTATTCATTGTTTTTAGTTTATATTATATCCTCTTTCTGTACACTAAATACCTATCTATGAACCCATGGATATTCTATTGCATCGTTTTCCCTTCAACTTACTTTTTTTTTCCACTTAAGAATCATCTTGTAGGTTTTTCAGTCCCTATAAATCTACCATGTTCTTTTAAACTACTGTGTAGTATTCCATATTTTGGATATGCCACACTATTACCATTTTCTTACTAAGTGACTTTAGTTAATTTCTAGAATTTTGCTGTTTCAGACAAAGCCCCAGTGAACACTTTTGCACACGCTTCTCAAGCACATGAGCAGATGTTTGAAGAACACCAGAACTCTGGTATTGTTGGGTCATAGAATAGATGCATTTTAAAAAATACAAAATATACCACCAAATTTTCTGGAAGAATGGAAGTGCCAGGTTTTATTCCCCTGCTACAATGTTCAGGTTTCATATTTATCTATAGTCAACCATTACTTTTATCAATGTTTTCAATTTCTCCCAATCTGGTGGATGAAAAATGCTATTTTGTTTTATTTTGCATTTTTGATTACTGGTCATATTAAACATCTTTTTGGATTTTATTGATTATTTGTATTCTTTCTTTTGTGAATTACCCATGCATTTTTTGCTCATTTTCCATGCATTTCCTTTTTGCCATTGACTTATGAGCTCTATTATATTCTGATATTAATCATTTATTAACTATGCTAAATATATTGTTACTCTCAATCTCTCTCTTGTGCTTGTAATTTACACACTGTATTGGAATCCTGGCACTAACATTGACTCTCTGAAAGACTTAAATGAATATTTACCCCTCTGAGCTTTAGAGTTCTTACTTGCAAATTGGAAATAAGCATTTACCTTCAGAGTTGTTGCTAGAATTAAATGAGATAATGACTTTAAAATACTTGGTCCAGTACCTGGCATATAATAAGTACTCAAAAAATAATTATTCATTCTACCTTTTAAGAGATTCTTCTATGTATGAATCTCTTAGAATTCATACATAGAATTCATACATAGAATTCTTCTATGTATGAATCTTCTAGGTATGAGCCAAAATAACGTCTACCTTCAACTTATACCCATCGGTTATAGATCTACTTTCTACAGGAAAACAAACATAAGTCTGAGAGATCTTTTTGGATGAATACTAGAAAAAAAATAACATCTGATTTTAGTTTATAGTTCCTACAATCAGTCTATTTTATTTTCACTTCCAGACAGTTCTGTAGAAATCAAATTGCTAGCACAGCAGGGGAAAGCCTGAAGAGAAGTAAAATTCAGTTTTCATTGAAAAAACTTTTAAAACAA